>NC_044905.1:18273754-18602161 GCF_001633185.2 Quercus lobata
AACCTAGTTTTCCACAATCTAGGTAGTTTGGGTTTCCCCAGAGGCTTGAGTCCGTGGACTATGCAATCCTTGGTTCTGTCCCCAAAACCTAAGTTTTTCCACATCCAAGTAGTTGGTTTCTCTAGAGGCTTGAGTCTGTGGACTATGCAATGCCTTGGTCTCGTCCAAAAACCTAGTTTCCAACATCCAGGTAGTTTGGCTTCCCCCAGAGGCTTGAAGTCCGGGACTATGCAATGCCTTGGTTCTGTCCAAAACCTAGTTTTCCACATCCAAGTAGTTGGTTTCTCTAGAGGCTTGAGTCTGTGGACTATGCAATGCCTTGGTTCTGTCCAAAACCTAGTTTTCCACATCCAGGTAGTTGGTTCCCCAGAGGCTTGAGTCCGTGGACTATGCAATGCCTTGGTTCTGTCCAAAACCTAGTTTCCCCATCCAGGTAGTTGGTTTCCCCATGAGGCTTGAGTCCGAGGACTATGCAATGTCTTGGTTCTGTCCAAAACCTAGTTTTCCACATCCAGGTAGTTGGTTTCCCCAGAGGCTTGAGTCCGTGGATTATGCAATGCCTTGGTTCTGTCCAAAACCTAGTTTTCCCCATCCAGGTAGTTGGTTTCCCCAGAGGCTTGAGTCCGAGGACTATGCAATGCCTTGGTTCTGTCCAAAACCTAGTTTTCCACATCCAGGTAGTTGGTTTCCCCAGAGGCTTGAGTCCGTGCACTATGCAATGCCTTGGTTCTGTCCAAAACCTAGTTTTCTCTTTGTGTGGGATCTTGGCTTTAGGGGAGTTAGCTCCTCAGCCAAGCCCCTAGAGTTTATCCATACGGTTAACGTTACCAAGTGCCTAGTTTGCTCTTTACGGGGGACCTTGGCTTTAAGGGAGTTAGCTCCTCAACCAAGCCCCTAGTCAAGAAACGTAGTCCCTAACAGAGCTTTATACTGGAACTCTATAACCAACGGTTAGATATAACGAAGAAACTCTATCGACCCACTTCCTATACCAACACACAAGCCTTTCCCACAGACGGCGCCAATTGTAAGGACGCGATTCGTAGCAGACCGTAACAGTGTCTGGTTCGCACGTGAAAAGGCCCCTAACAATATCATTTGTAGAGCGTGGGTTTGGAAGGTTAGGCCTTGATCGACAGGCGGTGGGTTTTTCGCGGTGTTCGTACAAGTTTAAGTTTTCCTTCACCCTTGGAGTCTTTCTCCTGGAGGTGGGCTGGGAGGCTCTGGTTTTTGGCCATTTTTCCCAACCCCTTTCTTTAGGTTACTTGTTTTTCCTTTTTATATTCGCCTGCGTTCATTGTCCTTCGTCCACGTATAGGGTCAACCCTTCCAAAATTGATACTTGTCCCATCAGCCCATATTCAAAGTCGTTGGGAGTGGTTGTAAAAGCCAAAGAATGCGGCTCTGTCAGGTTCAGAGCATTGAATGGCAGTAAGGGCAGCTTTCCCTGGATATTTTAGATCTTTCGTCCTGGTTTCGGTCCTATACCGTTTTTACCCTTCTTTCAGGGGGGGACTTTGGGGTCTGCCGAGGACTGAGCCGTCCTCGGCGATATCCACAGGCTATTTTGTCGAGCTTGGGCCATAGCCCTCCTCGGTTTGGGCCTTTGGATTTTCCCCGGGTTGATGGGCCTGGCCCATAAATCATTTGGGCCCCACATATATATATATATTTGAACTAAAATCTGGAAAAAAAAATAAATAAATAACAGAGCATGCGGCAAGCCCACAGATTCTCCAAAAAAAAAAACAACGGATGGCAAGCCTAACAGATGGTAGCAAACTCAGTAACCCACGGATTCTCAAAAAAAAAAAAAAAAAAAAAAAAAAAAAAAAAACCCTAACCTAATATACTGAAATCAGATTAGGCCTCAAACACTTCACAGAAGCAAATCACATAACAACCACGGACGACAACAACCAATGAAATGGACGGAGGAGATTGCCCACCAGATTGGGCCTCAAACTCGATCTCCCATTCAAACGGACGGAAGCTACATCTTGACGTCCTACCCGACCGGTCTTCCTCGCCTTGCCACTGTGCCCAACGACGCCGCCCATCAACCTTAGGCCTCCTTACTCCCTCAACCTCAAGGTATTTCATCTGTCTCAGTCTCTCTCTTTTCATCTCTCTCTCTCTCTCTCTCTCTCTCTCTCTCTCTCTCTGTGAGTAATATTTACCCTATTTTTGGCTTTATGCCTTTATCCAATGTTGGTGTTGGTGTAACTCAGTAACTGTGTAAGGTGTTGGTGTTGGTGAGATTATTAATTGTCTTTTAGTGTTGGTGTTGGTGTTGGTGTCTGTTGGTGAAATACAATAAATTGGCGTTACCTGATTGGTTCTAGTCTTGTGATTGGGGGCCATGGGACATTGGGCTTTTTCTGTTGAATTGGAGGGTAGATAGGGGCATGGGGCCGGGGTAGTGCAAGTGTGTTGTGTGCTAGTGCAAGTGTGCAACTAATAATTAATAAATATGGTTGTGTGCTATGTGCTAGTTGATTAGTTCAACTAATGGTCATAAAATATGTAATAAATCACTCTTTTTTAGACTTGGACTTAAGCTATACAGCCTATATATTTTTGTGCTGCAAAATTTATTGACTTTTCTTCTTCTTCTTTTTGTTAAGTAATAGTGTGATATTCCAAGTAGAGAAGTATCAAACAACCATAATAATTAGTTGAATTAATTAATTTTGTTTGTTTGGGATATTAATTAACCAATAATTAATTGGAGAAAGCAACTAATAAATAATAATTAATAATTTAATTAATCAATACTTTATATAAGACAAACAAATTAAATTATGTTAGGTTAAACAACAATTAATAATTAATAAAACAACAATATAACAAATTATAGTTTATAAAAGATAAACAAATTAATAAAACAACTAAACAACAATACATTTGAGAAAAATTTCTAGAACCGCTACTGGAAAAAATTATGCTTCTTAAGGAACAGCTTGGGAAAAATTTTTAGAGTTGCCACTGGGATCTCGTCCGGAAACAGATAGGATACTATTGTGGTCATGTCCAGGTAGGGAAGTCACACTAATCATCCTCGTCTACCCATTTTTCATTTACAAAAAAAAAAAAAAAAAAAAAAAAAAAAAAAAAAAAAAACCATCAAATCTCTCTCTCTCACAAGTCACAAACACACACCATGTCTCATTTCCAACTTTATTGTACTCACAATTCTCCCCCCCTCTCTCTCTCTCTCTGCGATTTCATTAATAGTCGCTTTAAAGTATCAGAAGTGAAAACATTTTTTTTTTTTTTTAAATCATGCGACCAAATTAAACTCAGTTAAACCCAATGACTTAACCGAATTCATGTCACTTGGTTGAGTTTACTACTTGGGCGTTTGGATTTGTTCTTTGGAACTATGGTTTACTAACGCATTTGAATTTGTTCTTCAGAGTCAGGCTTTACTACTTAGACGTTTGGATTGGTTCTATCAAAGCCAAAGTTCGTTATCTAATAAGCATTTGTAATTCCCACTTGTCTAAGAAAACATGTTATAAAGTAATAATTACAATAACAAGACAAGAAAAAGAAAAAGAAAAAGGAAATCCAGTATCAGTTAAAGAGCCAAATAGTTAGATGAACTAATCAAACCTAGCAGTAGCAGAATGTGAACCCATTGATTAGGCCAACCACAATAGATAGGACTGAAGGAGTACATGGTTTTGAGCTAAAAGCAAATCCATGGCCATGGCCATCTCCTCCTTCCTCAGGTGTATCCTCTATATCTATAGTTTCTTTGCTTTTCTATGCCTTTATGCCCAAGAAGTTAGAGAGACTACAGAAATCCACCACCTTCATCATACTCATATTGTTCAACTCAGCTCTCTAATGCCATCAACTACTTGCAGTGCTTCTACCAAAGGTTAATTTATCTCTCTCTCTCTCTCTAGAATAAATTCAGTTCTCATGATTGTTTCATAATTGTATCATCATCATTATCATCACTGTCATTATTCTTGTCTTCCCTTTACAATTATTTTCATTATCATTAATCCTCATAAAAAAGGTAAAAAGCAAATACAAGAAAAAAAAAAATATCGCTTTTATTGTTTCAGCACCCCTGTAAATCTATAAATGTATGCAATTCATCTTTTTTTTTTTTCTTTTATTTACTGAAAAAGATAGAATTGATATATTAAAAGAGTCTGGTTAAGCTTTCTAGTTTTGAAAACATTTTTTCAAGAATTGAAAAAACTGTCATTACTTTTTCAACTCTCGAAAAAAAAATTTTTAAAAATGAAAATTAATGTGTACCCCAAGAGCACACATCAGTAAAATCCATATTAAAAATGGGCAAAAGTACAAAAATATAAGAATGGGATCTAAGCAACACCAGGCCTATCCTGAGCCACACCAGGCCTGTCGGCCTAGGCTACAGGACAAGAAACAGGCTAAACACTGCCACAAACAGAAGACATGACTAAAGAAACGAATAAAAAATTAAAAGAAGCTGCGGCAGACCAAAAAAATGACTAAAGCAAAGAGTAAAAAATTGAAAAAGCTGCCTTAGACCAAATCATGTCCTCTTGTTGGCCATCAACGTTTGATACTCATGCAGGAGAGACCTTTTTGAAAAACCTACCCATATAAGAGCATAAACAAAAGAATGTTACCAAATAATGCAATTAATCTATGGAAATAACAGTTTTTACAAAAACAAATTTTCACAACTCTTAACATGGTAAAACAACTTCACAGGTTGTAAAAAGCTGTTGTGAAAAATGTTTTGTCATATCATTACTGAAAACAATGGCCTAACTAAGAATTGATTTAAGTGGATAAGATTGAAACGCGAAAAAAGAATATCCAGAAAAAATAAGAAATTCATTATAAGCATTTTATATAAGATTAGAAGTGCACAATTATGAAAAAGAACGATTTGAAATTATTATGTAGAATAAATCAATTCCATAATATCAGATATTGTAAAAACATATCTAATATATCTTCCATCAAAAGTTTCATGCTGTCTTTCTAATTATATAATGAAACCTCTGTTAGATTTTTTCTTTTCTTTCACCTTTTTAACCTTTCATATCTTTCATCTGTTATTCTTTTTACATATATATTAAAACCTTTGTCTTTTTCATGTGTAATAAGATATAAACAGAATCTGTTTTACTTAAATTGTCTAATTAGTAATTATTATAGGAAAAGGTTTAAATGAATTTTTTTTTTCTTCTTATGCAATGATTAGAGAAACAGCTGTCAGATAATAAAAGTTTTATGTGATGTTGTCTTATCAGTTTTGCATGCAATTTGTCCATATATGATATTCGCAGCATTGTGTATTCCATCCACTTGCTCAATAATTGACACAATCTTGATGTATCAGGTTGGTTTTTAGTGGGATGATGGATTGGGTTTGGTTATGATTTTTACTTTTTTTTTTTCAAAGTTGGGTTGAGTTGGAAATTATTTTATTCAAGTAAACAATTGTGCCATGCTATTAATGATTATAATTCTTTTCTCAAATTTATTAGTTTGGTTTATTTTGGATTTTGAGACTGTTAAAATTTATTACTTTAATTTAGTTTATATTCTGAGTATTAATTTGATAAAATTGGAATATTAAGCTCAATTTTATAAATTGTAATCATTTATTCGATAATGAGTTTAAATAGTTGAATGAAAACTCAATTTTTTTGACATGATAAAATGACCTAATGCCGACAACCCAACCAAACTCAAGTTGACTCTACGAGTAACCCTATAGGCTAGGTTGGATTAGTTTAAAATTATGATGGATTAAGTTAGGTTGAAAATTTCAATCTAAAAATGTGAGGATAGATTGAAAATACATCAAATCCAACTCATACAAACCCCCTAAATATAAGATATATCGGAGGATATGTTAATTTTTTTAACCTAACAAAAATGAGCCCCATGAATTTTATATTTTAAACTTTAAAATAACACTAACCTCACAAAAGTTTGGACATGAGTAGAAATTGCTTTTGTCCATAGGGTTGTTTGGGTTATGCCGTTGTGATGGCATGGTCCATCATTAATAAGGGGGTACATATATAATTAACAATTCATCCACGTCCCATTGATGATGGATGCCCCCTGTCAATGACATTTCATAATTAAGAAAAAAAATTTCTAAGTAGAAGACGTCAAGTTAGGTCATTTTCCCTACTCATTTTTAATTAATTAATCTAAAAAAAGAGTGGGAGGAAAGTTTCTTTTTATTTACTACATTACAATTCAAAAGACCGTTCAAGTACATTTTTAGTCAAATGATGCAATTTGTTTAAATAATTTAATGAATTATGTGATTTAATAGTTAATACACATGATCGAACGGTCTTATTAATTGTTCTGTAATGAATTGTAAAAGATTCATCTTACCTAATTAAGAGGAAAAATCTATCCTAAAAGATATCAAAAAAAAGTAAAATAGGTTTATTTTATTTTATTTTTTATTATTCACAATGGGAAGCTCAAGTTCTCCTAATTAGGTACATCTTTGATAATGTCATTCAACCATAAACCTCTAACAAATTGTAAATTAGGTTTTTTCTTTTAAAAAATGCGTAACTATTTTGTCGATTTGTCATTGGTACATCTTTGAGCAACATAGATGCTACTAGTGAGGACCTACTACATAGCCTTCCACTTGGAATGTGCGTCGTGGTCAACGATTATGGGCCACCTTGTTGCCTTATTGCTTTAATTAAACCATTTTAAGACATATTATATGCTACCCATATAAATTGTACATTTTACCCATTTGTATATCTGAAGATGACACTTTACTTTCTTATTTTTAGAATACTAAATATTTTAACACACACACGGAGAGATAGGAGAAGGTCTTAAAGAAACTGACAGTGATATATATCCAATATAACTTAACTCTGAAGGTGACACTTTATCCTTAAGGTAAGCCTCAATAATGTCTATTATATGTTAGTGTCAAACATTATTATGCAACCAACAATCATAAACATGATTGATCATAGGTAGAATGTCATATTTTTTAAAATCATTAGACAGATGAAGTGCTCATTTTCTAAGCCATAAGTGTCACATGAAATTTTCGTTGAAAATACTAAACAATGCTATTAAGCTATAAATTTTCCCTTTAAAAGTATGAATTTTCATGTTGTTAAAAAATATTGGAGTTAATCATATTTCATTGTCTTTATCTTATATTATAGGCTAAAATGCAAAACTGGCCCTCTAAGTTTCACCAAAATCCATTTTTGTCCGCTAACTTTACATTCGGTCTATTCAGTCCTATAAGTTTGAAAAATGTTCAATCAAATCCTTTCGTTTGATTCTGTCAACTGCACCATTAGTTTCATATATTTTTTATTTAATTTTTTTGTTAATATCTCCATTTAAACAAATCCATAAGAAATCCTAATCTATCTCAGTTCTCATCTTCTCCTCTCTCTTCTCTTTCTATAATCTCTCACTCTTTCTCTCTAGGCCAGACCTAAGGAGCTCCTTTGCAAGCTTCGTTCAAGGCCGACCACCAAGGTCAATCGCTCTCCACTCCTCACCGGTCACTGTCAATTGTTGTTGCTTGGCGGTGCTCATCTTTCCCTTAGCTTGTTTCGACTAGGCCAATCTCCTTCTCTCTGCATTTTCACTTTTCACGTCAAATCCTCATTGGAGTTTCAACCCATAGTTGGGCTGTTGTGTTTGGTTGTTTGTTTTGGTTAGTTTCAGAGTTTTTTTGATTTGGTGAACAACCCGATTAAGCTCTCTCTCCGATTTGCCTTGGGTATCTTGATTCTTTCTCTCCAATCTAATCTGGGTCTCCTTGGATTCTATCTCTCTCTGGTCTGATTTGATCTAATGTCTATTTCCGATTTTGTTTGTAAACCACAAAAAAGAAAACTCAAAAACATTTTTTCGTGCTTTCATTGTTGAATAAATAATCATTGTTTGTGGGTAGCGAATTTGTAAATTGTATGTACGCGGTTCTAATGGTTGATGTTGATCATCTTATTCAAGTTGTTGTGCTTTGTTCTGAATTTGTGTATTGAAATTTTGTATTTGGATGCCATTTTTGTTTGTGATCAATGTAAAGAAATTTGTTGTTGTTTGGGTGCAGGGTTTGTTATGTGTTCTGGGACTTTAAAAAAATTAAATTAGCGTTTTACATTTTTTAATATAAAAATCTTGGGGAAAAAAAAAACTTAACAGTAGAGCATTAACAGAAGCTAGTGAAACGCCTGAATTGAATACTTTTGAAACTTAGATGACTGAATTGACCAAAAGCAAAATTAGAGGACTAAAATGAATTTTGGCCTATATTATATATTCATATATATGCAGTCCGAATTCCACTTGATGATCTGTTTTAAGTTCAGGTCCTAAAAGGAAGGCATCCTTAACAGTGATACACAAGTATGGTCCATGCTTTCAAAGCATCGAAGACCAAGTACAGGTTCTCAGTCACACTGAAATCCTTCTTCAAGACCAATCAAGAGTGAACTCAATCCACTCTAAGCTCTCCAACTACTCCAATGGCAACAAGTTAAGGGAATCTAAGGCCTCCACCCTTCGTGTTAAATCTAGTCTCATCCTTGGCACTGGTATCTACATTGTCACCGTTGGCCTTGGCACTCCCAGAAGAGATCTAAAACTCGCATTTGACACTGGTAGCGACCTTACTTGGACACAGTGTAAACCATGCACAGGACAATGCTATAAGCAAGTAGACCCAATCTTTGACTCATCCAAATCAACGTCATACACCAACATTACATGTCCTACACCCTTGTGCTCTCAACTCAGTTCTGCCACAGGTAAACCATATAAATACAATCTCACTCACCAAAATAGAGAAGGGTATTGCTACTATTACTGCCTACTTAATTAGTTTTACTTATTACAATAGATCTCACGTAAATGTATTTTTTATGTAGATGAAACATGGTAGTGAAGGAATGATTAATTTAGACATTTTTCAAAATTTGGGATTAATTTGATTTTGACCTAAATTTGATGGGATTTTGTTTTTCTTATTCCACAGCATTTAATGTAATTTTTTTTTACTCAGAGGTTAGAAAAATAATATTATTAACTAACTAGATAGTACTTCTCTAGTGAAATTAGTAGTATTCCAAGTATTTTAGAAAGAAAAAAAAATTGGAGAAGTTCTAGCCCAATTATTGAATATATATATATATATATATATATATATGAGTTAGGTTCAAGTTACACCTAGTGTAACTCTAAATAATGTTACACTACTCAATATTTCTTAATTGGATGTGAATTTTGATAAATCTACCGTTAGATTACATTATTTTCATATATTCTCCATGCTTGCAAAATTTTAAGGTGATCAAAGATTAATAGTTATGTCATCAATCAACTGTTTAAATTTAAGTTTTTGTAATTTAAAATAATGCATAAAAGATGAGTTTATGGATCAAATGGTAAATTACATTCGATTGGTATGAAAATTGGTATGCATGTTAAGAACATATAAAACATGTAATTCAATAGTTGGATTTTCAAAATATAAATCCAATAATAAGTTATTAAGTGATGTAATATTGTTTAGAGTTATACAAGATATAACTTGAACCCAACCCGGTATATATTATTCAAAGATTAGGAATAGTGGTAGAATAATGTCAACCTTTTTTTTTTCACAACGCAGGAATGTCACAACAGTGCTCTACCTCTAAGAAGTGCATATACCTTACAGAATATGGTGACGGTTCGTTTACAACTGGATATTTCAGCAAAGAAAGGCTAACCATAACATCAGACGTGATGGAAAACTTCATATTCGGTTGTGGCCTAGACAATGAAGGCCTCTTCAATGGCTTTGCTGGGTTGCTAAGTCTTGGTCGCGCCCAAGTTTCCCTAGTGAAACAAACAGCTCAAAAGTATGGCCAATTCTTCTCATATTGTCTACCTTCCACGACTAGCTCAACAGGACACCTTACTTTCGGAAAAGGCAATGGAGTTTCCAATACCATAAAGTTCACACCTATGTTAAAGCCTTCTCAAGGGCCATCATTCTATGGCCTTAACTTGATTGGAATAAGTGTGGGTGGGCGTAAATTATCAATTCCCACATCAGTTTTTTCGACTGTGGGTTCTATTATTGACTCAGGGACGGTCATAACACGTTTGCCTCCTACCGCATACAATGCATTGCGAACAACATTTCGAAAACTGATGCGTAATTATCCGATGACAAGCCCAATTTCGCTACTCGATACATGTTATGACCTTAGCAAGAGCAAGTCTGTTTCGATTCCACACATAAGCTTTTTGTTCGGTGGTGATGTGAGCGTAGATTTGGACAAAGTGGGAATATTTTACATGTTGAGCCCAACGCAAGCTTGTTTAGCCTTTGCTGGAAATAGTGATCCAAGCAACATTGCCATTTTTGGGAATGTACAACAAAAAGGGTTAGAGGTGTTGTATGATGTTGCTAGAGGGAGGATTGGGTTTCGCCCGGGTGGTTGTAGCTAATCTAGTCAAATATATCAAATATATATACTTATTATATAAGCTCAACCTGAGATCTTGCCATGTGTGATATTTGGAGCTTTCCATTCTTGACATGTGGCAGATTCCTCAATAAAATCAAGCTGATATAGATTAATAATGCCACATGGCAACTCACAATTTGTACACATCATTGATATTTGACATCAATAAATTTTATTGCCTATTAGGTACCATGTGTCAAGACTTTCATTACAGTTTACATTTTTTTTTCCTTACATTACTCCTCAAATAATAATTAGTTAAAAAATGCAAAGTTAATTTACCTCGAGAATGAATGTCAAATTATATTCTAACAAATTATTGATTTAAAATGTATTGAGAAACAATTATTTTGAGTTTTTTTTTTTTTTGGTTGGGTGTGAATGAATGCCGAGTATCAAAAATTTTATTATGTTTTCTCATTCTTGAATTAAACTTTTTTTTTTTTTTTTTTTTTTCATGTTTTGACCTCCCCAAACCTAAAGCTTGGCTCATTTGTGTGTCACTAATCACTGAAAAGTCATTCATACATATGCTTGTATGCAAGAGAGAACTTTAAGAGAGTGTGAAGAATGAAATTGAGCAGTGTGTGTTTGCAAAAGAGTTGGTTGCAGATGACTTGACTGACTTATGGGTCAATGGATGTCCATGTCCTACACAAACGCAAATGGCGGAGCCATGCGGACTTGTGAAGCCTCCGGGGCCCATCCTTCCCCACAAGTTTGAAAAAACACAGAGGTAGCTCGTTCTTTTGTAAAAATCGTGTTTAGCATTCCTCCCCCAATCATATACTATTGCCCGTTTGGTAAGGTAATTTGAAAGCAGTTTTGTGTGATTTAAATGATCAAATACTTGGGCCTTATTTTGGAATCGTGTGTTTGGTAAGAGAACTCTCAGCAGAATATTTAGATAACCGTTCTCGCCTTAAAGGATTTAAAACATGTGTTTTTAAAAAAAAAAACACTTTTAAGAGATGTTTTCAGAACTCTAAAAACAGTTTTTAATGGCATTTTTGTAAAAATTTTAATAAATGTGCACTCCACATTGGGTCACAAAAAATAACTTTTGACAAGTCAAATTAATATTACCCCCTCTACGCAAATTATTATTAGTGGGTAATGCTACAGACATAAAAATTTTCCTAATATTTTTCATAACAATTAAATTAGTAAGTATTTAATGTTTCTCATGTGGACTAAACTAATCATTGATATAATTTTTTTTACCATCCAATAATAAAATTTTGACAGTTATAAAATTTGTTGTGAATATTTTGTACTTCTAAACTTATTGGAGCAAATTATATACTCACAATATGAAATTGGCCAAAGTTTTTAATAGTTTTCATATGGCCTTATAATTTACATTACTTTTTTACTTACCAATAATAATTTAATGTCTTGACAGCTCTGAAATTTTTTTTGTGGGGAAAATTATATGCTCACAATATGAAGATTGGCCAACCCTTACATATTTCTTTCTTTGTTTATTTTTTCATTTTGGTAAAAAAAAATAGAAACTTAATTTCTTATTCCAAATCATTAGATTAGTTAGGACAAGATTCTGACTACCTTGAATTTATAATTTACATAATGCAAATGAAATGCCATAATATTTTTAGAAGATTATTGCGTTCAAGGCTTCAAGGTTGAGAGTTGAGACTTGAGAAGAATCATTAGGTAAGACATACTCGAAAAGGTGAATTTTTATTTTTATTTTTAGTGTTTCGTAAGTTTCAACAAAAAATTGATTCTTCAATATAATATGTATTATGTGATTTAAACTTTTAATGCATTGAGGTTAGCTTAAGGTTGCTATGTGTGATGAAAAGTGACAAACACTACTGGAGTTCACAAGTTAGTGGCTTTGATATCATGTTAAAAACATAAATAGGGACACATTATGATAACCCTTGATTTGCCTTGCCTTGCCGTGAGAAGAGTCATCTATGGGAAGCAAAGAAAAACTAAAGTGGAGCCAGTAATTAATATGGGAGGTTTTTAAATTCTAATTTCCTTCCAGACTTGCATGACCATATAAAACTGTTGCTGCTGTGACAAAAGTTGATAGGGATGAGATCTTAAAAGCATGGGCTAAACAACAAGAATAATGTGATGCTATTGAGGCAGAGGTCGCTGCATTCACTTGGGCGTTAAAGTTAGCTTCTTAGGTAGAGGTTGCTGCATTCATGATTGAAAGTGACTTGAAACTTTGTATAGATGCATTAAATGGGGGATTTTTCAGAAAATAACCACAAAACCCAAACTATTTCATTAGTTAGGAAACGTTTGAAACTAATTTGGAATATAACAACTCGAGTTCAGAGGGGACGATTTCCTGGGTTTTTTATTTTATTATTGCGAGAAATCGAGTTGAAAGAACTCGACTTCTAAGCCTGGAAATCGAGTTCAATGGACTCGGTTTCCAGGCTTTGAAACCGAGTCCCTTGCACTCGGTTTCCAGGCTTAGAAGTCGAGTCCATTGGACTCGATTTCTACTCTTTGAAGCCGAGTTCAACAAACTCGTTTTTCAGGCTTAGGAACCGAGTCCTTTGAACTCGATTTCCTTTTATAAAACTGCCACCATCAGTTCCATCAAAACAGCAGCAACAGCAGCACTCCCATCCAACAGCAGCACTCCCATCCCACAGCAGCAACATCACGTGGGCATCACAGTTCCCCCACAGCAGCTTCAGTCCCCAGCCCTCCACATGTCTGTGGGTCCCAGCTGGACCTGTCCCTCTTGCCGTGGGAATAAGTTCTCTGTAATAGTGTTTCATAAGTTCTCTGTAATAAGTTCTCTGTAATAGTATTCAGCTCTCTCTTGAACACTCTCTATATTCAGCTCTTCAACTCAGTCTCTATATTCAACTCACTCACAGAACACTCATCACACAACATTCTCAGGTAATATTTTTACAATATTGTGATTATTTGCTAGATCTTTTTTAAAGAAAAATTTAGAACATATTAGGAAAAGTTTTGTTTTTCTTATTTGTTAGTGTAAATATTGTGATCAATTTATTTGTTAGTATATTGTGATTATTTGCTAGGTTTTTTTTAAAGAAAAATTTAGAACATATTAGGAAATGTTTTGTTTTTCTTATTTGTTAGTGTAAATAGTGTGATTAATTTATTTGTTAGTATATTGTGATTATTTGCTATTTTTTTTTTTTTAATTAATGTTATGACACATTTATATAAGATCATGAATCTACTTAAGAAAAAATATCTATAATGAGTAGTAATTTAATGATTAATTGTTGGGAATATTTAGTAAATAATTGTGATTAAATTACAACATATTGGGGAATTTTTTTTTGTTAGTGTAAATATTTTGATTAAATTACAACATATTGGGGAAATTTTATTTTTATTTTTTTGTTAGTGTGAATATTGTGATTAAATTATTTGCTAAGTTTTTTTTTTAAGAAAGTTAATATTGTGATTATTGGGAATATTTAGTACCAAATATTGTGATTATTATGTGAAAATTTGAGTACTCTAGATATGCAATTTTTTCCTTTTTATTTTTATTTTTTCATTTAAGAGAATATATAAAACTTTTTTGGCTAAAGGTTCGAAGCTCAAAATCTTATAAATCCAATTATTTTTTATTTTTTTTAAGGAAGTTGCAACAGTAAAATTGTAACATGAAATGGTCATGACCATGACCATGAATGAATGTGTACAGATGGTGCAGCACGAGCATGTATAGTTTGTGAAAAATTTACAAATATTTGGTGTTGTTACCATTTGTAACATTCCAAGTTAGGAAAAAAGGAACAGACTTTAAAAATAGAAAGAGAGCAAACGCTGTCCATTTCCATAGCCCTTTAGGATTTTAGGGGATTAGATATTGGCAAAAAGAATGGAGTCATTAGGGATTTTTTTAGAAAATAACTACAAATATTGTGATTATTGGGAATATTTAGTACCAAATATTGTGATTATTATGTTATTACAACATATGGGAATATTTGTTTTGTTTGTTAGTGTAAATATTGTGATAATATGCTAAGTTAAAAAAAAAATTAATATTGTGATTAATTATTGGGAATATTTAGTACTAAATATTGTGATCAATTGTTAGGAATATTTAGTACTTTTAGGTCTTTCTCATGGATATGAAATAGATTATGAGTTTGATACCTAAGATAGTAGTCTTTTTACCATAAATTATTTCAAGATATATTTGTTTAAGATTTGTAACAGAGATTTCAATGGATAACTAGTTGGTATATAATATTTTTGTTCATCATAACTTATTTGAATGAGTTTTGAAAGTCATGCCCCTAGAATGATTTAGAATTTTTAAAGAATATGAAATTGGTAATGACTATTTTTGTAAGATTACTAAAGGTGAGTATATGCAAATTTGGTTGAGGTTAGTATTGTTGGCATTTCATACGCAAAGTTTTGTGATTGATGTTGATTAAGCGTTATAAATTTGTCACTAACACAATTGCACTTGATGATCTATAGGTTGACAATGATCTATATAAATATATACTACGGTGGACCCCTTAGCAATGCCAACCCTTATGATGGAGTCTCATTTCAAGGTCCGGGTATCCAGTGCTACTATATGATGATACGCCGTAAGCTAAAGACCCTGAATGAGCTGAAAGTAAAAATTATGGAAGAGTTGCAAGTGAACCCTGCTTTGCATGACATACATATTACTTTCCGTTCTCCATATGAAGTCCTCAATCAATGCATTAATTACAGATATATGGCGATAACAGAGGACAAACATGTGAAATTCATGTTTAGTAAGATGGACAAATGGAAACAAGCAGCAGATTTTGAGTTATACGTCACTTTGGAGCCTCGTGCAGAAGTCGGCGTAGAGGACGAAATTGTACAAACAACTACATCTCTACAGTTTGCAGTCCTAGATGATCAATGCACCACATTGGGAGGCTATACACCCCCTTTTCAAGAGACACCAGTAACAATTGAGAGCGAACCTGGAAATAGATATGAAGATCAATTTTGTACACATCGAGGTGAATCCTCTACAGTTCCAGTAGTTGAAGATGAAGATGAAGACGAAGACTGTTCTGGGGAAGATGGTGAGGATAGAGATGAGTATGAAGAGAGGATTGACGATGGTGACTTTGACAGGGGTCTTGATGACCATGACATTACTCACATTCGTCATGTTGATGATATGGCTGAATGTGATGAAGATGATGAGGACGCTAATGCTAGAGTTCAGCATGTTACAAATACGACCCTCGTTTATGAACCTCCTGCCTCATCATTTTATGAAAATACTTGGGAAAATATGGTTGATCCTGAAGTTGGTCAGCAAGCATTTGGTTCTTGGAATGCAGACATGAATTTTGCGAAAGGGTTGATTTTTGCTAATAAAGATGCGGTGAGACGTGCATTAACAATTTACGCCGCAAAGTATAACAGAAACTTTGTGACTAGTAGGTCGACCACAAGTAGACTGTCTGTGAAATGCAGCGATGAATCATGCATGTGGTACGTTGGGGCAGTTGTGAAGCCTGAACTCGGACTATGGATGGTCACATCTTATAGGGGTCCTCATAGTTGTATGCCCCTTGCCACGGCCCTTGATGGTAGAATGATGGATTGTAATTTTCTAGCAGAAGAATTTGTTCCATTGTTGAAAGAGAAACACACGGCAACAATTTATCACCTCAGACATTTCATTAAAGGGAAGTATTATGGGCATATTCTTTCTTACTATAAGATATGGGATGCGAAACAACGAGGTATTGCAAAGATATTTGGGGATTGGGAAGAGTCTTACCAAAGGTTGAAAAAGTTATTGTTTGCATACTGGGATCAAGAACCTGGCACCCGTTTCTGGTTTCACACCATACCCAGGGACGAGTTCGGTGATACAATATTGCGCTATATATTTTGGGCTTTCGCTCCATGCATTGCAGGATTCAGACATTGTAAGCCAGTGATCAGTATTGATGGGACCCATTTGTATGGTAAATATCGAGGGGTGTTGTTGATTGCAATGGCCACCGATGCCAACAACAAGGTTTTGCCTCTTGCCTTTGCCGTTGTGGACAAAGAGTCAGGGTCTAGTTGGGGGTGGTTTTTAGAACGCCTCAGGAATGCACTGGGGGATGTGATAGCAGATAAGGACATCTGTATAATTTCTGACCGACATAAGGGTATTCAAAGTGCAATTGCAAACTGGCCTAGACATGATGATGGACGACAACGAGTAGTTCACAGATATTGCCTTCGACATGTTGCTAGCAACTTCAACACGCATTTTCAGGACGCCACTTTAAAGTCATTAGCCTTGAAAGCGGGGTATGCTACTCAGGAATCTAAATTTGAGTTGTACATGCAACCTATCAAGGAAGCTGAGATCGAAGCCCTTAGGAAGAAACGGAGAACCGAGCGGCAGGAAAGTGAACCCGACTCATCCATCATGCCATACACATATCTAATGAACGAGGATCTAGACAAGTGGACCCAACTACATGATGGTGGATACCGTTATGGGGCTATGACAACCAATGTCTCGGAGTGCTTCAATGGAGTACTCAAAGGTGCCCGTGGCCTACCCATTGCTGCAATGGTTGAATTCACTCATTGCAAACTTGTTGCGTATTTCCATGATCGACACAAAGAAATTACTCATGATCTCTCAAAGGACAAGGTATGGACTAAATATGCCTTAAAAATCTATGGACACAACCTACAAAAATCAATTTCACACCAAATAAATCCGTTTAATAATCAGAATGGTATATATCAAGTAATTACTTCATACAACATCTATAGCTCTGGAGGGGGAAACCATAGTTATGAAGTAAATGTAATGGCCAGAACATGTGGTTGTGGAAAGTGGCAAATGAGAAAGATCCCTTGTTCACATGCAATTAAAGCTCTTCAGTACTTGGGGCAAGATGCGACTGCATATATTGACCCATGTTATAGTTTGGTGAACGCCATTCACACCTACTCACATGCATTTGTGGTGCCAAAGTCAGATTCATTGTGGAGGGATGTGGATGGTCCAAAGTGGGTGCCTGACCCAAAACTGTTGCGGGGCAAAGGTCGACCTGTGGCGTCTAGGATACGAAATGAGATGGATGGGGTCCGGCGAGAACCGGGAAGCCGGAGGCCAGATTCTGACTTGAGGGAGATTCAGCAAAAGCAGAGCTGTGGACTGTGTCATCAACATGGGCATAACCGTAGAAGATGTCCGCTTTCCCGTGGGGCTTCGACAAGCAGTAATAATCCAAACTAGGTAAGTGATGCTTTTATATAAAATGCCATGATTGTATCAATTAGCCAAGTTGCATAGATTAGTACGTATGTTTTGGGTTTTGGTATCTAACAACAATATTTGAATTTTTGCCAGGCATGCAAATACTCGAGTTTGGAATGGCATTGTAGATGTCAATTGGGGTTCTCTTTATTATGTATTTGAACTTACTACTGGGTTGTATCCACACAATTATTATTTTGTTTGTCATTGAATGAACTTGTAATCGAAGTATTTTATATCCAATGTACCTGTTTCTAGATTGTGATATTATGACTGTTTAATTTTGTCTTTCAATTTTAAATCCCCACAATTTTGTAGTTTATATTGCTTACTACTCACTAGTTTAATTGTGATGATTGAATTAACTTACTGAAATGAACTTTAAACAGTACATATATATCCAGGCCAGGAACAAATTTTGTCAAAGTGATGTGTGACTTGGACGGTTAATTTTCAATGAATTAAAGGTAGCACTGTACCAAACTTCAACTTCAAACCTTACAGTTACAGACTACAGGACAAGCTAAATGGAGAATTGGGTTTTGGGAATCTCCATTCCCTTTTTCATATATGAACTAGTCTTGGCCTTGTTAATAGAATCTTTCACAATGTGATAAAGTGAAAGAACACCTATTGGCTATTGCTTAATATTGTCTTTTCTCAGCTGGACGGTACCACTGCCACATGGAGAAGAAGGGACAGCCATCGAGGTCAAGTAGAAAGCAATAAAAAAAAATTCAAGTTATCTCAGTAGAACTACTACCTTACTAAAGCCGCTGCCATAGACAAATAAAGTACGTAAAAACAAGATGAAAGAAATGATCCATATGCTAGCAGGACAGGTTGTGGTACTAGACCAAATTAGATGTGTTCAACAAGTGGGTGGTCCTTTTCTTTCCCAATATCCCTGGAAAATATTTTGTTTCTTCCCCTAATGTTTCATTGTAAATTTTAAGGTTGTTTTTTTCCTCCTATTATAGTTAATTATAGAAGACCAAAAAGAGAAATGGCAAGAGAGCTCCACGTAAATGCAATAGCCTCATTATTTAGGTAAAAAAATAAAAATAAATATTTATTTTATTTTTTAGGGGAGAATATTACTTGTAAGGGCTAATTAGGGACAGAATTGTGTGTATCTATATATATAATATAAGAAAAGAAAAGTAAGTGCATTTTTGGGGGAGCCACTTGTATACATAATTAAACTTTATCCTCAAATGTAAAGGAAAATTTAAAGCATTTAGAAAATCTTGGGGGGGCAATGGCCCCCTCAAGCTATAACATGTAATATGACTTACTTCCCAAGAGCTTTATGGTGCAGAACAAGTCCCAAACCAGTACCATCCATCCCTACATACATTCATACCAACAAAGTTTCAACATCCAGCAATTTTAAATATAAAAAATAAAAAAAAAAAAACTGACAACAATTTGCCTAATGTTTTAACCCACCAAAAAACACATTAAACATCAAAGAACAAAATCACTTAAAGAAAACCAAGAAACATATCCACTGAAATCTAGCATCAACACATATCTCGTAAACACAAAGCACAAAGCAAATTCAAAAGTAGAGAGTTGGATAAACTTTCCAACCAGGCATTAGTATTTCAATGTAAAATTTACAAAAATCAAAGACTTTGAAATATTATTAAAAAGAAAAGGGTTTTTAAGATAAACCCACATCATTTCGAACGGTCTGACAGAACAAGCAGTTGGGAACCATTTCGAACAGCTTCATCAGCAGCTTCACTATATATATTTAGTGTCTTTTCCAAGGAACCATCAACTCCTTTACGAATATCAAAAAATGTTGGCAAAACTTGAGGTTTCAAAGAGGGATCATTTAGCAAGGACTCAAGCTCCCCTTCATTCAGTACGGGACTGGACAAAATAACCTGCTCCATGGCAAAAAATTATAACGTGCAGTTCAAAATTTGAAAACTGAAAGCATTACATTATCATTTTACCTAAAAGTCAATTCAAATTAATTGTTAAAAACACCATTAATATGGCAGAAAGAGAGATCCTAACAAACCTGTGAAGCATTTTCAGGTCCAACCTAGAAAGAGTGAGGTGTTTTCTAAGCTAAGTGCTGATCATCACTTAGGGTCAGAAACTCCAATTCTCGAGTGTCCTCCTTTGTTTCTTGATAAACCCACATCAAATAATTAGGAATGTTTTCAAAGCATTAAAAGAATTAAATAAATAAAAAAAAAGTGATTTCAGAGAGCAAGAGAGAGAGAGAACCTCTATGGGATGCTAATCCTAATGCATTTTACGCTTATGCTGTCTCGTATAGTGTCTGGTATGTGGGGGAGGGGGTACTACATCTCCTTCGTGAGGCTCCTCACGTTGCTGCAAAGATGAAGTTACAACCAAACAATGGATTACATGAATTCCAATACCAACCATAACAGTAGTTACTCGATATTTATTACATTAAATGATTTGTCATACCGTGGGGCCAGCGTTGTGTCCTGCTTTGTGACCACCTGTCCCACAAGGAGGTGCTTTCATTGTACGTTTAGGTCGACCTTGTGGGGGTGACTGTAACCCAACAACCTGCTCATTCTCAACATGCACAGCTGGTTGTTTTGCTTGACTCCCAACAACTGCGGGGGAGGATGGTGTAGCAAATGAAATGTGAGTGCCCGTACTCATGGGATCTATATGTAGTCTAGGAGTGGGCATGAATGACATGGAGTGACTATGGGGCGGTACATGGTCTATATGACGAATGTTGTACGATGGGGATTGCGTGTGCATGACAGGAGGGGTTTGATTGAAATCAGGGCCGAGATCAAAGGATGGTGGAGTAAATGAAAGATGAGCAGGATCAAAAAATGTATGTGAGGTGTGTGAAGGGATCTCGGGGTGAAAAGATGCATGAGTAGTGGGTAGAGAGATATCTAGGTTAGAAACTACATGAGCAGTATGTGGAGGGATCTCTGGGGAAGGAGATGCATGTGGAGGTGGAGGGAACTCTGGGGCAGGAGATGCACGTGGGGGTGGAGGGAGATCTGCCCTACTGACAACCTGATGGGATGCAGCACGCTGACCATGGCTATGGCTGGCACGAGTTGAGCTCGTGCTTGGTCGTCCAGTATCTTCTGGCGCTTCTGGATTTGCCCCATCGATATTTTCCAACGGAAGTCGAGCAGTTATACGGTGAAGGCGTTCCACTGTCTTAAGTACAGCTGAAATATGGTTGTACTCAGGACTGCCTACTGTATGAAGTCTCAACAACTTCTTGTGACTGGCAACCTGAAAGTAAATAAATACAATTAGTACATCATACTGAAGTTCCTGATACGCAACAAAAATTGAAAAGAAAGGTCAAAGCAATTACCATAATAATAAGTGAAGCCGAAGTGTGGTCGACGAACCTCCAAGTCACCCTATCGTACCAATCGAAGTATGGATGAGCAGGCGACATATCACCCTCTAGTCGTGCTCCAGGACATAGAGATCGTGCTCGAGTATTCCATACTCGGATATGGCCATAATGTCTGTCCCTCCAATTCACATTCATCTTCCCCCTCAAGTCTATGGCATGAAGGGCTTCGTCAGTATCAACATATGGGGGGGGTTCTTGTACCATCCCGAACTGACGAACAACACGGTCCGGTGTATGTTTCTCTACTAGCCAGAAACATACAAGCGGTACCCTCGCCGTCCATACATCCCTTCCGGCGACACAAAACGCAGGCAGGTGGGCTAATTCAGTTTCATATGGTTGCCACACCACCTAAAATAGTCAAATCAAAGGGCAGCACATTATGCAATGTTCCATATCTATGAGCTCTTTTACATTTATAAATACAATAGTCATAAACAATAGAATAAACACAATGTTGGTACCTGCTTTGGATGCATACAATCTAAAAGCTGACGGTACCGGACCAGACAGATTTCGGCGGGGCTATTCAAGGTGTTCACAACCCACACAGTCCTACAATTGCGAAAGAGGAAGTCAATACTTGGAATTGAGAATATGAAGTAATAAACAACAACAAATGATGGGCAATCGTAAATTTAACAGTACATACCACTAAGATTATACTAATAAATGATTATCTAAACATATGATTAGTGGTGGAGCTAAAAATTAATAAGACTTATATTATACATCAATCATAACATATGACCTCCGTGGTTGTCAAACGATATATAAAAAATATAAATAAAAATCCTATTAATGAGTCACAATTAGAAGAATATCAAGGTTCAAATTTTATTTTCTATGTCTAACAATGTGTTTAAAATTATGGATCTATTTCCAATAGAGAAAATCGGTCAAAGAAGAGACTTACTTAATAGACAATGGAGAAGGTGCAAATGGTGGGCCATATGCACCATCTGGTGGGAGGTCCATCCTTGGGCACAAAAAAGGGAATCTAACCCATGCCCAATACTGAACTAGCAACAAGGCCCCACCAATCTGACTAGCACCTCTGTCGGTTGCCCTGCATAACTCTCTGTACAGCCATGCAAGGCAAGCGCTCCCCCAACTATACTGAGGTGGATTCCGTAGGTTCCTCAGCATCCGCAACCACATTGTATGCACCCTATCACCAGACTTGTCGGCGAAAATTGTGTCTGCCAGGAGTGCTAGGATATAACACCGTGCATATTGATGCACAACCACCTCTGTTGCATCATCGGGCAACCCTTCGTCAATTTTTTCTAGTAGCTTCTTTATTTGGATCCTTTGTCCTTTAAGCGTGGTGTCATTAGTAGCAATTCCAAGCAGACTCTGACATTCATCTTTCCATGTCAAGTCAGTTGTTCCAACAATTGCCTCACCATCGATTGGAATCCCGAAAAGAACCTCCACATCTTGTAATGTGATCGTTGTCTCACCATGTGGCAGGTGGAAGGTGTGGGTTTCAGGCCGCCATCGCTCAACGAAGGCCGTGATCAGGTTATGATCAATCTCTCTACTTGGGGTCCTATACAGCCCCTCTAATCCAACTCTCTTCACAATGTCGACGATACGATCATCCACCACTATCCGGCGTCGTTTTCGGAACTCGTCATTACGACCGCGGCATTTCAGTGGCCCTGGATCCTGCACATGATAGAACTATGGTGATGAGATGCAATATGCCATAACCTTTGTATATATGATTGTAGTTATTGATCCCAAAAAACAAAAATAAAGCAGTTATGAAGGGACCTTAAAATATCAACCCCAAAAAGAAAAAATAAAAACAAAAAAAAAAAGCAACAACGGGAGAAAAATAAAAGGATGCAATGCATTTTATACATTTGTCTAGTAATGAAAGGTTTCCCATGCGACCAGCCTATTGCTGCCTCTAAACCAGGAAAAGTCAAAAGGCTTCTTAAAGCTATTTCATTAATTTAAGAAGCTTTAAGTAACTATCTTGGAATTTGGTTGTATTTCGTTGTCATAGTTGCTGATTTGTGTTTGTTTTCCCTTAAGCTCTGTTGTTGTCCAACCCTTGAATTTACTTAACTAAGTATTTTAATGCAAGTAAGAAACTCAAGTGAAAAGGGTCCTTAAGGATTTTATTTGATTTATGACAAAAGCTTGTCTTCAATATGATTCATTAAGCTAGGTTTGTTACACAAGTTGTAATTCCAAATGGATTCCTAAATATAAACTTCTATGTTTTGCTTTTGGAACCTAAGGATCATATCTGTTTGACATGATATGGAAAATAAACAACCTAAATAGAGGAAAGTAAAAGAAACTAGAGGCAAAGGCTAGCGTTCTCAATAATAACAATAAAAATTACTGCAACAACCACAACCTGAACAACTTCTTGCCAAGCAACAATAAAATTATCACAGGTCACATTGCTTCAAACAAAAATAACTCTTATGAACCTAGGATTGCTTTGTTCATGTACACCCACACTAACAGTCAACCAATCTAACTTAACCCAACTAATGCGCATGACCATGCATTGAAAGCTAGTAATACCATTGACACTTAAAATTTCAGAAATGGGAAGAAAAAAAAAATCAACATAATGTAGAAGGATAAGAAGAGAACATTCAGCAGGTGGTCGGTTTTAATTTTTACCTTGCCTTCCCAAACAGCGCACGCTCGATGTGTTTTTATAAACCTTAACACCGAATCGTCAGTGGGCCCAGGACCAAACTCATCAGGGAGCTGAGCAGGAACAGCAGCCATACTGCACGAAGTTTAGGGAGTCAAGAGTAATATAATCACATGTTAAATTGGCAAGGAAAGTGATGAACAAGAAAATGATTCAGTTTATTTTGACAACAAGCAGATGGTCCTCTTTACTCATAAAATTAATTTGGGCTACAATGAAGTTTTACAAAAGGTGACAAAAAGAATGAAGGAAAATCATATCCGCGTTGATTAATTTGGGCTACCCACATAGTTGGCCCTACTATTTTCCCTCCTACCAAATGGACCCTACAGTTACGTGCTACATAAAAGATCTGAAAAAATTAAAAAGGGGGGAGGAGTTTGTGGGGTGGGTTCTGAAAAGACTTTCTAAAATTGATTATCTGAACTCACAACAAAACATCCAAACCAGGGTACAATGGTGAACAAAGCCTTTACCCTACCACCCCAACACAAGTAGGTACGAAAAATCTCATTTCTACACTTCATCCTACCAAACATAATGTAAGAAATCATAAAATCATTTCAACATTGCAGCATTGCCTGTGTAGATTCATGTGAAAACTATGCAGAAGAAGTGAAGAACCAGATGTTAAAAATAAGACAATATAATGCAAAATTTAAATACCAGGACAAAAAAAAAATAAATAAATAAATAAAAAATCTTCAATAACAGCAATGTATATAGTAAAGCAAATGAACAAAGGTAACAAAGCAAACATGGCAGCCAAGATTTGAAATGCAGCAACATAGTAGAATCATTACCTGCAATATCACTATGCAACTACCTTCTCTAAAAGCTTATGTTGTGAAGCCTTTTCAAGCCTATTCCTGCAAGGTATAAAATGCAATTAGCACCTCAAATATGTATATATATGGATGAACATCATTTCTATGCTTATATAAAGAAGGAAGAAAGGAAAATAAATTTCTAGACAGACATTTTAATATATATGATGAATTTCATATTGTAATATTTAGGAGAGCCTTTTTTTTATAAGAATAATTTTATTGAAAAAAAGACTACATACAAAAAGCACAAAGCAGCCAAAACAATACTATTATAAACAGTATAATAAATTGATGCACAAGGTAACTACATGACACCAATTAAACATCTAACACGTCTACATTCATAACACTATCTAATGTTTCCAACCCAATTTTCCATTTTACAAGACGTTTAAACTTAACAACATATTATGCTATACTTGGAGCCAACATCCATCTTAGAAGATGCCAACCAGTTTGAATGTTTAGGATGACAATATCAGCATTCAGCACCTCTATCAGGCAAATTACTTCAACCACCATATAAAAACATAATAAAGGAATCGCAAAAGTACACACATATACAAATACTTAAATCATGCTCTGAGGTACAAGTCATAATAAAATAGATTCTATTCATTTAAACATTTCTTCAAACATATAGTACATTTATACAAGAATACACAGATAATTTTCTCAAGCATGAACCGTTTCTAACACATGACAAATCAACATAATGAAACCCCATATTAATTTGATGATAGATCGTAGTAGAAACATGATCCAAGGCTATTCATTATTTTGGTACACAACAAAAAGCAAAACTCACCACTCAACCAATGCTTTCGCTGAGATAAAAACTCCAAAAAAAAAAAATACTTTAACATAAGACTCAAACTTTTCTTACTAATTTTCTTTTGCTTTCCTGCAGTTTCTCGGTTGCCAAACAGAGGGAAAGCCCAATACTTGACATTAAAAAGTTAGAAAATAAGAAATCGGTGAAGTAATAGAAACGTACCTAAATGGAAATTGTTTGTGAAAACCAGACGGCGACGGGAAGTGCTCCGGAGCGAGATGGAGGGCCGACGGCGACGGAGCTCAAGAGAGGGAATGAACGCGATGGAACGGCGACAGAGCTGAAGAGAGGGATGAGTGCGACGGAACGGCGACGGAGAAGGACGGAGCTGAAGAGGACTGAGAGTGAGAGAGAGTACTGTGAGTGTTGGAGGGAATGAGAGAGTTTTTTGAACTAAAGAGTTTTTTTTTGAGAGTACTGTAAGTGTGGGGAGGACTGAGTTTTTTTGAGACTGTTTTGAATGAGAGTTTTTTTTTTTCAGTCGGATTTTATACATACAAACCGAGTCTAATAGAGTCGTTTTTTAAACACAGAAATCGAGTCCAATGGACTCGATTTCTATGTGCAAAAACCGAGTGTATTGGACTCGGTTTGTATGCATGGAAATCGAGTTTATTTAACTCGATTTCCAGTGTAAAAACCGAGTTCATTGGACTCGATTTGTAAGCATGGAAATCGAGTTTATTTTACTCGATTTCTGTACGCCCATTTCCCATATCAGTCACTGCAAAAAAGGAAAATCGAGTATCCTAAACTCGATTTTACAACCCACAAATCGACTCCAATAAACTCGAATTGTTAGAAACCAAAATAGTTTGAAACGTTTGCTAACTAATGATATTGTTTAGATTTTATAGTTATTTTCTAAAAAAATCCATTAAATGGTGACGATGGGAATAATTGCTGGAACATTAAAACCTTGCTTGAAAATGTAGGAAAATTATTGAATACTCCGGGTACTATAAATACATACTCCCTCATCTCACATGAATTGTAATCTCACCATAAATTTAATTTGTGAGACTTACAGTTATGTAAGAAAGGGGAGTACGCATTTATGGTACTCTAGGAGTACTCAATAATTACCCGAAAATGCATTATATCGATCTTAGGAGTTCTTTTCTTAGGGCATGTTTGGTAGACTGTGATAGGCATCGTAATATACTCCCTCCATCCCAATTTGTTTATTCTATTTGAAAAGTCAAACTTTTTAAGGGAACATCATTTATTGTCTTGTCTACCTTATAAAATGCATAAGTTTACAAAACTACCCTTAAAATTATTGAATTTATTAGCTTTTTTTTAAAAAAAAAAAGAGTTATTCTTAATGAGGCAACTAAATTTGTGCCCCAATTAGATTGATTTTTTAAATATTTGTTAGTTTTCTTTTTAAATAGTTTTGAAAATAAAGTAGGGGTATAATAGGGACATTAGTAAATTAATAACTTTGACTTTTAGAAATAGGACAATATTTTGAGACATCCTAAAATGGAATAGAGGACAAACAAACTGAAACAGAGGGAGAAATAGTTATTCCTAAGGTTTAGCTATTCTTTAGTTTAGTTATATTTTTATTACAAGGAATAGTCATTCCTTATGAATAGTTATTATTTAAAATGAAGAATAACTATGCCTCTCTAAAATGGTTGTATTAGCTCTTTCTTAATAAGTGCAGTAATTTCAAACTTAATATATTTTCAAATAAACAAACTTTCTATATACATCTAACAATTATAAAAATAAAAAATCATAAAAAATAATACATATCTCTCTCAAGTTTAAAAAATAACCAATTTTAAAGAGGTATAATTGTATGAGTGAGATATTTCCTAAAATAAATCTTAAGTTTTATTCTAATTTTATAACTCACAACCAAACATATGAATATATTTAGTTATTACATTACAACATATTTTATTCCTAGTAATAAAGATTACAATTCCTGTTGTAATCCCTATTCAGTGTACCAAACGTAATCTTAGTTGCACTTTCTCTTGGGTTAAAAGGGAGTTAAAAATTTGTTGTCCATGCCTTGGCCAAGGTTGTCTCTCCCCTCAACCCAAGTTTCTGTTGTAATATTTCTCCTTTGCCTCCCTCTGTTTTGGGTGTCTGAAAGATGGGCTTGACTTCCTTAAAGTTTAATGAAAAGTTTGTCTTAGCCGAAAAAAAAAAAATTCCATTCAGACCTTGCGGCAAAAGATTTCTGGTTAGTGCATTGGAGTTGGACTGACTTTACTAATTAAGATACGTCCACAACCCTCATAGTACAACAGACCTTTATATGGACTTTTCTTTCTCTTATTGGAATTTGTGAGAAGTTCAGGGGACAATTGCTCTCTTTCACCCAAAAATTATCTCATAAGACATCTCTTAAAAAAAATGTTATGTGTGGGTCTTATATGTTGTGAAAGAGAAGTCTCGTAATCTTCTCTTTTTCACACTCTCTTTGATCCTGCCATTACTTACCAGTTACCATTCGTCAAACTAAAATGAAAAAATAGCCTACATTGAAGTCCCACACAACTCAAAACAAGAATGGTATGAAAACGAATGTTGTGTACTGACTTTCTTTAATATTTTTTCCTACCTTTCTCATCAAACAGTTTACACTGTTACACGGTGATAATTACAATAGTGGGACCAAAAGAAAAAGAGGCATTTAAGCCACCATCAGTGGTCTATCAGTTAAGAGCCATATAGTTAAATTGAGTCAATTGACTAATCAAAGTTAGAAGTGGCAGAATGTGAATCCCTTTAATTACCAGGCCAAGCCCCTATAAATGGTACTGAAGGAGTACAAGGTTTTGAGTGAAAGGCTAAATCATGGCTTGTCGCATCTCCCCCTTCCTTACATGCATACTCTATAGTTTCTCTGCTTTTCTATGCCTTTATGCCCATGAAGTTAGAAAATCTACAGAAAGCTACCACCTTCATCATACTCATACTGTTCAAGTCAGCTCTCTATTACCATCAACTACTTGCAGTGCTTCTACCAAAGGTTTAATTCTCTCTCTCTCTCTCTCGAGCAATTCAGCTCTCTAATTGTATTATAATTATATGATCATTGTCATCATCACGGTCGTCATTATTGCCATTTTTTACTATTATTGTAATTATCGTTGATCCTCCTAAAATCAGTGGCAGCTCTAAAAAAAAAAAAAATTAGAGAGGTAATTATAAAATTTAAATTATACAAAATTTAATAAAAGTATAACTTTATATATTGACCAAAAAAAAAAAAAAATACATAAAGTTTTATAACTTCCTTCTATCAGTTTATTTTGAAATTGTTGCGTAATAATTTCATTATCAATGCTACAAGTTATATTTCTTTCAAAATTTTAGTTCAATAAAATTCTTCTTATACTTTTCCTTTCTGTTTGTAAGGACCTAAGATATTGTTAAGGGGACCAAAGTTTTAAGGATAAAGTTTGACTACAACTCTTACTAAACAAATTAACACGACTACATATTTTGAAAATCTAACCGTTAAATTGCATGTTCTTTATGTTTTTAAAATATATATCAAATTTTATGTCAATCAGATGTTACTATTAGGCTCATAAACTTATCTTTTATGTAAAATTTTGTGCTACAAAACTCGAAATTTAAATATTTGATTGATGACATAACCATTCATCTTTGATCTTAATGAAATTTTGCAAGCATGGAGGATATCATTTACTATATGATCTATAAGCTTATATTTTATACATAATTTTAAATTACAAAAATTTGCAATTTAAAAAATTTATTGATGATATAACTATTGATTTTTAATTTTCTTGAAAGATACTAAGTAAGTTTGTAATCTAAAGTTACAACTAATTTTGTAACTAAACTTTGTCTAATATATATATATATATATATATATATTTTATGGCCTGTATTGTTACAGCACCTGTAAAACTATAATTTTAGAAGGGATGCAATTTAGTCAATTGTAGAAACCTAACACGCGTTAATTTTTATAACCTAACAAAAATTAGACCCGCGAATTTTAGATTCAAAACTTTAAAATAGCACTAACCTCACAAAAATCTCACAGAAGTTTGGACAGGAGGAGAAATTTTGTCCATTGGGTTATTGAGGCGTGGCCCATCATAATTGAAATTTGTCACCATGTTTATTTGAATGGCAGCCATTGCTTAATTTATCCCACTAAGGGCTGCCTGGCAATAGCTTTTTAACTTCAACCCACGCATGAATTGAGTGAGCCATCGGTGTTTGTGTGTTAGTTTGGCAGCCACGCTACAATATATGTGGAATGACACTTGTTCATTGCACGAAAGAGTTTTTTTTTTTTTTTTTTTTTTTTTTTTTTTTTTTTTTTTTTTTGCTTAAGAAGAAGGCTGTAATATTATTATAAAAAAAAAATAAAAAAGCCAAATCGGCATCAATTACAGCATTAAAATGTGAAGACACTTGTCACTCAAGGAAGATATAAAAAAACTACTCCTTACTTCCTTGGGTGGTTATGGACGGAAAAAACTTACCATCTTTGCCTATAAAAAAAAGGGTTTCGCATGAAGGACACAACACTAAACACATCAATCTTCAACAAGACATCATATTTTTTTCTAGCTTTTGTAGTTCCATCTACAAGTAGGATTAGTGCAGTAGTAATATTCTTGTATTCGATTTCCTTAGTGTAGCCTTGCAGTTCATCTTCAATATTTGTATTTCGGCTCTCGAATTTGTGATCTTCAATTTTATTCAAGTAAGTTACATCACTTTATTAGTACTTAATCCTAATTACTTTAGTTGAATCATCTTCAGTATGTTTGTCAATCTCTTGTCACAATCCCTTATTTGTCGATCTTATTTACTTTAATTTTATTTTTGCTATAATGTTTATTTTAATCTCTCTTTGCTAAGAGCTGATCTTGATTGAGGTATTATGGAACCTATTAAATTTATATTCAGGTCCAAACAGGGAGGCCTCCTTAACGGTGAAACACAAATATGGCCCATGCTTTCAAAGCAACAAAGACCAATTACAAGTTCTTAATCACACTGAAATCCTCCTTCAAGACCAATCCAGGGTGAACTCAATCCATTCCATGTTTTCTAAGAACTCAGATGGCAACAAATTAGAAGAATCTCAGGCCACCACCCTTCCAGCTAACTCTGGTCTCACCATCGGCACGGGTAACTACATTGTCACCGTGGGCCTTGGCACTCCCAAAACAGATCAAACACTTGCATTTGACACTGGTAGTGACCTCACTTGGGCACAGTGTGAACCATGCGCAAAACAGTGCTATAACCAAAAAGACCCAATCTTTGATCCATCGAAATCTACATCCTACACCAACATTTCATGTCCTACACCCTTGTGCTCCCAACTCACTTCTGCCACAGGTAAACCACAATCTCACTCTACAAAATAGAAATGATATTGCTATTTCTACCTATTTTATTAAATAAATTAATTTTTTAATAAATTTTACTTACTAAAATAAAGGTTAATTTGCAAATTACATCCCTAAAGTTTAAGAGTGTTTGGATTTTATTCCCTGAAATTTCAAAATTTGATTTTACTCCCTGAAGTTTGGAGATATCTGGATTTTATACCCTAAAGTTTCAGAATTTTGATTTTACACCCAAAAGTTTGGAGGTGTTTGGATTTTACAGCCTGATATTTCAAAATTTGAATTTTATCCCCCAAAGTTTCTGGGTATTTGGATTTTATACCTTGAAATTTTAGAATTTGGATTTTACCTATGAAGTTCTATTCCGTTTGCATTAGCAAGCCTTCCATCCATATTTTTCATTAATTGCCACATAAAACGCATGTTTAGTTTATTTAATAAAATGATGACACATCATTTTTCTAGCCTAAAAAAATTAAATAATTAAAAATGGCCTGACATAATAAAAATGATATGATATCATTTTATTGGATAAACTAAATACTTATGACAAGTTTATGTGGCACTTAACGAAAAATATGGGCAGAGTGGCTGCTAATGTAAACGAAATAGAACTTCATGGGATAAAACTCAAATTCTGAAATTTTAGGGTGTAAAATCCAAACACTCCCAAATTTTTTGAGATGAAATTCAAACACCTCCAAACTTTGAGGGATAAAATCCAAATTCTGAAACTTTAGTGTGTAAAATCCAAACACTCCTCAATTTTAGGAGGTAAAATCCAAATTCTAAAATTTCAGGATGTAAAATTCAAATACCTCTAAATTTTAGAGGCGTAGTTTGCAATTTAGCCTAAAATAAATTATCAATAATTTATTTTCTGTCTAGTTAACATAATAGTAACAGAATGATGAATTTAGAATTTCCAAATTTTGAAAATTTGATGAAATATCATTTTATGGATTTTTTTTTTTTTGCTTCATTTAATGTAATATTATTAAGTAGCAAGATATATAGACTCCTCTAGTGAAATTAGTAGTTTCCCTATCCTTTTGCAAAAAGTAAATTGGAGAGGTTCTTGCCCAGTCATTGAAAAGAAAATGACACTAGTGATGATGTCACACATACACTTGTTTTAAGCAAATTATAAATTTGAGAATTTGGTACTATAGGAAGCCCACAGCAATGCTCCGACCCAAAGTGCTCATACCGTGTACGCTATGGGGATGGTTCATTTACAATTGGATACTTCAGCAAAGAAAGGCTAACCATAACATCAGACGTGGTGGACAATTTTATATTCGGTTGTGGCCAAGACAATGAAGGCCTCTTCGAAGACATTGCCGGGTTGCTAGGTCTCGGCCGCGGGCAAGTTTCTCTTGTGCAACAAGCAGCTCAAAAGTACAGTCAGTTTTTCTCTTATTGTCTACCATCCACAACTAGCTCAACGGGATACCTTACTTTGGGAAAAGGAAATGAAGTCTCGAGTTCCCTGAAGTTCACACCTATGTTAACACTTTCTCAAGGGCCATCATTCTACGGCCTCAACTTGATTGGAATAAGTGTGGGTGGACAAAGGTTATCGATTCCCACATCGGTTTTTTCGACCGTGGGTACTATCATTGACTCTGGGACGGTCATTACACGTTTGCCACCTACAGCCTATGATGCATTACGAACGAAATTTCGTGACATGATGCGTAATTATCAAATGACAAGCGCAAGTTCTCCATTCGATACATGCTATGACCTTAGCAAGAGCCAGTCTGTTTCAGTTCCAAGCATAAGCTTTTTTTTCGATGGTGATGTGAGCGTGGATTTGGACAAAGTGGGAATACTTGTCATGTTGAGCCAAACGGAAGCTTGTTTGGCCTTTGCTGGAAATAGTAATCCAAGCAACATTGCCATTTTCGGGAATGAACAACAGAAAGGATTAGAGGTGGTATATGATGTTGTTGGAGGGAGGATTGGGTTTCGTCCTGGTGGTTGTAGCTAATGGAGTGATAGTAATATAATAAAGTGAGCGAGTAACAGATCTACGTAAAATCCTTTTCAGGATTAGTGATTTGGAGGGTTATAAAAAATCCTCAATGTTTGAAATAAAAGTTGAGTGAGATTAGTGGAAATCTATGTCGAACTTCACAAGATTTTCTTTTTTTATATAATGAAATTTCAGTTTCGCTACATCTAAAAGTGAATATGGTGTTAAAGTTTTTTATTTCATTTTTTTTTTTTTTTTGGCTGAAATGGTGTTAAGTTATTTAAAAATTTATTTCACCGTAGAATGAATTGTAACTGATTTTAGGTTAAAATACTAAAATAGGCTAGAAACTCCAATGTAGAAATTCTTAAAATCTTAACTATTTTAGGTTAAATGAATTATTTAAATGTGGTTGTCTATAAAATCTTAAATGCATTATAAAAAAAAATAGTTCTAATAAATATTTTTGTAAATGTTGAATACACACCAATCAGAGTTACCATTTCTATTGAATACAAAGATCAATGCCTCAGGAATATAACTACGTTGTCTCACCCTTCCAGGTAAATCTGGTCTCACCCTCAACACTGGTAACTACATTGTCACCGTGGGCCTTGGCACTCGCAAAAGAGATCTAAAACTTGCATTTGGCAATAGTAGCGACCTCACTTGGACACAATGTAAACCATGCGCAGGACAATATTAAGATCAATTAGACCCAATATTGGACCCATCCAAAATGGCAGTTGAGTTTCCAATTCCCTAAAGTAGTAAAGTTCACACCTATGTTAAAGATACTCAAGGGCCATCAAATTATTATGGATTGGGGTTTTAATTAATAAAATGACATGATTTAGAACAATAAAATTCTTTCATTTTGAGGTGAGTTATGAGGTGAATTAAAATAGTATTAAATGGTCACCTTATCAAAGGATATAAATGCTAAATGGAAAGGCTCGAATTAAAGCGATATGTAATATTTAGGGGACAAAATCAAAATGCTTCCAAATTTTATGATGCAAATTGCAAATTGTTATTAGGATAAATTGCAAATTACACTTTAACTTTGCGTAAATTTCAATTCAATTCTGTAACTCCACTTTTGTTCAATTCAATAATCTTAGTTTCAACTTCATTCAATTCAATTTTCATGTTTGTCTCTGTTAGAATTGCCCGTTAGTGACTCCCACAAAGACATCGTTTTTGGCCCTGACATTAAAAAAATCCCAAAACCTAGTAAAAATTAGGCGAAATTACAAATTATATTATTTAACTTTGCTTAAAATTATTCAATTCAATCATTTGATTTCACTTTTGTTCAATTTAGTCCTCCAACCTTAACCCCTTAAACCAAAATGATGATGATAATAATAATAATAATAATAATAATAATAATAATAATAATAATAATAATAAAAGCTCAAATAACAACAATAAAAATTAGTCCAAATAACAACAAAACTAGTCCAAACAAAAGCAAATTAACAAAATATTCAACAAAAAGCCCATTCAAAAACAAATAATAAAAATTCATTATTATTCAAATTTGTAACTTGTTCAACTCTTTCCATAAAAATGATCCCTAATTTTATTTTTCCTTAGAAACGACACCAAAAGAGATATTGTGGCTGTAAGTTCTCCTCGATTACGCCAACGGCTTTGCTCTTCTTAAATTTGCAGTCACATTAGCTCTGCTCTCCTCGGTGCCTTACTCATAGTTGTAACATATATAATTCATTACCCAAAACCATAACCACACCACACTTCATTTTTATGGTCACATGTGCATTGCAATGTGATGCAGTGCGGTTTAAAGTTTGGCCAAAACCACAACCGCACCGCCTTTTATTTTTGCAGTCACATGTATGATGCAATGTATAAGGTGCAGTTTAAACGGTTTGAAACTAGTATATTTTTCAAATTTTAGACTTTTCCTACCCAACCCAAAACTGATTTTTTCTTCTTTTTTTTTGGGCCAAGTTTTAAATTATTGAGTTAGTTTTTTTTTTTTTTTTTTGGGTTGGCTTTCCTAATCAACACTTGCTAGGATTTTTTATTTTTATTTTTGGGTGAAAACTAGGGTTATTAAACTATTAATAATATATTTAATATTAAAAAAATAAATATATTAATATATAGAGAGGGTGCGGTGCAATTTGTGTGATTTTCTTATTATAAAACCGCAAACTGAATTACACTGCACCATGCAATGCGGTGCATTGTTACATGCAGTGCGGTGCATTGTTACATGCAATGCGGTGTGGTTATGCCATTTTGCAGATAGTTTTGGTGCAGTTTTTGCGGTTTGTACAGTTTAGTGAACACCCTTATGTATATGTGTTTAAAGCTCTTTCTTGGAGACTTGAACCCCGACCCTTGCCCTCCCCCCCCCTGGCGCCCACACTCTACAAGCACTGATACTTATGGAGTGACCATCACAATAAGAGTGCGGTGGTTTTTACTTTATTACTTTCATCTCAGCATTCTCAATTTTCATTTTATCTCTCATCAATACAATTTTGCTTTTTCATTTTGTTAGTAGAAGAAAATTGTAAAACTATATGTATTTGTGTATTTTTCTTGTTAATGTCAATATATACAATTTTTGTTTTTATTAAATCGTGTATAATTAAAATTTCTTAATGACTACTCTAATAAAAAATTTTAAGGCTATCACCACTGCCTTCACTATTAGCTATTACAATATATATATATATATATATATATATAAAGAGAGATAGAGGGGTTCAAGTCACACCTGGTGTAATTTGAAGCAATGTTACACCATTTAATATTTTTTAATTTTATACGAATTTTGACAAATCTACCGTTAGATTATATTATCTTTGTATATTCTTAATGTTTGCAAAATTTCAAGGTAATCAAAGATTAATAACTATGTCAACAATCAATTGTTTAAATTCAAGTTTTTGTAGTTTAAAATAATTTATAAAAAATAAGTTTACGGTTCGAATGGTAAATAACATCCAATTGACTTGAAAATTGATATGAATGTTAAGAACATATAGAATATGTAATTCAATGGTAAAATTTTTAAAATATGAATTCTATAACAAGTTATTGGGTGGTGTAGCATTACTTAAAGTTACACCAAGTGTAACTTAAACCCAACCATATATATATATATATATATATATATATATTCTGCTAGACATCAAAAGTTTTAAAGAAAATTTCATATACTCTATCATAAAGTTACCTCACTGAGACGCACCACAGCACAAACACAGTTTTGTTGAAAAAAATCGGTGATAATTTCGATTTCGCTAGACTTTTCCAATACAAAACCTATTCTACTTTCTCCATTGAAATCAGCGAGAGGCCACATCATTTCCCAATGAAGCCATGGAAAAACTATAGTGTCCCTTAGTTTCAAATAAGGGTCTCTCTGCTCTCTGGCAGGGCAATCCCCTATATCAAATTCCGAAATGGGTCTCTTTTCGTCAAAATAAATTTTTGTTCCAACATTGGGGTTTTTTTTTTTTTTTTCCTTCAGAAAATGAATTTTTGTATTTCACAAAATTTTAAAATTAGTTTCTTGCTTTTATTAAATTGTTTTGGAAGTTGAAAATTTGCAAAGTTGAGTCGTTTTATTGAATTAAAACAGTGTAGAGTATACTGGACGAATGGGTGAAGAACTACATTAGAAACATGATGAAAATTGAGAAATTCAATTAATAAATAAAAAATTGAAGCTTTGGAACTAAATGAAACCCACAATGTGCAAACTAAGAAGTTACAAATTATAATTTAGAATAAAGAACTACATTTAAGAGAGAGAAAGAGAGAAGTGGTCGTTTATTTCGTTTTGGGACCCATCTTAGAAAAGAATATTTCCCCCTTTTTTTATATATTTAAATTGCAAAGAGTCCGAATTTAATTTAAAAAAAAAAAAAAAATTCTCATAATTAACCCGATAAAATTTTTTTAGTGAAAGCTATTGTTAAATTTTTTTCAAATTTCTCTATTATTTCACGTATATCTTCTTTTAAAAAAAAATAATAATGAATTGCACGCCACTCTACCATGTGGCTTAGGCTCTAACACAACGATAACTAAAATATCTGGACTCTAAAGCCTCTGTCATGAAAATCCCCACTGTAACCAAGTTCAAGAACCTCTCTGTAAATAGAAACAAATGGGATTTTTTTTTTTTTTCCGCATTTTCAGTTCTTGTTTTGTATTTATTTATAGGACTATGGGTCAAATAATACTTTTATCCCCATAAATATGAGATAGTGGATAAAATTGAAAATTCATACATGCTTGTATGCAAGAGACAACATCAAAGAAGGAACATGTATAAGTGCCAGCCGAGGCAAGGATAGAACATTTAGGATATCCTTTGTATAGCCAAAGTGACAATTTTCAAAAGAAATAAATTCAACTAGCCTTATCACAAGCCATTAGAGCATTCGCATCAGACTAGCTAAATTAGTCTGATGCTAAAAATGTAGCGAAAGACCCACAAAAACTCAAATTCATGTAGCTCATCAATAAATGAAGCTGCCTAGACTAAAATTTTGATGGAAAGACTTACAAGTGAAAGCAAGAGGAAACTAAGAACAAATTGAGAGCAAAGGAAAGGCAAACAGATTCAGACATTTAGGGGGAAGGGCAAATTTCAGTTGCATGCAGAGAGAAGCTCTATCTAGATTCCACATTTTCTTGTCCCTCAATTACAGTTAGGATTAGGTTTGATGTCACTTGTAAGGGTTATGAACTTGTTTGGTTGTCGAATTTGAGATTGCCATCTACAATTGATTATATATGGCAACGAAATTCGTTGAAGATTTTACCACTAGTTGCATACGATTGTAAAAATATAGTTATTGTAATATTTTACAGTGGAATTATGTTTTAATTTGGTCATGTTTTTTTTAATAGTTCGTCAATAATATTTGTTGTGATCTTTGATTTAATTTGTGTTTGCTTGATCCTTCATTATTCATATTATTATTGATGAATGGTTCAGGTTCCAAGGTTTTCTATCTTTTGATAATAAGAACAAGCTTTATTTAATTTTAAAAATTCGGAGAATGAAATTGAACAAAATTGAAATTACAATACTTAATTAAATTTTAGGCAAAATTATAGGGTATAATTATAATTTATTCTTATTATTAACAATAAAGTCATAAGAAAGTTAATTAAGAACCCTATGGAGCTGAACTATACACCTTAAATGCGCATTTCATTTCAATAAGAAAGAAATGCAAAAAAGTTATACAAGTGCATGTGTTTTGGACATTTGGCTGTGGAACTGTACACATTTTTAATCCGTTGATTTGAAACCCATCTTTTTAGCTAATGACTTCAAAAACTTGTTTACATGAACAAAAATTTAGGGATGAAAAAAAAAAAAAAACAGTTTAGGCCAGGAGGCGGGAGTTCAAGAGTGAGTAAATATTTTGAGGGTTTGGCCAGATGACATTGCACCTATGCCATGATTTCTTTGCACTAAATTAGTTTGCATTATACGTTTGCATTATTGGTAGAATCAAGAATGCATTATTAGCTAAGAGATTTGTGGCTCAACCGACACTTTTTAGTATTTTCAATGGAAACATTAAAGGTTAAAATCTCCCTTTACCAATGATCAAATTATCAAAAAAATAATAATAAATCAAATCTTTAATTTTAAAAATATTTATTATATTTCCCATGACTAGTCATTGGAAATTTAATCTTTGTAATCCATGCTAAAGCAATCAGTGAATAAAAATTAGATGACTCAGCAAAAATAGTATGAAAGCCATTTTCTTCCTTTGCTATTATTATTTTCTTCTTGTTGAATTTATTTAAGTGGATTTTTTTTTTTTTTACCAAAACTGAATGCAATTCGGATAAAAATATCACTACAAAAAGGCCTTATGTTGGGTTAAGATAACTTGACCCCGGTTAATTAATTCAATTACCCAAATTGATTAATTATGTTCAATTGCATGCAAATCGTGGAAGCACCAACAAATCACCAAAAATATTAAATGCAATGGAAAATAAATTTGACACAGTATTTGTTAACAAATGAGGAAAACCTCGCAAGGCGAAAACCCCACCGAATGATTTTAAGGTCACCATTCCCAAGAATCCACTAATCAACAATCAAGCGATTACAAGTATAAGAAATCTTACCAACTACTCAAACCTATCCCGAAATATCAACCTATAGTTGAACTTTCACTCCAATATTCAATTGGACTTGACCTTGTAGTGGCCTTCTTTCCCTTGATGTACAAATCTGCAATCTGTGACTAACCCTTTGCACAGATCTCAGTACGTGACTAACTCCAACAACTTGAATAGTTGTTGTTGGTTGCAAAGTTGTTCACTTCATCAACAATGAAGATTAGGAAGCACTTGGTTACAAAACCCTATGGCGTACAAACGCAATAGCTTCTCACAGAGAAAATAAGTCTCTTGGTATCTATATCCGTATATGAAGGCTTTTAAAATAAGCCTTATATATGTCTAGGACTGTGAGAAAAGAAATCCTAAATAAACACATAAGCTAGGCCGAATTTTAGATCTGGAAAACTAAAAATCATAAGTCTCGATAAATCGAGTTGCTGTCGAGCTATTTATTAAGCCTCACATTAAGTCTCGATAGCAAGCATCTATCGAGTTATCTGTCGAGATTTAATGAATAGCTTTTCTTCATTTATTTCTTGGATTAATCTTTGTGTCTTTAATACTTGACTCGAACAACATGTTTCTTGAAGTACTAAACTCATCTTAGATCTACCAAATTACAAGTAAAGTGCATTTTGTCAAAAGATTAGCCAATTACAAAAAATATGACTAAGGAATCTTTTTTTTGGGGGGGGGGGGGGTAGGTAAGTAGGTTGGATTTGGTCTTAAGCCCTTATTCAATGGGGAAAAAAAATAACAATTGAGGTAATTCGAGTAAAATTATTTATTTATTTTTGTATAGATATAATTGAATTTGAGATTCATGTAATAGTCAAAATATAATAACATCCTTTGTGATGTCCCATGTTTAAGGTTCAAATCTCATGCCTGGCCCACCAACTATATATCTCCAAAAAAGAATATGTTGATCAAAAATATTTTAGGCTAAAATGGGGGGATAAACACCCCTAAAGTTTGGGGTTTTTAAATTTTACACCTTGAAATAATATAATTTGGGTTTTGTCCAAAAATGAAAATTGAGTAAAATTATTTATTTTTTTTTTATTGATATAATTGAATTTCATATTCAAGTAATAGTCAAATTACAATGACATCCTTTGTGATGTCCCATGTTTGAGGTTCAAATCCCATGCCTCCCCCACCATCTATATATCTTTAAAAAAATAAAAATAAATAAATAAATAAATAAATTGATTTGAATTTTACACCCTAAAATATTATGATTTGGATTTTGTTCCTTAATGTTATATGCCATTTGGATCAGCATCCCCTCCGTCAATTTCTTATTGATGTGTTTGTTAAGTGACACATCAACTTGTCATGTATACTAATTAAACCAATTAAAATTGACACGTCTTTAACTAAGCCATGTAATTAACTAAACTTGAAAACCTTTAAAAGAATTAAAATGTCTTTAAAATCTATTAAACTAATTAAATTATATTTTTTACATTTTAACATTTTATCACATGAACAATTAAAAGGATATAATACATACATGACGTGATGAACAAATTGAAAGGATATTACTTATGATTAATAAAATTTAAGGATGTTATACATTTTTTTTTAATTATATAAAATTTTCTTTTATACATAAAAATTATATAGATATTACTTATGATTAATAAAATTTAAGGATGTTATACATTATTTTTTTATAATTATATAAAATTTTCTTTTTTACAAGAAAATTGTGTATATATATACACACACACCAAGAACAGCTTAGTAGTGATTTTAATCCAAGTAAAATTCACCAAGTGATTGATTAATTCAATTAAAATTGCAATCACAATGAATAAAACAAATTGCATAAATTTTTTAAGATTTTTTTTAAAAAAAATAGATATATATATATATATATATATATAAATATTTGTCCTTATCTTCTTCTCTTATAATTTCTAAATTGATAAAAATTTTAATTTGATTACTATAAGATCCATATACGGGCTTGCTCGGCCAAACCACTATTTGGGCTCACAATTTACTTGTATGATGGATCTGGATATCCTACCTTGGGTTGTCCTAGGATAAGAGACCCAATGCAATCACTTTTCTTCCTCTCTCTCAATGTTATCTCCTCTCTATCTCCTTATTCTTTCTTTTCTCAGAATTGCATCCCCTAACTATCCATTCATTTCTCTTATTTATAGCCTTCGTTACTGGGGTGATCATCATTATTTTCTCCCTTAGTGAAAAGAAGGTGTAGAGAGGGAAAATTCCCAACCTATCACAAGCTGACACGTCACATTACCAAGTCCACAAAATACAGCCAATTACAGAACACCATGTATTGCTGCTAGGTTTTGCTATCACTATTCAGAAGCCAACAGAAATTTGCCAAGTGTCATGCAAGAGCCAATCACGCATCAGTGCACATGTAAGCGATGACTCAAGCAGCCTCGCACGTGTAAGCGATGACTTAAGCGGACCAATCAAGCTGTGACATGTGTCACCAATCAAGCTCCGCCACGTGTCGCTCACCCACCCCAAAACTCCTATAAATAGAAGCCTTCCTGAGACATTTAGAGGACCAGAATTGAGAAGGGAAAAAGCTCTGCTGGAATCAAGCCCTGAAGCCTCCAGGAACTTCAAGAACTTCAACCCCAAAATCGGAGAACATTCAAAGCAGAATCATCCAGATCATCTGCCTAGATCCTAAAGTTTGCGGGAATCAAGCTCAAAGGTCCGAAAACATCAACAAATCATAAATCAGTGAAGCTCTACGGATTCAAGCCTCTAAAGCCCCGAAGAACTTCCACCACAAATCTTCAAATACAAAGAACATTCGAAGCAGAATCATCCAAACTATCTGCCTAGATCTCAAAGTTCACTGGAATCAAGCTCAAAAGCCTCCAGAAACCTCAAACAACCACAAATCAGTGAAGCTCCACGGATTCAAGCCTCTAAAGCCCCGGAGAATTCCACAACAAACCTTCGAAGACGATGAACACCCGAAGAACACACGAAGAACACGAAGAACACAAAGAACACGAAGAACAAAGAATTTCTAACAAGCTCATAGCCAGAGATTCATTGTAATTCTGTTCCAAAGATCTTCGATCCATTCCTCAACCAAATTGAAGGATATCTTGTGTTCAAAACAAAATCACATCATCACAAATCCAATCAACAAATCTTTTAAGGAGATCGAATCAGAGGATAACTCTTTTGTAATCACAGAGAATTGTACCACACAATCATCAATACAAATTCGCATTTGTGAAACTATTTTCACTTTCCGATTTTATTTCCAAACCGAGAAATTTAGTCGCTTACAGAAGGGTTCAATGTCAATGGGCTTAAGTGGATTTTTAGGTACGAGTGGCTTTGGAAATGGTTCCCACTTCTGTTAATGTGTTCGGCAGCGGAGTTTCCTAAGGTTTTGTCGAGCATTTAAACGGCAATGTGCCCGGGCAATGTGACCGAGCATATGCATAGTACTCGGAAATGATTTCCTGAGCACCCTGTGAGCAAGGAGTACACAATCCGCCTTCTAAGGGTCCGAACAACACTCAGTTCACATTAGTAGCAATTCGTGGGTTTGGGCCGGGGCTCTTGTTGATGTAAAGGTTGGATATTTGGCCCATATCATTGATTCATGGTCCAAGGCCCAATATGAACTTGGGTGTTAGGTGCCGTACAATAGCCCCCCCTTGATTCGTCCTCGGACCTCGGGGAAGAATCAAGGAGTCAGAAAGGCAGTGTTTTGCTCGAGAAATCCAACGGATGTGCTTGGGGGGCTACAGCGGTCCATAAATGCGCTTCTCAAAAGACACATTGCTTTAGATCCTGCGGCTCTACCATCATTATTAACTGGTGGTTCACAAATCGAGGCGCGCGTGTGGACTGCACTGGGCATTTCTAAGGTCACCCCCTTTCTATTTCATCATTGCTAATTAATGTTACTCATTGCACACCAACTGATGCTTTCTTGGCTCCTATAAATAACCCATCTTAATTCATTTTCTCACTTTTCACTCTCTGTCACTTCGAAACTTCTCTCTGTCGAGCATTCCCCTGCGCTCCAGTCCACAAACCCAGAATCCTCCTCTCCCTTAGAGCCAAAAGTAAGTTTTCTTCCCCTTTCCTTTATTTTCATTTCCTTCCCCAAAGTACCTTTTTAATTTCTAGTCATAGGATGGGTTTTGCTTACCTTTTGAACGCCGGAGCTCCCTTAGCCTCTTTTAGGCAAGTCTTTAGCATCCCTGATGATGTGGAGTTGGCTTATTGTCACGAAAGTGAAATCGCACTCCACAGAGGAGTAGGCACGGCTTTTTTCCCACTGATATCCGTTTTAGAAGGCGGGGTCAAGTTTCCCATAGACCCACTTCTACTTAACACCCTTAGATACTACGGGTTGAGTGCCGACCAACTTCCCCTCAACTTTTACCGAGTAGTGAGTTGTGTGGGTAAGCTGAACCAAACGTTCGACTTGCAATTAGACCACCACGAAATAAACCACATGTACAGCCTTTGTGGAAAGAAGAAATCAAACTATTACTTAAAGACTAGAGATAACAGGGTACGACTGATTTCTTGTCTGTCAGAATCTAATAGGAATTCTACCAAGGAATTTGTCTGGGTGCACGACAATTGGTTTGCCGGTGACATCCCTCCCCCTCTGTCATGCCTTTGAAGTTGGTTCGTCCTAACCTTTAATTCCTTATGTTTCCTAAATTTTGTAAACACTTTATTTACTCTAACCTTGATTCGTTTTCTCTTTGCTACAGACGGTTCAGTGTTCACTCAGGATATCAGAACAGTTCATGTCTGGACCTAAATTTTGTGCTAAGGTCCGAGATCTTCGTTCACCAAGACGAGCAACTTCGTGCTTCTCACCTCATCCTTGGTGTAGACCCGGTATACTCCACTCGGCAACCTTTCAGCCAAGCCCTTATTGTAGATAGCCCACTTCTTTCTTACGTAGATGTCCGGCACGCAAACTTTCTCCCCCCCAACATTACTATAGGAGAAGCCCGTGACCTCGACCCGCGGTATACCTGTTCGGACGAACTCGCGCCTGTAAGGGACAAATTGGTCAAAGTATCATCTAGGAATCTCCAGGAACGCGCTCACGAGGCCGTTCAGCATGAAGCCGTACAAGCCGAACCCGCGAATCCAGTTCAAGTAGCCACACAAGAAGCAACGGAGTCTAGTGACTCTTCCAAAACCCATTCTGCCCCTGAAGACATTATGACCAAAAGGAATTTAACCGTCAGCCGTTTCATCCCTAGGGCAAGCCAGGCCGTTCAGCAGCAGACTCCACCTTAAGGGCGCATCCCGGCTCCTCCCGTTCATCCCCCTACTCCCGGTCGGTAACGAAAGAGGCAAAGGCTTATCGATCAATCCTCCACCGGCTCGAGAGAGGGTCAAATCCAAACTCCACTTCAACCTTCTCGGGGTATTTCCATCTGGGAGCCGCCGACCCAAGTTGGAACAAATATGGCCTCATCCTCCAGATCGGCTCATCCGTGGCACCTAACATACGAGCTGGACTGCACGCCCCTTCCGGCTAGCGCAAGTGTTCGGGGCTGGGAGAAGGGTGAAGGGGGCCGTGTTTCCCAAAGCTTAGCCCACAGTCTCCTCTTGCTCGTGGACGTGAGCGCATTTGCAGACACGACCGATGAGTCCATGGGGAGAAGGCTCCAATGGCACACCATCGCGGTTAATCCTCTTCCTTCGCACTCTTGTTATTATCATTTTCCTTCCGTGCATGTCCTTATATTTTTTGTGTTCATTGTAACTTTAAGTCGTGAATAATATTGTCTTTAACAGGCCACCCAGTTAGCCCATATACTGAATAAGAGGGTGAAGGATCTTACCGAGGAAGTTGGTCGGGAGAAAGCCGATAAGCAAGTGGCTATGGAAGCGGCTAAGGAGAAAACGAACATTGTCGAATCTGCCAAGAGGAGGGCTGCTGCTGCGGAGAAATCTCGGGCTTTGGCAAAGAAGAAATCGACGGAGCTGGTGGCGCGGCAAAATGAAACAGAAATGAAGCTGGCCGAAATAGCAAGCCTGAACTTCACTTTATCTGAAGAGGTTGCTGATCTGCGAGCGGCCCTCGAAGCATGTGAGAGTAAGTGGTATGATGAGGGGTTTGCCGACGCCGAGAAGAGCGTGGAGCCGGTGATTATGCAAGCTCGGCGGCTATCTTTCCGGGAGGGTTGGATGGCTTCTCTACAGGCCCTAGGGGTACCCGAGGACTCTCCTTTTAGGGACCCTAATCAGAACCCCATTCCAGTCTCTATCCCTGCCAATCATAACCCAGCCGATCCAAACAAAGAGGAGGAGACGGATAGCTTAAGGGAGCTGGTAGAGTAGATTGATGCCCACGTGGAGATGATCGAGGCAGAAGTAACCAGCAACCCTCCCACTGAAGGCCCTCAAGGTGAAGATGCCCATACCCAGCCCCCCCGTGCCCGAGCATCACCCCATCGAAATGACCTCCGAGATGCAGCCAGTGGAACTTTCTTCTTAATAGCCGAACTTGCTTTACATTTCCTTTATTCGCTTTTATTCTTATAGTTTTTATTTAATTTCGAGTTGGTTTGCCCAAGTCGCCGGGCTATGGTGACTAGACAATTATTTCCTGGTTTTAAACAGTTTGCTCGATTTTTGAATTTCAATATCACCGGGTTTTAGTGATGACAAAAATGGATTTATCATGCTTGATTTCAAATTTGAGTTATTTGCCGATCAATTGTAATGATGCATGTATATTTTCTCTCTCTTGTGTTTGTTTCAAAGTTTCCGCAAATGTATGTGCGGCTTTCCCTTGCTAGTTGATAGGGGTTGAACCGGGAAGTTGGATTGTGCTTTTCGAAATTCCGAGTGAGTTTTCTGCCTACTCGGTGATGGGGATTGAACCGAGAAGTCGGGTTATATCCTTAGAAAAGTTTTAGTGAGGTTTCCACCTACTTGGTGATAGCAATCGAACCGAGAAGCAAGCTTCTGTCCTTAAAATATTTTAGTAAGGTTTCCACCTACTCGATGATTGGAATCAAACCGAGAAGCAGGCTTCTATCCTTAGAAATATTTTAGTAAGGTTTCCACCTGCTCGATGATAGGAATCAAACCGAGAAGCAGGCTTCTATCCTTAGAAACATTTTAGTAAGGTTTCCATCTGCTTGGTGATAGGAATCGAACCGAGAAGCAGGCTTCTGTCCTTAGAAACATTTTAGTAAGGTTTCCACCTGCTTGGTGATAGGAATCGAACCGAGAAGCAGGCTTCTGTCCTTAAAAATATTTTAGTAAGGTTTCCACCTGCTCGGTGATTGGAATCGAACTGAGAAGCAGACTTTTGTCCTTAGAAATGTTTTTGAGCTGCTTGAATTTCATTAGCTTTCCCTTAGTCCATCGACCAAACATAGTGAACAAAAAGAATTTTCCCGGCAAGAACGAACTAGTTGCATCTTTATCATATGAGTCAGTACAATACACATTTTTTCATGCATGGACGGTCAATGATAAAACTTCTTAAGATTGTGAGCATTCCAAGGTCGGGGCAATGGTACTTCGTTCATGTCTTCAAGATAATAAGCCCCCGCGCCTGCAATAGCTATAACTCTGTACGGTCCTTTCCAAGTTTGGGCTAGCTTCCCAGCATTTGTATCTCGCATGCTTCCTACTGCCGTTCTTAGTACCAGGTCTCTAGCGCTGAATTCTCTCACCCTTACACCTTGATTGTAGCGCCGGGCAAGCTTTTGTTGATACTCTGTTAGCCTTACGGTTGCTGCTTCTCGGTATTCTTCAAGTAAATCTAGGCACCTCGTCTGCTGACCTTCATTCTGTTTCATATCGAATTCTGAGACCCGTACGCTACATAGGTTGACCTCTGCTGGTATCACGGCTTCAGCCCCGTAAGTGAGAGAGAATGGGGTTTCACCCGTGGATCTTCAAGGAGTTGTCTGGTATGCCCACAAAACATTTGGCAGTTCTTCAGCCTAGTTACCCTTCGCTCCTTCCAGCCTTCGCTTCAAGCCGTTCACGATCACCTTGTTCACGGCCTCAGCCTGGCAATTGCCCTGGGGATACGCCGGAGTAGAGTACCTGTTCCTGATGCCGAGATTGCTGCAAAATTCGCAAAAACTTCGATTATCGAGCTGCAGCCCATTATCCGATATGAGGGAGTCCAGGACCCCGAACTTGGTGATTATGTTCTTCCATACGAATTTCGTCACATCTACATCTCGGATATTGGCCAAAGTCTCTGCCTCCGCCCATTTGGTGAAGTAATGAACGACCACCAACACGAATCTTCGATTGCCCATTGCTCGGGGAAATGGCCCGAGTATGTCCAGCCCCCATTATGCGAAGGGCCAGGGGCTACTAACCAGGTTCAAATGCCTGGCAGGCCGGTGTATCTAAAGGGCGTGCTTCTGACACTGTTCACACTTTCGGACATATTTCGCGGCGTCCTTCTACATTTAAGACCACCAGAATCCCTGAGTCATTGCTCGGTGTGCCAGTGATCGTCCCCCTATATGGCTGCCGCATACTCCTTCATGCAACTCGGCCAGGAGCTGGCCTACCTTCTCCGGGTGTAAGCATAACAGATATGGCCCTCCAAATGACCTACGATAGAGTTTCCCCGATCTCCGGACAACCAATACTGGGAGGCCACCCTGTGAACCTTGTTGGCCTCCTTCTCATCGTCCAGAATCCGGTCATCGACCAAGAAATCTATGATGGGGTCCATCCAGCTCGATCTAAGTGTTACGACTGCTGTGACTTTGACTCTTGTAGCCTCTTCATTTCCTGCCGCCTTAATAGTAGGTTCGGGAACAAGTTCCACTCTGATAAGCTGGGGAATATCTTTGGCAATTGACGATGCCAAAGTGGCGAGAAAGTCAGCATGTCTGTTCTGTGCTCGGGCCACTTGAATCACCTTCACCATACAAAAGTCGTCCATGACCTGCTTCACCAAGTCTAAGTATGTTTTCATCCGAGGATCTCGAGCCTCAAAACTCCCTTGCACTTGGTTGACTATGAGTCTTGAATCCGAATAAATCTCTACATCCAGGGCCTCTAATTGTGAAACTGCCCTCAGTTCGGCAAGCAAAGCTTCATACTCTGCCTTATTGTTGGAAGCGTTAAACCCCAATCTGAACGAATGCTCCAAGAGAATTCCTTCCGGGGTGATTATGACTACCCCGGCTCCGGCCCCTTTGGCGTTGGAAGCCCCATCCACATGTACCTTCCACGGGCGGTGCTCCACCTGACAGACCATTTCCCCTTTAGGAGAGAATTCTGCTACAAAATCTGCTAATACTTGCCCCTTTACTGCATTTCTCGGCTTATACCTCACGTCGAATGCCCCGAGCCGTGTCCCCCACTTAGCAATTCGCCCCGTGAGATCAGATCTTTTCAATAATGATTGTAAAGGATGTTCGGTCAGCACATATACGGTATGAGTCTGGAAGTACTGAGGCAATTTCCTGGTAGCATGCACTAGGGCCAACACCAATTTCTCCAAGGGCAAATACCTGGTCTCGGCGTCAACTAGAGTCTTGCTGATATAATACACAGGCCGTTGTACTCCCTGGTCCCTTAAAAGCACTGCACTTATAGCATGTTTGGATACAGAGAGGTATATGAACAATTCCTCTCCGGGCTCTAATGCACTCAACATTGGTGCTCGCCCTAAGTATTCCTTAAGGTTCTGGAAAGCTTTTTCACATTCATCATCCCACCAAAACCCCTTCCACTTCTTCAAAAGCTGATAAAAAGGACAACACCGATCTGAAAATTTTGAGATGAACCGGTTGAGGGCGGCCAGCATCCCGGTCAATACCTGTACTTCTTTCGGGTTGCTCGATGATCAGAGACGCTTCACGGCTTCTATTTGGTCGGGATTGACCTCTATCCCCCTGTTGGTGATCAAGTACCCCAAAAATTTGCCAGCTCCCACTCCAAAGGCGCATTTTTCTACGTTAAGGCGCAATCTGTGCTTTCGCAACACCTCGAACACTTCCCAGAGATCCTCCACATGTCGGACTTCTTGCTTGCTTTTGGTCACCATATCAACGATATACACTTCAACCGTATGCCCAATTTTATCCCGAAACATCCTCGTCATTATCTGCTGGTATGTTGCCCCGGCATTTTTTAGCCCAAAAGGCATCACGGTGTAATGATAATTAGCATCGAGGGATATGAACGCCGTTTTCTCTTGGTCTTCACCGGCTAGGGCAATCTGATGGTACCCTTGGAAGGCATCTAGGAAGCTTATCCTCGGGTGCCCGTAGGTGGCGTCCACTAATTGATCAATCTTTGGCATAGGGAACGAGTCCTTTGGGCATGCCCATTTCAGATCCGTGAAATTCACGCAAACCCTCCATTTGTCGTTCTTCTTCCAAACAACCACGGTATTTGCTAGCCATTCCGGGAAAAAGGTCTCCTTTATTGCTCCTGCCTCCTTCAGCTTCTCTACCTCTTGTCTTACTGCCTCAATGTGGTCTTTGGCCGACCTTCTTGACTTCTGCTTCTTCAGGGGATATAAAGGGTCTACATTGAGTTTGTGGACGATAAACCCGAGATCGACCCCGGGAACTTCATAAGGATCCCAAGCGAAAACATCTAAGTTTTGAACCAGAAATAGTAATACTTGGACTCTTTCCTCGTGACTCATGCTTGCTTCGACCTAAAAATATTTATTAGTGTCCGGCAGTATTTTCACCTTTACTAACTCCTCAGCGCATCCAGCCCCCATCCCTTCTCGGGGATCCTTTAATTGCTATAACGGGTTTTTCCGGGACACATCTTTTTGTTCAACACGCCCCTGTTCGGGCAGCCCAACCTCCATGTCTCCATCTAGTTACCCGGCGGTTTCTCCCTGACTGATCTAATTCCCCTGCTTCCAGTTCACTACGGCAATAAGGCACTGTCTGGCCGCTTGCTGGTCTCCTTTTATTACAATAACACCCCGCTTGGTTGGGAATTTAATCTTTACATGCAATGTTGATGGGACGGCCCTCATTGAGTGGATCTATGGTCTTCCCAGGATGGCAGTATACGGGGAAAATGAACTTACTATTGTGAACGTTACAGATACCTCCTTCCCTCCCATAATCACGAGGAGAAAGATTTGCCCCTCAGGAATCACTACTTTGCCATCAAATCCAACCAAAGGTGAAATGTGCTTTATGAGGTCCTCCCTCTTTAGACCGAGCCCCTTGAATAGATCGGGGTACATCACGTCAGCCCCGCTCCCCTGGTCTATAAGCACCCTTTTTACTAAGAAGCCGTTTATCCGAGCCGTGACCATTAACGCGTCATCATGTGGTTGAATCGTCCCCTCTAAATCATCATCGTCAAACGAGACTGGCTCCCGTGCAAACTTCATCTTCTACCCAGCGACTATAGACTCGGGTTACCTTCTACCGACACTACTATCAACACTCCTTTCCTTCTTCCTACAATGAGCTTCTCCGACGCAACATGGATTACTTCAATTATCCCCACAGGGGGTGGGAGAGGATTCCCCCTTTGTCGGGTATCTTTCCCTACAACTCTATCCCCCGAGTCTAGCACGAAATCCTTTAAGTGCTCGGCCTTGACTAGCTGCCCGAGGTGGTCCTTTAATACCCGGCACTGTTCGGTGGTGTGACCCTTGTCTCAGTGATAAGTGCAGTACAGACTTTAATTCCTTCTGGATGGGTCCCCGCCCATCTTGTTCGGCCATCAAAAATATGGCTCGTGTTTGACCCGGTCAAGAATCCTGTGTACCGGTTCCTTAAATGTCACGTTCACTTCTCCCATTTGTGCGGCCGGTTCTTGAATCACCTGACCCCCACGAGGCCTGAACGAGAAACCTGCCTGCTAAGGACGAGTTATTATCAGCACTTTGCCTTTACTTTGTAGCCGGTCATCTTCTAATCGTTTGTATTCCTCGATGCGTCTCATAAGCTGTTACATGCCTTCGGGCGACTTTTTGGTTAACGACTCTCGTAGCCCTGAATCCTCGGCCAACCCCATCCTAAATGTGCTTGCCGCCACCCTTTCGTTATCCCCGCCAATCTCGTTGTATAGCTCCCAATACCGGCTGGCGTAACTACAAAGGGTCTCTCTCGCCCTCATTTTCATTGAGAGGAGCGCCTCTACTGGCTAAGGCACTCGGTTGCACGTCACAAACCGAACTTCGAACTCTTGAATCAGCTCGAAGAAACTACATATGGATCCTTTCCATAACCCATTAAACCACCTCAATGCAGTCGGTCCCAAACTTGATGGAAATACCTTGCACATGAGCGCATCATTATAAGTATGCAAAGACATCATATTAATATAATGGCTGACGTGTTCTACCGGATCAGTCTTCCCATCATAGCAGTTGAACGGTGGGCGGGCAAACCTGTCTGGCATTTCGGCTCGCTAAATTTCGTTCGAAAATGGGGACCGAGCTGCTTTTCGCAAAGCGTGGCTCATGGCATCCATGGTAGCATTCCGGGGTCGCCTCTCTTCCGAGGAGAGCAAGTCCCTTACTTGATTTTCCCAAGAATGTAAATGGTCTCGGCGTTGCCCTGATTCCTGGGAGGGAGACCAGTTCCTATTTCGTCGAGACCTTCTTGAATGCGAACGATCTCGGTATCGATGGGAATCCCGAGAATGTGAACGACTTCGCCGTAGTCGAGGTCCAGACTGATTTAATCCCTCTTCATATCTATATCCCCCAATCCCGTCCTCCTATTGCCGGTCATTTCTGTCTCCTCCCCGGCGCCTACCTCTCACCTCCAGCTCCAAACCCCTGACTAGTCTGCGGAGCCGTTCAAACTCTTCATCCCGTTCCTCCCTCTGCCTACGTCCCGTGGCACCAGAAACTATCTGTTGGGTTTGGTACGACCCCTCTCCCGTGCCGGACATCACTTCTAGTTGGTCATGCCTCCTATCTTCTCGTTCTTTCTGTCTGCGCTTTCGCCAACTTGACCCCCGAGAGGACCCTTCGGATTCGGTTCCTACATGGTCCCCCGAACGCCTTTCAGACATTGTCTCCGAGTTTGAGTCCCTCTAGAACTACAGCGTCGTAGGAGAGCCCCACGGTGGGCGCCAATTGTAAGCTCCAAATACAAGCTTGCTTGGCCAAACCACTATTTGGGCTCGCAATTTACTTGTGTGGTGGGTTTGGATATCCTACCTTGGGTTGTCCTAGGATAAAGGACCCAATGCAATCACTTTTCTTCCTCTCTCTCAATGTTATCTCCTCTCTATCTCCTTATTCTTTCTTTTCTCAGAATTGCATCCCCTAACTTTCCATTCATTTCTCTTATTTATAGCCTTCATTAATGGGGTGATCATCATTATTTTCTCTCTTAGTGCAAAGAAGGGTCCAATGTCAATGGGCTTAAGTGGATTTTTAGGTACGAGTGGCTTTGGAAATGGTTCCCACTTCCGTTAATGTGTTCGGTAGGGGAGTTTCCTAAGGTTCTGCCGGGCATTTAAACGGCAATGTGCCCGGGCAATGTGACCGAGCATATGCATAGTGCCCGGAAATGATTTCTCGAGCACCCTGTGAGCAGGGAGTACGCAATCCGCCTTCTAAGGGTCCGGACAACACTCAGTTCACATTAGCAGCAATTCATGGGTTTGGGCCGGGGCTCTTGTTGATGTGAAGGTTGGATCTTTGGCCTATATCATTGATTCATGGTCCAAGGCCCAATATGAACTTGGGCATTAGGTGCCATGCAATTACAATCCAAATTCTTTATGTAATCTTTTTATTATTAATTTATCTATTCTTTTAATTTCTTATAATAAATATTAAAAAAAACGTTTAATTTTATTTTTTTTGAAACACCTCATAGATTGACATAAAATTATAGTTATTCTTATCGACTTTTTTCTATACATCTCTATTAATTTTTTAGATAAATATGAAGACTTAGTTGTTGTTTTCTTTTTTTTTTTTCCTTCACTCTTTTTGCTAACATTGCACATATATTAGACTTCATTCTCTCAATTTCTTCTCCGTAACTTTTTTTTTTTTAATAGGAACTTCTTTGTAACTTTGAGTTTATGTGTTGAATTATATTTCTTTCTTTTTGATGCTTCATTGAAGTTACTTTTTTATTATTTATATTTCTTTCTTTTCGATGCTTCATTTAAGCTACTTTTTATGTTTAGTAATTTAGATTGTTCTTAATTATTGAATTGAGTTTTCCACTTAAATATCATTTCAATTATTGTTTTTGATACTTTTTATTTATTAAATTCAAGGTTTTTCTATTAAAATATACGTTGGTGATTAATTGAGATATGTATATATATATATATATATGCATTTTATAATATCTTAGTTTTACACAATATACATTCATTATATAACTTAAAAGTAAAATATTCATTTATTTTTATTATATATTTTATAATCTAATTTTTTAGTAAATTAATAAAAATTTATTTACATATAAATTTTGATTAAACCGTGCATCGCAATAATGCTAATTTATTAGAAAAGTAAAGAATTGAACTTCACCCATACATCAATCTATGCATATGAACTTAGCCCAAAAGTTTGATTTCCAAGTCCTCCACTGGAATTTTTAGGCTGGAAAGTTCAGTCTTAGATTAATGGGGGCCACCACTTCCATTGCAGAACAGTGTCTGGGTAACTCAAAGTCTACTTATTGTATAAAACATTACTGGTCACCGAGTACATAATGTTTAAAAACATTATGTACTCGGTGACCAGTAATGTTTTATACAATAAGTAGACTTTAAAAAACATTATGTACTCGGTGACCACATTTGGCCATCCACAATGGAACCAAACTTCCAAATTAATCATTCATCGGACCAACCAAGATCTAATCTATCAAATACCACTCTCACCCCTCTTAATTACTCTCTTACCCGTGCACACCAAATAGTATTAGGCTTAAAAAGGTTACTAGAATGCAGGCTAAATTTACATTATTACTAAGCAACTTACTATGTAACCCATGGTACTATTTTGTTTTTTTGTTTTGTTTTGTTTTTTTTTTTTTTTTGGCCTATGATATCTACTCTTAATGATTATTTTTTTTTCATCAGACTAAAATACCAATTGGTTTTTAATATAAGTGGAAATTAAACTTGTAAAGTTGTGATTTACAACTATATTTTATGTTGGCTTTATTCCATGATAAAAAGTGTTGTAATTACATTAATTTATTTCCTTGTACTTTGTGGGATTTTATTGTATTGGGTTTAGTATTAAGTTGGTGAAGAATCGAGTATATATGAAATGAAGATTAGTGCAGTTTCGCAACTAGCTCACAAGAAGTTCGTGAGAAAAGTAACCTGCCAAAAGGCCACGTGAGAAGCACATGTTGGAAGTTGAAAAGTCAAGTGTCAAGCTTCATTTTGCAAGTACTTTGCAAGACAGGCCATTTTGCGAGGTACCCACAAAACATTCCGCCTGGAGGATTTTAAGTGTGACTTTCTTACCCTTCACTCATACTATATATACCCTCATTACCCACAAAAGTAAAAGAGGCTATTCAAAAAGAAAAACCCTAGATAGGTTTTCTATAACATAACACTCCCACCTTTAGAGAGAGAGTTACTCATATTTAGTGAGAAATCATTATAGCATCTTCTCCTTCCCTCTCCCATTGTCATACCTTAAGAGGGGTTTTGTACCCAAAAACAACTCACACCAACTCCAAGTGTAGAGAGTGTTTTGGAGCCTGGGAAGTTTTGGAAATTTGCCAAAAGAAGCCGATGAGGTTTGGCAGATGCAATCAGGCTTATTGTGAGATCCGAAAAGCTAGTGAAGACAGGACTCCAAGAAGTTCATTAATAGTAGGAGCTTAGAGGGTTTAAGTACATTGGGTAAACTAAACTTGGAGGGCCTTTTGTTATTTGTGTACTCCAACTTTATTCTTTAGTAGATTGATTTCAACTTGGAGGGTTGCGGAGAGGTTTTTCACCGAGTTCTTCAATTTCCTCTTCGATAACACGTCTTAGTGTTATTTTGTGTTTACATCTCTCTTCCCTTACTCTTGTGCTTTACATTTATTGTTTATTGTTCATGTTTATGCACTAGAGTAGTATCGGTTCATTGTGCTCATTTATTCTTGTTCCGCACTTTGTTTAAATTAAAGTAAAAGCAATCTAGCCGTAACTTTTAATTTTGGGGGTCTAAACAAACTCATGTGTTTTTGCACAAATCTAAGCCCTTACAGAACTCCAGATTTATTTTTCAATTATACAAGACTTTAAGTAACTCATGGTACTTAAAGCAACCATAAGTCTCAATTATGTATCATCAATAGACAAATTAAGGTTAGATACATGAATTTTTTTTCCATTTTATTAATGTTATTTTAGGTCTTTCTCTATTTTTCCCTCCTTTTTTTGTTCTCTAAATTTGATTCAATTCATTGTTTCTCATTGGTATATTAATAGCTCTCATATGTACATGATCAAATCATCTCAAGCAACCCTCCCTCATCTTTCCATAAATAGGCGTCACACCTATTTGTAAGCAATTTTTCTCCTTTAGAATTCTATCTTGTCTTGTATTATTTCCACCTAACCATTTTAACATTCTCATTTCAACTACACATTTTATGAACATGTTACATCTTAACAGTCCTACATTCAATACCATAGGGTATAGCTAGAGGTCTTATAGTAGTCTTATAGATAACATTCTCCATTTAACTTTATAGGTATTCAAGAATCACTCAATTCTCTTGATACTCTTCTCCATTTCATCTACTTTGCTTTTGTCCTTTAATTCATATCATTTTTAATTTCTCAATTCTTATGAATTATTAATCCAAGATATTGAATGCTCTTACTCCATGGTATTTTTTAACCATCTAATCTTACAACCTCTTTGTTTCTACTCTTTTTTAGTTCTACTTAGCTAAAAGTCTTTAAACTCCATCTCTTCAAATTTCTTACATTATATTAACTCCACATCTAGTTTCATATATATGCTAAAACCAATGGTCTACATCTTGAATTGATCTAGTGAGCTTATCCATGATCACTAGTGTAAAGTGATATGGATTTAATATTGATCTTTTATGCAAATCTATAGTGATAATAGATATGCTTGTGATGTCTCCACTTTTTTTCATTCTAGTTATACTCCAATTGAACATATTTTTAATCATCAACTTAATACACTTTATAGTTTATATAAACTCCTCTTGTTTCTAAAACCCATCACATCACTTATGTGGGTATCCTATCATATTTGACTTCTCTCAGATCGAGATCTATGTTGGCTTTTATATATTTTTAATTAGATACCTAAGTAAGAAAATAACTTTCATATTGATCACCTAATATAAAACCAAATTGATTCTCCATATCTAAACTAATGTTGAATCACTCTCTCCCAAAATATCTTCCGAATGCAACAACTTAATTGATATGATCCTCTAAGTTCACTTTATCACTTGCCAAAGTACTTAAATTAGGCATCATAATTATTTTATTAAAATTCAAAGTTAAAATGGTAAGTGAGGTCTAATTTAAATGATATATTCTCTCTCATAAACGTGGGGTGGAAATATTGTAATTCAAGATCTGTGTAATTTACCAATAAAAAGATGGACTCAGGTCAAGACATCATTGTCATGGAGGTAAGGAAATTTTTGTCGATGGCCACCAACTAATGGTCAAGACTCAAGTGGTGATCTAGTGGCCCTTATAAGCACTAATTCAGAATTCTCATTATGCTTACAATCTTGTTTGGTCGTGGGCCATAATACACGTCACTTGTGGGCATACAATAGCTGGATTCTTGAGAAGAGACAGAGAGAGAAAGAAGGGAAGAGATGGATTATCAATTATGATTGGAATCTTCTTTGGCAGTAGGCCAGAATCCACTTCTAGTTAGTGGTGGAAAAAAAGATGGAATATATCCCAACATATGAGAGAGAGAGAGAGAGAGAGAGAGAGATTTGATAGGTTAAATGTCTACATGAATATCATCGAACATTGTCAACAATTTTTACCCTTTTTTTTTCAATTAAGGGACCAATTTCTTCTTCCATCTCCCATTCCCATCCCTTTTTTAATTTCCCACTTATTTAGAAAGAGTGACCCAGAAAAAGCAAAATAATAGAAAAAGAGTTAAGTGTATCTTTGGTTTCATAACAACCAATTAACAAAGTTAATTTTCCCAAGTCCCAATAGCAAAGAACTCTCCCAAGTTTAAATGCATGAGAATCACACCATCCCAATAAGATAATGTGGGTGAAATCATTAGGGTTACTCTCTCCTCTCACATGGGAGTGTGCGTGTGAATTCTACCGTAAGTTGTATGTATGGACCCACATTTGTTATGAGAGGACGAGGACTCTTACTATAAGAGTGAATAATTTCTTGTGTAATCTATAAAATGAAACAACACGTTTTTGCCATTTCTTTCAAAAATTAAATAAAAATCAATTGATAGCAGATTAGATAATCACAAATCACTTAAAATGGGCAAGATTTTTTTTTTATTTATTTTCAAGTGTGGATTGGATGAGACAAAAATATTGCTTTCATGGCAGCTTGCAATTTTCATTATTTTTCTTTTGCTTGATGTTTATGATGGGGTACATCAGCTTCAGATTTTTCTTCTTGTTCACACTCTTAGGTCTAGCTTTAGTACCAATGATGGTGGAGTCCACTGTCCATACATTTTGATATTCACCTTTATATTCTTTTTTATGTTCATATTTTTAGGTCTTCCAGATTCTGCTGTATCTTCTAGCTGTCTCAAAAGGAAGCCCATTCTCACCAAGGATTAGTCTTATCATTTATTTAATCCGATGATGTAGGAGAAATTATAAGAGCCCTCATTTCACATTAGATTTGGGATACCTTTTCCTGAACTTTGCTGAGGGGATCTTCAATGCTTTGTCATTTTTTTCTTTACAATTTATCTCTCGTCAATAATTTCACTTTAAATTATTAGGGTTCAGTATATACCAAAAAAAAAAAAATAGGGAAAACAATAAAGAAAAATCTCATTTATCTTAATTAAAGAACAAAACAGTGACTTTTTTTGTGATCACCCCAAAAAAAATCAAATATGACAATAAACAATTAGTAATTATAATGAAAATTAATTCCCTGGTCCATTATTTTATGTCCATTAACCTATTCAAAACTTATCTTCTTAATCACATAATCTAAAATATAAAAGAATGAAGTATTCTCCATGAAACATACCATAAAGTATGTTTAAACAAATTTGTTCATTATTATAATGACATCTGCTTTATGATCTCCATGTACACATTAGGATTTTTGAATTTATGACGACCGCTTTATAATAGAGATAGATTATAGATTATTTTGGGTATATGTAGGATTCTAAACCAAATCCTTGATTCAAAAATAAATGATTTTACAGTTGAGGTAATTAGAATGGACAACAGTCCAACTATTTTTTATTAAATAATTTTCATTTAAACCTTATAGTTTTGAATAAGTTTTATTTCAACCTTATAATTTCATATAGTTTTTTTTTTTTTTTTTGGTATATATGCTCATATAGTTTTATTTAAACTTTATAGTTCACATAGTTTCATTTAAACTTTCATAATTTCAAATAATTTCATTTAAACGTTAGTATTAGTATGAATAAATTTATTTAAAGCAGTTGTCACGTGAGCTTCTAATGGCATGCATGATTTTTTTTTTTTTTTTTTTTGATGATCTTAAATTCACGATAAAATTTTTAAACCAAAGATTTTGAAAGTTTAAGTTTAAAAAATTTTATATTATCATTTTGATTACAATCGTATTCCGAAAAGTTCTAAAATTTTATCATTTATTTTAAATTATTTTATTCATCTCTAATGATTTTAGTTTTTTTAAAATAAACAAATTAATAAACAAATTAAACCATACATAATAAAATCAATCATAAATACTTATTATTTTGTTTTTGTTTAGTAATTATTGTTCATTTTTGTAATAATTGTTAAATCTGTTTCTCACTTTATATATAAATTTTAAGCCAAAATATATTATTAGTCCCAAAGCTCTCCCTCTCTCTCTCTCTCTCTCTCTCTCTCTCTCTCTCATCAAGGTAAGGTTTGAGTGTCTAAAATAGTATAGCAACAGTGACAAACAAATCAAAGTCTACATGCGAGACAAATTGGTGTTTCAATCATCATTATGGGAAAATAATATGAGAGTTGGGGAATAAAACAAATCCAACCAATAATTAAAAGGTCTACAAACCAGCGGTTTAATTAAACCACACAAATCGGTGTTTCAATTATCATTAAGGGAAAAATATGGGAGTTGAGGGGATAAAGCGACCAATAATGAAAAGTGTTGGTGCAAACACAATAATAATGGAAATAATACAACGAAAAACTGAATTATACATCTGAATATTATTAATGTAAAGAGAAAAATTACACAACATTATTTGGACTGAGGCGAGTGTCAATCCCTTGGTTAACTAAACTTTGTAACCGGTGTAGACTTTCTCTAACTTGTCTCCCCTTGAATGGGTTATCAAGTAGGAGGATCCAAGAGGCTGATTCATTTCCATTTTTGATACCTCCACCCTTCACCTCCCCTTTGCGCACGTATTTAGCCTAATATCTAAGAAAATTCATTTTAGCCGATTAATCACCACAATTAAAAAGAACAAAATAGTCTCTTTCATTTTCAATGTGGGATTAAATATTTTCACTAACTCCTCATCTTCCACATTCACTTTTACATCTTTACATTATAACATTTATTCATTTTAATTATTTAATATTAAAATACCCCAATAAAGAGAGATCGCCAGGCAAAGATGGGTCACTATGCATCATGAAGGTGTGCTTTGCATTGAACCTTCACTTAGTAAAACAGCAATCTTAACTCCAAAGTCGTAGTGGTCTCCAACTTGAATTATGACTGCTTTAGGGAAATTAAGCGTCACTACTTACACATAACAACCCAAGTCTTGGCATGATCTTTTATAGCTAGAACTTTATGGCCATATGTTGACCCCAGTTTCATGAGTGTATTTGAGATTAAGTCCAAATCTCATAAGGAGCAGCCCCACCCCCACACTCACATAGGTGAAATTTTGTCAAGGGTGCTCCTGTAATTCTGACACTCCACTCATACAAACTACAAATGTCATTAAGAGTTTTTTACTCAACCTCTCCACATTACAGGATTAATGTAAGCGCATTAATCCTGTAATGTAATTTTAGCTAAATATAATCTCCCTACCTCAAAATTTTATATATTTAGTAATTTTGATTTTTCTTAATTATTGAATTGAGGTTTCCACTTAAATATGATTTCAATTGTTACTTTCTATAGTTTAATGCATTATTGAAAATCATTTTATATATTTTTTTAGGTATTTTTACCATCTTCCATTCAATATTATATATATATATATATATATATATATTATAATACCTTAAGTCTCACACAATATACATTCATTATGTAACTTAAAAGTAAAATAATTATTTATTTTTAAGTAAATTAATGCAAAAATTATTTACATATAAATTTTGATTAAACCGTGTATCATACAGACATAATACTAATATACAGTAAATAAAAGTAACAGGTAATTAATTATAATCTGCCGCATAAAATAATTGTAAAAATATAATATAGTAAAAATGGTACTTCTAGAATAGCTCGAAGTGGCATTTTCCAAAACTCACTAATGCGATAAGAATGGAATTACTGTGTGTTTGCAGAAAAGTTTGTTGCAAATGACTTGACTGACTTACCATAACGTGTTAGTGGATGGCTTGACCCCCATCAAAAAAAAGTTAGTGGATGGCTTGACTGACTTCCTTTTTTTTTTTTTTTTTTTTTTTTTTTTTTTTGTGAAAGGGCTTGACTGACTTTTATGGGTCGTGGATGTCCTAACTCCTACGTACACACGCAAATGTCAAACACTGGCGGGGCTATGTGGAGTCTACGGAGGACTCCCCGCACAAGGTTAAAAAAAAACATAAGAGGTTTCCCATTCTTTTGTGAAAAACGTGGCCTCCCTTACCATTTTTTCCACAAGACAATGACACCCTTTAGAAAGTTGTCATCAATTAATTTTATTTATTTATTGTGTATCATAACATATATAAATATCTAATAAAATTTATAACAACAAAATTTAGTGACAGTACTTTAAGTAATGTTCCTTAGATTTCCATCTTAAGATTCAGTTATGTGACTACTTAATTAAAAAATACACTTCCATCTTATATGCAAAAATCCATATGACAAAATCTTAAAATGAGAACCTAAGGAATAACGCCTAAATATTGTATCTAAGTCTTATCCAACTTATAAATATATATTTATTATAAATTTATAACATATTCAACTAGTAATTAATTTAATATCACTTATGTGATAATATTTAATAAAATTAATTAAATAAATCAAATTAGCATATCTTTATAGCATTTACATTCATATTGATTAAACTCATAAGTAATAATATAAGATATATATGAGCCAAAATAATAAATTTTTATTGTCATATATGTTAGGTTCTAAATGTTTAGAATAATTGGCAAATTATGAACACAAACTTGTCTAGATATAGATTTTAGAGTCTATAGGTATTATTAGACAATGTTCAAAGTGATTTAAGTCAAGATTCAAGAACATACAAGCTGTAGGAAGAAGATTTCATAATCTACCTGTTTCGATCGATCAAAGAACAGGCTCGACCGATCGAGATTTGTATCTGCAGAATTTTAATCTCGAGATTCGTCTCGAGGTTTGTACCCAAAAGCTCTCTAGAGTCTTTGTTGAGTTGTGTGTTGAATTTTTTGTGAGATCCAGAGGTGCTTACCTTCATATACACACATTGAGCTATCAATATTAAGATTCACATCAAGAACTTGATGGTTATTTCAGTTGCTACATAAAGAACATTCAAGAAAATCAAGATTCACAAGTAGAAGAACTTGTGGTTGCTACAGATCAAAGAAAGAAGTAGTCTGTGGATTTGGAGCTATCATAGGGTCGTGGTAGTAAGTTTTCTATTCGATATAGCAATAGGATGTTAGTGGTCTAAGTCTTATTGTACAAACTTCAATTCTTTCATAGTGGATTTGTTTTTTACCTTGAGAATAGTTAGGTTAAATCATCCTCAAACTTTTTACTGGTTTGATTTTCTTAGGTCATCATATCATTGTATTCTTTATATTTCTGCTACTTTGCATAATATGATTGTTTTGTTTTAACCTAGATCTAAATAATAAACCTAAGTATTCACTTGGTTAATTAATTAGGTTAAACAATCTAGTTTTACAAGGATCTAAAAACGTACAATATATATCATTATGCATAATCAACTTATCTAAGTTCATTCTTTAAAAATAAAAAAATAAAAATAAAATAAAAAAAAAAACTTTATCTAAGTTAATTTTATTATTATGTTCGTCATCTAGCAAAATTATTTTTTTATCAACATTTTCTTCACCATCATCAATATTTACTGTCTCTTCTTTTTCTTTTATTTTAATAATTTTAATTTATATTTCTTCTTAATATTCTAGCTTCTTAGATTTATAATAATAATAACATAAATAAAAAATAATTATATTTTTGTTTAATACCTTATTCACTGTATTAAAAAAAAAAAAAACAAAAAAACAAAAATGTGATTTGTAAAGTGTATAATTCAAATTTTGTTGGAAAAAGAGAAGAGAAAAAAAATTGACATGTTATTTTATTATGCTCAATCAAGGGATCCTATAATTTTGTGTTATAAACAAGTCTAACAACTTGTTGGACTCAAATCAAAACACAATTTAGCAAAAAAAACCAATCTAAACCAACATATCTATGTATCATACAATATGAACGATTTTATAATACAATACTATATGCATGTGCATTGCAGGATTCATGAACATGGTCAATATGTATCTACAATTCAATACTTTTTTTCACTCGATACAATACATATCGTACAATATGTATTGTGTATTGTACCATACTAACAACTATATATACCCTTATTTTATTATAAAGAAAGCCATTTGACAAGTCTAATACTCCCCCTCCCCAAAAATTATGATTGGTTATTGTGGTCAAATTGTGTAATGCTACCGACACATCAATTTTCACAATATTTTTCACAACAATTAAATTAGTAAATTTTTTATTGATTCTCATGTGAGTTTACCACTGACATGTTATCACTATTTTTTACCAAGCAGTATTAATTTGCCACCTTGACCGTTGTAAATTTTTTTGTACTTCTAGACTCATTGGGCAAATTATATGTCCACAATAATATGATGGTGGGCTAACCCTTACATATTTCTTTCTTTCTTCTTATTATTTTTAAGTGTTTAATGGTAAAAAAATTGAAATTTAATATCTTATTCCAAATCATCAAATTGAGTTAAGATGAAATTCTGACTATCTTGATTTTATGATTTACATACTGCAAATGAGATGCTATAATATTTTTGGAAGGTATTGCGTTCAAAGTTGAGAGTTGAGAAGAATCATTGTGTAAGGCAAACTTGAAAAGGTGAATATTTTCATTTTTTGCGTTTTGCAAGTTTGAACAAAATTATATTGGTCAATATAATATGCATTATGTGATTTTAAATTTTTAATGCATTGAGGTTAACTCAAGGTTTGCTACATATGTGTGACGAAAACTGACAAGCACTATTAGAGACCACAAATTGGTGGCTCTGACCAAGCTTAGATAAAAACAGAAACAAAGAACATGAAAATATAAAGCCTTAGTGAAGGATAATTTTATATCAAATTTATATTTTGAACGATTCTAAAAAAAAAAACGTTAAGTGCTGAAGATAAAGGTCTTAGGGTTGACACTGTACAAAAACAAATATCTTCGATTTTAGCTCAATCATGAAAATTATACAAGTAAAATATACAATACACCAACAGTTCGACTAGAGTATAGGTAAGTCATGTAATGAGTTCTTCTCAGGACACAACAAAATTTCACAAATTAAAATAAAATATTGTAATAAATTACACCGGAACCTAATATCACAACTCAAAACAAAGATATTGTGAAATTATTCTAAAATTATGTTGGTTTCTTAGACTTTATTCTCATGTAATTTCTTCTTGTCTATGCAAACCTATTACAAGGCAATAATTACAATAATAAGACCCCCCAAAAAAAAGCATTTAAATCACTATCAGTTGAGAGCCAAATAGTAATTAAATTGACTAATCAAACCTAGCAGTAGAAGTATATGAACCCACTTATCAGGCCAACCACTATAAAGAGGACTGCAGGAGTACATGGTCTTCAGCATAAAACTAATCCATGGCTACTCGCTTCTCCTCCTTCGTTAGGTGTATCCTCTATATCTATAGTTTCTTTGCTTTTCTATGCCTTCAAGCCCATGAAGCAAGAGAGACTACAGAAAGCGACCACCTTAATCATACACATACTGTTCAAGTCAGTTCTCTAATGCCATCATCTACTTGCACTGCTTCTACCAAAGGTTTAACTCTCTCTCTCTCTCTCTCAAATCATCATGGTCATCACTGCGTTATATCTCTTTCTTTACTCCTATTGTAATTTCTTTACTCCTATTGTAATTGCCGTTGTTCGTCCTACAAAACAAAAAACTAGAGAGGAAAAAAATTGGGATATTTACTATCAACTCCCTTAAGATTTGGGAAAATAATACTCGATCCCAAAACTGAACTCTCCATTGATATTAGTAATGGAATATTAGAAAATTTAAAAAGATTCTCTTTTATAAAGTTTAGCCATGGATAGTAAAACATAATTGATAAAATTAGAATAAAAGTACAAAAAGTTTATTGAGCACTAAAAGACTTGCAAAGGAAAGTTTCATCCATTATGGGCGTTCTTTAATTTAAAACAACAAGTTCCATATTTGATTGCTTTGTTTATCAGCATTAGTAATAGCAACATTAATTCTTGGTATATGGTTGCCTTAAGATATTTATTTTGAATCATTTAGGTTTGAAAGTTGTTGTAATAACTGTGTCAATTACCAAAATGACAACTTTTATGATGGATGACTTTTTATTTCAGACATTCCATATCTATTGCCTTTCATATTTTGGCAAATAGATGTTACAAGGGAGAAAGTGTTTTTTTCCCTTTAGATTTGCAGTAGAGTGTTTTTTCTCTAAATCTCAAAGGAGAGAAGTATAATTACCTCAAAAAGATTTTATGTTTTTATTATTACAGCACTTGTAAAAACTATAAATTTGGGAGTAATGCAGTTTAGTCAAATGGAGAAACCTAATATAAGAATAGTAATTAACACAAAGAATGTTCATGGAACAATGTAATAAGTCTAAGGACATGCATGACATTTTTTCACAACTTTAGGAATTGATAGTTAAAAAATAAATAAATAAATTGTTTTTCACAATTATTGACGTAATATGTTGTAATTGATATATAATAAAAATGGCATCAAGAATAGATCCAATGGAAAGCAATATCATCATATATTAATTTACCAATTTAACAAATTTAAAAAATATATATATATATATATATATGAAAAAAAATTTATCATCTATCATTACTCCCAAAAAATGGTAGAACTAGGATTCTATTTATGTTGATAAGATTAAAACATGAAAGAAAAAAAATCCAGATCAAAAGAAGAAACTCATTACAAGAATTTTAAATAAGATTACTATTTGAAGTGCGCATTTATGAAATAGAAATATTTAAAATTATTTAGTAGAATAAATCACAATTCCATAATATCAGATATTGTAAAAAATTTCTAACATCTCTTTCATCAAAAGTTTCATATATGCGGTCTTAGTTTTTCCTGAGTAGATAACGAAGCATCTGCTAGATTTTTTTTTTTTTTTTTTTTTTTTGAATGCAACATGTCCATATATATTATAAGAAGCAGTGTGTATTCAATCTACCAACGGGGTAAACTTGATCCGATCCAACCCAATTCCAATACATTGACTTATTTTTTCATGCATTGATAGATTGGATTTTTTTTTAATTATTTTTTAAAACTTAGGTTGAATTGGGTTTAAGTTTTTTTTTATTTAAAAAAGTTGATACAAGTAACTTGACACAAACCAAGCTATTAATATTTTTTTTTTTAATTATTAATTTGGTTTATTTTGAATTTTGAGAATCTGTTTAAATTTTTTTAAAGGTATTTTTTTGATAAATTGGAAAATTATTCTCAATTATATAAATTATATTCATTTATTCAATAATGGGTTTCAATAGTTGAATGAAACTACTATTTTTCTTTTCTTCTTTTTATTTTTTTGACAGAAAAACTTACTTTCATATATATATATATATATATATATTAGACAAGACAAGATAGCTGACAACCCAGCCCTAAGTAACTCAGAGTCTATGGATAGGAGGGTTGGATTTTTAAAGTTATATGTTTAGGTTTGATTGAAATTTCTTAATCTGGAGAGGTGGAATTGGGTTGAAAAATAAATTAAATCCAATCCATACAAACCTTAAATATGAGGTATATCTCCTTCTCCTTGTCCTTATCTTTTTCATTTTTTTTTCTGCCACATATAAACATATCACATATTTTAATTTTTCCTTCTCAAAAAAAAAAAAATAATAATTTTTATAACCAAACAAAAATAAGCCCCATGAATTTTAGATTTAAAACTTTAAAATAAGGCTAACCTCACAAAAATCTCACAGAAGTTTAGACACAGGAGAAATTTTGTCCATTGAGTTGTTTGGTTTTGGTGACGTGGCCCATCATAAATAAGGGGTACCTATATATATAATGATCCCGTTGCCAAAGACTTTTCTAAAATGTTAGGTTTTAAAGTCTTAGGATTTTATGTATTATAACTCTAATTTGTATTGTTGGCAAACCATAATCAAAACAATGTTTTAGAAGTGTTTTTAGTCTAGCTCAAAGTTGTGATTTTATGTAAAGTTGGAATCGAGTTAAAGCAGGAATCATTGTGCCTTTCGGCCTGGCTCGATCGATCGAAAGACAGGCTCGATCGATCGAAACTCGGGCAGAATGTTTTTCTACAGATTGGTCCAATTCAGCCCTAAGTTGTTTTAAAACGTTTTTAGGGTTTCTTATTTGTCCTAAGTATAAAAGGCAAACCTTAGCCACGTTTTAGTATTGCTCATAATTGCGGTTTGTGTAAATCTCTTGTGAGATCTAGAGGAGCTTTCCTTTACACAAACTTAAGGTTTTTAAGGAGAAGATTTATCTACGCCTTGATGATCAATTTAGTTGCTGCCATTGAAGTTTAAAGAAAACACAAGCGGGTGTGCTTGTATTTGGTGGTGAATCCAAGAAAGAAGGAGTCCGTGGATTCGGAGCTTGCACGTGGTCGTGTCAGTAAGTTTTATTGGTTGGTAGTAATAAGAAGTCGAGCGTGGGGGCTTGTAAATCTTATTGTATGAACTTCGATTCTTTCAAGATAGTGGATTCAAGTTTACTTTGAGGATAACTAGGTCAAATCCTCCCCAGGTTTTTACCGGTTTGGTTTCCTGAGTGATCATATCTTGTGTTATTTATTTTCCACTGCTTTGCATAATTTGATCTTTTATTTTGTGATAACCTAGACTTGTTTAATTGGACTAAGTAACAACTTGGCTAATTACCTAAGTTAAATCAATCGTTTAAGGGGTCTAAAAACTATCATAAAATATATTCCTCCAACCTCCCTACTATATGGTAATTCAAAAATATATTCTCAACTACTTTAAATTACATGACTTACTTAATAGTTATATAATTTTTTAAATATTTTAATAAATTATTTGATTTAATACTCGTAAATAATCTTATAAATAGTCATATAATATAGGTTTAAAATACTATCTACAAAAAAATAAAAATTAAAAGTAATATGTGAGTAACCACTTATTTTATCTTGTTTTATTATTGTTTTTCTAGCATAGGTTCAGGGGCGGCAATACATTATAGTCAGGGGGTTTAAATGAATCCCTTGACTTGAAATTTTCATATATATATATATATATATATATAATATTTAAAAAAAAATTATTTTAAACCCCTTGCAATACAAATTTGCACCCCCTCACCGCCAACCTGACTCGGTGACCCCTTTATTTTTTAAAGCCCAACTTAAACTCAAAAAAAAAAAAAAAAAAAAAAAAAAAAAAAAAAAAAAAAAAAAAAAAAAAAAAATTTGGTCTTTAATCTCATAAAAAAAAGCCTTAAATCAAAATTTGAAAAATCATTAAAAAAAAAAAAAAAAAATTGATCAAATAAAACTTAAGAATTTTTAGCTGCCTAACCTCCAAAATCTCTCATTATCCTTCTTCACTCTCCAAACCCAAAGAAAAAAGGCTGTCTCTACTTCACACACACAAAATTTGCCGCCGCCACCGCCACTTGGTCTGCCTTCTGCCGCCGCTTGATCTGGTTTTTCAGCTCTCTTTCTCTCTTTCTTTCACTTTGAGGGTGTGTTTTTATAGGTTATTTATTTATTTATTATCAATTAAACAGTATTTTTTTCTGGACGCAAAAGCATGTTGTAATAGACTAAAAGCAAGAATTATTTACAGTATGCATTTGGAATTCCCAATTTTTTTTTCTTTTTCTACAGTGGAATTCTCAAATTTTTATCCTCATTATATTCATATGCATGTGTTCCAAATTCCTTTTAAGTTCAGGTCCAAAAAGGGAGGCATCCTTGACGGTGAAACACAAATATGGCCCATGCTTTCAAAGCAACAAAGACCAATTACTGGTTCTCAATCACACTGAACTCCTCCTTCAAGACCAGTCCAGGGTGAACTCAATCCACTCCATGTTCTCTAAGAACTCAGATGGCAACAAATTAAGAGAATCTCAGGCCACCACCATTCCAGCTAAATCTGGTCTCAGCATCGGCATTGGTAACTACATTGTCACCGTTGGCCTGGGCACTCCCAAAACAGATCAAACACTGGCATTTGACACTGGTAGCGACCTCACTTGGGCACAGTGTAAACCATGCGCAGGACAGTGCTACAAGCAAGTAGACCCAATCTTTGACCCATCCAGATCCACATCATACACCAACATTTCATGTCCTACACCCTTGTGCACTCAACTCGCTTCTGCCAAAGGTAAACCATATAAATACAATCCCACTCAATAAAATAGAAAGGGCATTGCTATTACTACCTAGCTATTTTAGTAAATCAATTAAATTAGCTATTTTTAATAAACTTTACTTATTAAAATAAATTGGCCGTAATGTATTTTCTACATCTAGTTAACATAATGGTAACAGAAACAGAATGATGAATTTAGAATTTCCAAAGCTTGGGGATTTTGACATAAATTTGATGAGATTTTTTCTATTTATAGATTTTGTCGATTCATTTCAAATAATATTAAGTAGCAAGATCAGTAGTATCCCAATCATTTTGCAAAAAGAAAATTGAAGAAATTCTGACTTCTTGCTCCGTTTCACACACACTTTTTTTTAAGGAATCCTAAATTTGAGGATTTGGTACAATAATTTCAACACTTTATTAACAATACAGGAAGCCCACAACAGTGCTCCAATTCAAAGTGTTTATACAGTGTACGGTATGGCGATGGTTCGTTTACAATTGGATATTTCAGCAAAGAAAGGCTAACCATAACATCAGACGTGGTGGACAATTTTGTATTTGGTTGTGGTCAAGACAACGAAGGCCTCTTCAAAGGCATTGCCGGTTTGCTAGGCCTCGGTCGCGGCCAAGTTTCCCTTGTGCAACAAGCTGCTCAAAAGTACAGCCAATTTTTCTCGTATTGTCTACCTTCCACAACTAGCTCAACGGGGTACCTTACTTTGGGAAAAGGCAATGGAATTTCGAGTTCACTAAAATTCACACCTATGTTAACACTTTCTCGAAGGCAATCATTCTATGGCCTCAACTTGATTGGAATAAGTGTGGGTGGACAAAGATTATCGATTCCCACATCGGTTTTTTCAACTGCGGGTACTATCATTGACTCTGGGACGGTCATTACACGTTTACCTCCTACAGCATACAATGCATTGCGAACAAAATTTCGCGAAATGATGCGTAATTATCCGATGATAAGCTCGAGTTCTTCAATATTCGATACATGCTATGACCTTAGCAAAAGACAATCAGTTTCGATTCCGAGCATAAGCCTTTTTTTTGGTGGTGATGTGAGCGTGAATTTGGACAAAGTGGGAATACTTTACGTGTTGAGAAAAACAGAAGCTTGTTTGGCCTTCGCTGGAAATAGAGATCCAAGCAACATTGCCATTTTCGGTAATGAACAACAGAAAGGATTAGAGGTTGTGTATGATGTTGTTGGAGAGAGGATTGGGTTTCGTCCTGGTGGTTGTAGCTAATGGAGTGATAGTAATATAATAAAGTAAGTAAGTAACAAAAAGAACCTTTGTGTTAGCCCATAGTGGGCATTATTATGAATTAGGGTATAATGAATAAAACCATTGTTAAAAATCAATGGAAATGTTAATGAAGGTCATTGGACATGGTCTTGGGCCTCTTGAGGATTTAGTGATTTAGCGAATTAGAAAAATCCTAGCAATATCCTCAATGTTTGAAAAAAAAGTTGAGTGAGATTAGTGGAAATCTATGTCAAACTCCTCAAGATCCTCTTCATTTGTATAATGAAATTTTAGTTTTAATACATCTAAAAGTGAATATGGTTTGTGTGTGTGTGTGTGGCCGAAATGGTGTTAAGTTATTTAAAATCTTATTTCATAGTGGAATGAATAAGAGCTGATTTTTTGGGTTAGAATATATAGGCTAGTAACTCCAAGGTAAAATTCTTAAAATCCTAATGATTCATGGTTAAATTAACCAAGCTAAATTGTAAATTGTACTCTTTAACTTTGTCTAAAATTCAAATTAAGTCTTTTTACTTTCGTCTCAATCATTTGAGTCATCTAACTTTTAACAATTATTCAATGTAATCTTTTCCTTAAAATGACAGCATTAGTCACCCAAAAAAAGAGATCATTTTGAGCTTATTAAATTTTTTAAAAAAAAATCCAAAAGAACAAAATAATAATAATAATTTTTTTTTTTTTTTTAGAAAAAGAAGAAGAGAAAATAGATTTTTATTTTTTTATCAAATATATCAATTCAATTTTTTTAGCAAACACGGGTAGTAACTATTTGTCTATCTCCCAATAATCAGAAAAAAGAAAGGGAAAAACTAGATTCCTTTCCATTTAACGCAATCTCTTTCTCTGAACGTACTTGGATCTTTAGAAAGTTAGGCTTCTTGTGCTCGCCCTTGGAGATGTTAATGGAGATGAGCTGAAACTTGAAGTTTTTCTTATAGAGACAATCTAATACCTTAGACACAGTTGTGGACATGGGTGGTCCATACACTTTTACTAGAGTCGCATTTGGAAGGAAGGAGGTTGGGTAGCTTTGGGCTTTTGTTTTGGGTTTCACTTCCTTTGCTTTCTTTCTTTCCCACTCTCTTCCTTTGTGTTTGATATGTGAACTCTTGTTTCATTTTCTACCATACAAATAAGTGGGTTTTATTTACCTCTCAAATTTCATCAAAGTAAGATCTGTGCCAAAAGTTCCTTGGGTATGAAAATTTCTTTCTCATTTTCTTATTTCGTGGGTTTCCTATTTTGAAGACTTTTGTTGTGTATCGAGGTTCCAAAGATCAAACCTTTCCCATTGCAGCTAGCTACCAACTAGGAACCCTATGGAACAGGCTTAAAACTCATGAATGTGGATTTGGCATACCAAACATAAGGATTACATTCAGATTATGGTTCCACTTATAGAATTTCATTTCAACATTGAAAGTTTAATAAGTGTATAAAACATCTTGAACGTTTAGACCCCCAATTTACAAATTATCAATTCAAGCTTAATATCAAACAATTAATGTGCAGAAAATGAACATAAGCTTAATACAGAATTGATAAAAAATCTAAACCAAATAAAATCACATCTACAGCAAAAATTAAATGGAAAAGATTAAAGGAAGAGAGATGCAAACACAAGGACAACACTCGATGTATTATCGAAGAGGAAACCGAAGCCCTCGGCGTAAAACCTCTCCACCGCCCTCCAAGCGGTAAACAATCTACTAAAGAATGTAGTTGGGATACATGAACAGTAGAAAACCCTCCAAGCCTAATCTACCCAATGTACCTAAACCCTCCAAGCTCCTACTCCAACGAGATTATGCCGAACCTATTTCTTTTTTAGCTTGCCGGATTCCGCTACTTGACCATAGCATCTGCCAATATGAAATTGGTCCCTTCTTAACTACTTCCCAAACAACAAATGGCCTCCTCACAGATATGGGTATAGTGAGAAAATGTTTTGGTAATGTACCTCTCAAGGATTTGACAATGGAGAGGAAGAAAGTAGAGTAATTTAAAGAGTCTCTATGTGAAGATTGTGGATGAATCAATCTTGTTTTTCTCTAGGGTTTCTCTCTCAAAATTCTCTCTGGAAGTTCTCTAAATATCGTGGGTATAAGGGTATATATATAGTAGGGTGAGAAGGAATGTGAAAAGTCAGTTTTTCCCAAACAGGGTGTTCTGGCAACTTGACCTCGCGACTAGATTGAGTGGCGAGTTCAAGCCACGAGCTAACGGCCTGGCCAGTCTGGGACTTTTGTCCTGTAGTGCAACAGCTGGAGCAACTCTTCAGCTTCTGGCATGCTTGGCATGTGTGCAACTTTTTGGCGACTTGCAAGCCGCGAGCCACCCGCGAGATCCAATCGCGAGTCCCTGCTTCTTTGCACAATCTTGAGCATTTCTTCACACTCTCTCACACACTACCCTTACATGATTCCCACCTAAATACAGGGTTATTAATTACTAAAATACAAGCAAATTTGGCACGAAATAAAGCCAACAAGATGGTTGATAAAATTCAACCTTACAATCTCCCCTTTTGGCTATTCTGTGACAAAACCCTAAAACAAACTCTAGACTTAATATGTGAGTTAGGAACAGTTGAACAAAACTCACTCACACCTAACTCTAAAATCTGATAAGCTCTTGAATCATATGAACAAGTAACTCCTGAAACACAACAACACAATTTGATCATTGTATGCAGAAAAACTTGTAATAGCATATGAGACAAGCACAATGCGATCAAGCAAAATGAAATGAGAAATAAACCAAGGCTTGACCATACAGACAATCACTATAAAATAGTGACCACAATGCTCATTCATACTTGGAATGAACATCCGGACATACAAGTTAATAAGCTCAATGCAAATCACTTGCATGCCCAACACTCAACCAATGCACAATATTTAAAGTATATTCATCTAGGAACAAAAAACTACTAGGCCACAAGAGTGAGAATACTTAAAGAAAATGCATAACATTTAGCTAGAAGTATTGGCAACAGAACATAAAGGCTACATAAGCATGGTACAAACCATAAAAGCCTACAAAACACATGGAAACAAACCCTAAAAGCTAACAAAAGCAACATGGGCACAAACTACCATAAACAAGTTCCATAAAATACTGAAATAGCATAAGCTAATAAAAAGCAAAATGATAAACAGAAATATTGAACATAGGCCTGCTTGCTGAAATCTCCCCCTTTGATAGTCTTCTCCCCCTTTCATTGTTCTCCCCCTATGAACATCATCTCTCCCTTTTTATCATGGAATAGCTAGTCCATATCTTCTTCTAGCTTCCTCTGAATCTGATCCAATTGAGCTTGTAGGGAGGTGAATTGCATATCCCACCGAATGCCATGATAATGTAAGATAGATGTGAGTCCAGACATCTTAGTGTTCAATTCGTGGACAGATGTCACAATATTGTCGAGTTTGTCGTCAAAGGAGAATGAGCTGAAGCGCGAACCACTGGGAGGTGTGCAAGTTTCTGATTTGACTTTCTTCCGACTATGACTAATGCTAGCATTGAATGTACGCATGGTGATTGGACTCAGTTTTGTGCAGGGAGAGCCATCATCTATTACCCAAATCCCTTTAAGCTTCAAAATTCTAGAAATGAGACAATAAAAAGGAACGCATATCCTTGACTCAGTTCATAGATCCATTTTGCACAGAATGTGAAAGATATGAGCACAGATGTCAATCTCTACATCAGAGATTAGATCATGAAGAAACAAGGCACGTCCAAGGTTCATATACCCTGTGCTGGATAAAGGGTACAGGTTGTGAAACATGACTATTGTAAGCACTCTCAATTTTGGAGGGAGAGAAGAAACACTGATGGAGTTTCCATTGGATGAGAATTCCAAGTCTTGTCCAAGACCATCCTAAAGAAGTTCTTTTTCTGGACATAGATCATCATAAACCGGTGAGTTTTTTAGCATCGATCTGTTGATGTGAAGAATCTCTGCCAAATATGCGGGAGAGACTGAAAAGCTTCTTCTTCTAACCCAGCACTTGAGTTCTCCACCTTCCACAATTGCATTGGCATAAAATTCTTTTACCAAATTCTCATAGGCGACATCAAGGTCGGAAAAAAGGTAATTCCAATCCTTATGGGCAAACCATTTTAGGATGTCGGTGTCAAAAAGTGATGATTGATCAACAACCCTCTTAACTAAAGGTGTAGCATCTCTGAAGTAATTCTCATGAGTCTAAAAAGAAGCATAGGATCTGAACTTGGTGGGATCTAACACTCCTGATGATGAACAAGTCCTTTTTGATCTAGGTGAGAGGTCATCAATATCAATGACAAGCTCTTTCCCTTTGTAACTACCTCCTTTCACAACTGCTCTCTTAAATGGAGACATTTTCACTCTGCATCATATTTCCTAAAGAAAGAAACCCCACAATACCACAAACATTATTAGCAATGGGTTAGTTCAAAAAACAAGGAAAATGATGAAAACCCGAAAAACTGGAGATGTATGTGCTACACATGACAATGAGTGTGTGTGTGTCACTAATGACCTAATATTAACTCAAGATAGAGTAGATTAGAAAATAACCACCAAAAATCACACAATGATTTCACCAGAAAAACATAAACCCATTTACAGTCAAGAGATATACAGATATCAAAAGAAATACATAATCCAAGAGGAATATGCAATAAATGCGAAAGACAAAGAGTAAGAGACAAAACCCAAACCTTTCCTTGAAGATTGAATGATGAAATGATGCGAGAACGGAGGTTGTTCGAGAGAGACACGGTGATTTTGAGAGTGTGTCAGGTAAGGAAGAAGATGAACAGTCAGAGATGTTCGAGGAAAAAACTGACCAAGTTTGCCCAAAACAAGCGATTTTCGTGACTAAGACAAGTCGCGTGCAAGTCGCCAGGACCAGCCACCAGAACACTAAAAAGAAAACTTTGAAAAAAAATTTTCTAAGTGTTTTTCGCGACTGGAAGTTCCACTCGCGAGAGAGTCGCGAACTGAGTCACGAAAATCTCTGTGTACCCCTCGCGACTAGACCTTCCACCCATGAACAAGTCGCCAACCTAAGCCGCGAAAAGCATGAAAATCCAATTTTTGAAAAATATTCTAAGTCTTTTTCGCGACTGAAGCATTTATCCGCCAAGGAGTCGCCAGTGAGTCGCGAAAAATCTCTATGATGGACTCGCGACCGGGGCATGCGATTAGTTCTACCCGCGACTGAGTCACCAGAACAGGGCAAAGCAATTTTTGAAAATTTTGACAATTTTTGCAAAAACAAAGTACCTTCCAAAAACAACTAAAACACTCAAAAATCTTTTTGTGATGTGATAGATCAACAAAGATAGAGCATGTGAAAACACATTTAATCAAGTACAATCACACAAATGAATATTGCATTCATTGAACATAGATATGTGTGTTGTGTGTGAATATCAAAGATGAGATAGTCCTTAGTCTAATGTAAAGCTTCAATGATCAATTCAATCAAGACATACACAACTAGCACTAGATAATGTGATCCATCTCAATTATAGAAATATGCATATATGACCTCCCACAAAGGCTTGAGTACAATAACTTTGAAGCTTTTCATTTGACTCCATGTTTGACATATCATTTGATCTATATGAATCAACACATCTCATTTTGAGATCAATGCCTGAAATTTTTATATTTCATTTTGATAAGTTAGCCTTTGGCTTTTTGGGCATCATACAATTTTAATTTTTGGTCGCTTTCCCTTTTTCCTAGTCAAATACTAGTATGTGCGATAGGTTTTTGCAGCTCAGTATCACTTTTCATTTGGAGATTTACATTTGGTGAGCTCTTTTAACAAAAACAATAAAATAAAGTGTGGGAAGATATATAGAAACAAGTCTATGCATGTCTCAAGATCAACAAAACCATTCACTAATCATTCATGTCAAGGTTGAAGATCTATTTACAACAGTCACAAAGATTTCAAAATTTCTCCCACAATGATATAAGTACATAGGGAACAAGCTATGCTCGTAGATGCACAAAACCATTTGCACAAAGGTACAAGGTAAAACATATTTTGAGACAAAACTCAACAATGTCGATCAATCTTTTTGGATTTTCTACTTTTTATGTGGTTTTTGGATTTTTGACACACAAGAAAGAAAAGATTGATTAAAAACAATTAAGTAAAGACAACTAAGGCAAAAAAAAAAATATTAAACAAAAATGCTATACAGATAGCCAACAAAGAAGTGTGTGCCTTACTAACAAATTAACTCAATATAAAGTGGTAAAGCACACAATACACAAGAGAGTCAAGGAATTGTACCAACACCAATGGTCTTACGGAGGGATTCAAATCGTGGACCATCGAGAGGCTTGCTGAAGATGTCAGCCTTTTGATTGTCTATGTGTATGAATTCAAGACATACAACTTTTTCTTCTACCAAATCCCGAATGAAATGATAACGTATCTCTATGTGTTTAGAATTTGAATGCTGAGCTGGTTTCTTAGAGAGATTAATGGCACTAGTGTTATCACAAAAAACACACATAGTATCTTGAGGAATCTCATAGTCATGAAGTAACTTCTTCATCCAAAGGAGTTGCGTGCAGCAACTTCTAGCGGCTATGTACTCTGCTTCAGCTGTAGAGAGAGACACGGAATTTTGTTTCTTGCTCATCCAAGAGATGAGATTGTTACCAAGGTAGAAGCATCCTCCTGAAATACTCTTTCTATCATCCACACTACCAGCCCAGTCTGCCTCTGAATAACCGGCAAGGCATGCATTTGAGTCCTTTGAATACCACAACCCATAATCTGGAGTTCCATTGATATATCGTATAATTCGCTTCACCACAGTCAGATGTGATTCCTTTGGAGCAGCTTGATATCTAGCACAAACACCAACATTGAATGCAATATCCGGTCTACTAGTTGTAAAATAGAAGAGACTCCCAATGATACTCCTATACAAGATTGGACTCACTTCCACTCCAGAAGAATCAACATTCAGTTTTGTAGACGAACTCTTGGGAGTCAAGGCATGCTTTTTGGAGTCTAGTCCAAACTTCTTGACAATGTTTCTAGCATACTTTTCTTGTGACACGAATATGCCTTTCTTCTTTTGTTTGACTTGAAAACCCAAGAAAAATGTAAGTTCCCCCACCATACTCATCTTAAATTCTTTCTTCATCTCCTCAGAAAATTCTATAGCCCGATCATTAATGATAGCTCCAAATACTATGTCATCTACATATACTTGAGCCACGAGAAGGTAATTTTCATCATTCTTGACAAACAAAGTCCGGCCGGTGTATCCCCTTTTGAATCTGAAAGTTCAATAAGTGTATAAAACACCTTGAACGTTTAGACCTCCAATTTACAAATTACCAATTCAAGCTTAATATCAAACAATTAATGTGCAAAAAATGAACATAAACTTAATACAGAATTGATAAACAATATAAACCAAATAAAATTACATCCACAGCAGAAATTAAATGGAAAAGATTAAGGGAAGAAAGATGCAAACACAAGGACAACACTTGATATCTTATTGAAGAGGAAATCGAAGCCTTCGGCGTAAAACCTCTCCGCCGCCCTCCAAGCGGTAAACAATCTACTAAAGAATGTAGTTGGGATACATGAACAACAGAAGACCCTCCAAGCCTAATCTACCCAATGTACCTAAGCCCTCCAAGCTCCTACTCCAACGAGGTTACACCGAAACTATTTCTTCTTTAACTTGCCAGATTCCGCTACTTGACCATAGCATCTACCAATATGAAATTGGTCCCTTCTTAACTGCTTCTCAAACACCAAATGGCCTCCTCACAGATATGGATATGGTGAAAAAAGGTTTTGGTAATGTACCTCTCAAGGATTTAACAATGGAGAGGAAGAGAGTAGAGGAATTTGAAGAGTCTCTATGTGAAGATTATGGATGAATCAATCTTGTTTTTCCCTAGGGTTTCTCTCTCAAAATTCTCTCTAGAAGCTCTCTCAATATCATGGGTATAAGGGTATATATAGTAGGGTGAGAAGGAATGTGAAAAGTCAGTTTTTTCCAAACAGGGTGTTCTGGCGACTTGACCTCGCGACTAGGTTGATTCGCGAGTTCAAGCCACGAGCTAACGGCATAGCTAGCCTGGGACTTTTGTCCTATAGTGCAACAGCTAGCGCGACTTTTCAGCTTCTAGCATGCTTGGCACGTGTGCAACTTTCTAGCGGCTTGCAAGCCGCGAGCCACCAACGAAATCCAGTTGCGAGTCCTTACTTCTTTACAAAATCTTGAGCATTTCTTCACATTCTCTCACACACTACCCTTAAATGATTCCCACCTAAATACAGGGTTACTAATTGCTAAAATACAAACAAATTTGGCACGGAATAAAGCCAACAAGATGGTTGATAAAATTCAACCTTACAAAATCCTCTTTCCAAAAGGTAATGGGTAAGCCGATCATACCAAGCTCTAGGAGCTTGTTTTAAGCCATAAAGGGCTTTCTTCAGTCTCAACACATGATCAAGGAAGTGAGGATCCTCAAATCCTTTGGGCTGTTCAACAAATACTTCTTCATTCAGGTATCTATTTAGAAAAGCACATTTTACATCCATTTGGTAGAGTTTGAAGTTTATAGTGCATGCAATGGACATAAGAATTCGAATAGACTCAAGTCTAGCCACAGGAGCGAAGGATTCATCAAAGTCTACTCCTTCTACTTGAGTGTATCATTGAGCTACTAACCGAGATTTGTTCCGGATTATCTCCCCATCTTCATCGGTCTTGTTTTTTAATATCCATTTTGTGCCAATGACATGAACATTTTCAGGCCTTGGTGCAAGTTCCCACACATCATTTCTCACAAATTGATTCAGCTCTTCATGCATTGACTTAACCCAATTTTCATCTTGGAGAGCTTCTTCTACCCTCTTTGGTTCAAACTGAGCAAGGTAGCAATGGTATGTTACATGATTGGCCAAGAGTATGTTTCCTTTTCTAAGACGAAGACCTTCATCCAAAGAGCCTATAATGTTGCTATCCAGATGGTTCTTAGTCACTCTTGATGATGGCTTCTTTGATGTGGAGACTTTATCATTCCGAGAGATGGGAGGATGAACTTCGGAGGAGTGAGAGGACTTGATGTCCTAGATATTGATCTTGTTACCATTCTTGGGTTCATGGGAGTTGATTCTTCTTCCAGTGTAGGTCCTTCAACTTCTATGTCAAGAGCTTCGATCTCATCAGTGGGTTCTTTGGTGCTTGGTTTTTCTCCATCATCAACCATCTCTACCTTTACTATGTCATCATCAATTTTTACATTGACGGACTCCATTACTGTCTTAGTTCTCTTGTTGAAGACCCAAGAAAAATGTCTTCATCACTTTTTGCATCAAATTTCCCAAGGTTCTCTCGATCATTTAGAATGTAGCACTTGCTTCCAAACACTCGGAAGTACTTTACTCTTGGCTTCTTTCCATTCCAAATCTCATAAGCGGTCTTTTTTGTTCCTACTTGGAAAAATATTCTATTACCAATGTGACATGAGGTGTTCAGAGCTTCTCCCCAAAACTTTTGAGGAATTTACTTGTTTAGTAACATAACTCTTACCATCTCTTGAATCATCCGATTCTTCCTCTCTACCACTCCATTTTGCTGAGGAGTTTAGGGGCTGAAAATTCCCTTTTAATTCCATTCTTTTCACAAAATGACTCAAATCTTGCATTCTCAAATTCCTTGCTATGATCACTTCTTATCTTGACAATAGGAACCCCTTTCTCATTTTGTAGTCTCTTGCAAAGAGTTTCCAATTTCTCACATGCTTCTGATTTTTCTTTAAGAAATTCAACCCGTGTATCTTGAGAAATTATCAATAATGACCATAATGTACCTCTTTCCTCCTAGACTTTCAGTTCTTGTAGGCCCTATTAGATCAACATGAAGAAGTTCTAAACATCGTGAAGTAGCAATCACATTCACCTTGTGATGGCTTGTCTTTGTTTGCTTTCCCATTTGGCATGCACCACAAATAGTCTTCTTCACCTTTCCAAATTTGGAAGTCCCTCAACAGTTTCAAGTTTAGAGACTTTAGCTACTTGTTTGAAATTTGCATGCCCAAATCTGTGATGCCAAAGTTCCAAAATGTCAACACGAGCACTTCTACATGAAATGGGTGCCATAGGAACTACTCCATAGCAATTATCAGTAGTCCTATTTCCCTCCAAGACTTGAATCCCTTCTTCATTAATGATTATGCATCCCTTCTTTGAGAATTGAACAAGGAAATCATCATCACATATTTGAGTGATGTTTAAGAGATTCACCTTCAGCCCTTTGATGTATAAAACATCTTTCAATAAAGGTAATCTCAGTATCTCAATAGTCCCTTTGCCGAGAACTTAAGCATGACTCTCATCACCAAACGTTACATAGTCACCAACCTTCTCTTTGAGTGACTTAAATAGTGATTTATCACCTGTCATATGCCGAGAACAACCACTATCAAGATATCATAAGCATGAATTAAATACCTTCAATGAGGTGTGCACAAATAGACAAGCATGAGACAAACATTTTTGACCTTCAAACAGAAATTTATCTTCAATTTTCATGCTTTTGTTAGACTGAATTTTCTTTTTCAGATTATCAACCTTCTCACACAATATTCTATTTTTTCTTTTGTACTTCTTAATCAAAGAGTTAGATTCAGATAGGCTATTGTGTAAGATGTGATTCTTATTCTCAAAATATTTCAGCATATGAACAAACATCTTAGCATGTTTCTTTGTTTTTAATAACTCTAAGAGTTCATTGATAGGACACCCTTCAAACACACTCATAGAGTCATTATCACAAACATTTAAACCACAATTCAGCATGGCCTTTTCCATAGTTGCATCTATAGCAAAGGGGTCTAGGATCGCACTTAGGTAATTAAACCCCAGCAAGTGCACCTGCTCTGACACCAATTGAAAGTTCAATAAGTGTATAAAACACCTTGAACATTTAGACCCCCAATTTACAAATTACCAATTCAAGCTTAATATCAAATAATTAATGTGCAGAAAATGAACATAAGCTTAATACAGAATTTATAAATAATCTAAACCAAATAAAATCACATCCACAGCAGAAATTAAATGGAAAATATTAAGGGAAGAGAGATGCAAACACAAGAACAACACTTGATGTGTTATCGAAGAGGAAACCAAAGCCCTTGGCGTAAAACCTCTTCGCCGCCCTCCAAACGGTAAACAATCTACTAAAGAATGTAGTTGGGATACATGAATAGGAAAAGACCCTCCAAGCCTAATCTACCCAATGTACCTAAGCCCTCCAAGCTCCTACTCCAACGAGGTTATGCCGAACCTATTTCTTCTTTAGCTTGCCAGATTCCGCTACTTGACCATAGCATCTACCAATATGAAATTTGTCCCTTCTTAACTGCTTCCCAAACACCAAATGGCCTCCTCACAAATATGGGTATGGTGAGAAAAGGTTTTAGTAATGTACCTCTCAAGGATTTGACAATGGAGAGGAAGAGAGTAGAGGAATTTGAAGAGTCTCTATGTGAAGATTGTGGATGAATCAATTTTGTTTTTCTCTAGAATTTCTCTCTCAAAATTCTCTCTAGAAGCTCTCTAAATATCGTGGGTACAAGGGTATATATATAGTAGGGTGAGAAGGAATGTGAAAAGTTGGTTTTTCCCAAACAGGGTGTTCTGGCGACTTGACCTCGCAACTGGGTTGAGTCGCGAGTTCAAGCCGCAAGCTAACGGCCTAGCCAGCCTGGGACTTTTGTCCTATAGTGCAACAGCTGGTGCGACTCTTCAGCTTCTGGCATGCTTGGCATGTGTGCAACTTTCTGGCAGCTTGCAAGCCGCGAGCCACCCACGAGATCCAATCACGAGTCCCTGCTTCTTTGCACAATCTTGAGCATTTCTTCACACTCTCTCACACACTACCCTTACATGATTCTCACCTAAATACAGGGTTATTAATTGCTAAAATACAAGCAAATTTGGCACGGAATAAAGCCAACAAGATGGTTGATAAAATTCAACCTTACAAACATTATCAGAGTTCTAATTTCTTTTGAATACAAATAATGTAACTTCAAAGTTCAAACTGCCTGTGCTTTCCTTTTACTGAAATTAGTCGCATGCCCATGTGATAAGTGAGAATAAATAATTATTTTGTATGGTAATATAATGTGTAATTTTTTTCTCTAAAATTTATTGAAGAAAATTTGTTCTCCCTAAAAATTAAATAGTTTTTATTCTGTCCATTTAGGTCTACTTCGGTCTAATTAGGTCCACTCGGTCAATTTTGGTCCCCTTCAATTCATTTTAGACTAATTGGGCCTTAAATTTATTATTTTTATAGGTTGCCTTTTCAAGTTTAGTCCAAAAATTCTTTTTTTTTTTTCTTAATTTTTGGGTTGAAAAGTATGAAGTTGTATTATATTTGGGTTAAAATCTTTAGTTTTGAGTTAAAAAATACAAAGAAAATAGACATTAGAAATAAAATATGAGCCCTAAAAATGCAATAAAAATAATAAATATTCAAAAGTCTTATTTGGTCCACATTGGTTCTATTTGGTCTATTCTTTCCTATTCAGTCCATACGGTCCTAATATGTCTTATTTAGTCCATTCTATCCACTAAAGTTATTTGCTCTATTCATGGAACAATGCAATAAGTCTAAGGACATGTCATTTTTTCACAACTTTGGGAATTGATTATTCAAAAAAAAATTAAAAATTGCAAAAAAAATTTCACACAATTACTAACATAATTTGTTGTAATTGATGTGAAATAAAAGTTGCATCAATAATGATTGTGGGGGCCAATTAATTAGAGGGTGTACTATTAAGGCTGTACCAACTGGGCCTATGGCCCAATCCGAGGACATTAGACCATCCGAGAATGTCCAGATAAGATTATAAGGGGAATGGAGTAAAGAGAAGAGTAGAGATAATATGAGATAAGTCCAACGAATGTCCGAGGAGAAAAGCCATCTCGGCAACAAGTGTCCGAGGTCAGTAAGAGTGTCATATCATCATGGACATTCTTCGAAATTACATCACAACTAAGAGTTGGACGTTGGGCAAGGGGTAAAAAAGGAGAAGGGCAACAAATATCTTCAAAAAACTGCTACATCCGCATTAAATGCCTCCCAACCAACTCTCTGACTGCATTAATGTAGAGGTGATGCCTGAACAATGGTCAAGCAGCCTTACAGCTATTAGTTAAGGTTCTGGGAGGTGTTGGATGGGACAGGAAGGAGTTCCCCGAATCTAACCTACACGTGTATGATAGGGATGATACCAAAATTGTAGTATATAGCATGGAAAGATGTACTAGAAAGGGGATCGGAGAAGAAATCAAGCAATTTTTACGATAAGACTGTGAACTCTTGTAAAACGTTGTTGATGAACAAGACAATATAATATAAGCTCCTCAGGTCACTCCGAGGACAGACTTTCTTATCTTACTTGTGTTTAATAGCCTTAAATTAGTAAATTTTATCGTTTTTCTTCTGAAGTAGATCTAGTTCTTTCATCCACGCTCTACAAATTTATTGTTTGGGCTTCTTGGGCTAAAACTCAATCCTATATTGGGTCCAATCCAATTTCAATCCTTACAATTGGCGCTGTCTGTGGGGAGGCTTGATCTATTCTAAAGGAGATTCGATTACAATATTCACGATGGAGGAGGCAGGTCCACACCAGGTAGCAGCAGGACCATACCAGGTAGATGTTAATCTACATCAGGCAGAATCAAGGGGTTTTTAGCATGGCAATCCGCTTAGGAGCCTTGAACAGAGAGGAGGCCGTAAGGAAAGTGTGCACACAACTTATACCAGTAAAAGTCAATCTCGAGGGAAGAGCCATGTTTCCCATGCAAAGAATGACAAAGACATGCAATCTGAAATCGACGAGTTGAGGAGGGAATTGCGTCATGCTCGGGGAAGACGTTCATCGCCTAGCTCCGAATCGTCCTCTAAAGAGACAGATGGTGCTAGTTATAGGTGGAAATCCAGAACTCCGCCCAACGAGACCTTTTTTCCTTTTGCTACATAAATGGAAAGGATTTGAATGGACCGAGGAGTGTGCTATAGCATTTTAGCAACTGAAGGAGTACCTATCTCGGCCGCCCACCATGCCCAGTCCTGAGGTGGACGAAATTCTGTTTGCCTACCTAGCGGTAGCCTCTCATGCGGTAAGTTTTGTTCTGATACGAGTAGACAGTGGCATCCAAAGACCAATCTATTACGTAAGTAAGTTACGAAAACTATTCATGAAGTCGAGGTGCGGTATTTATCCCTGGAAAAGGCCATCTTGGCAATAGTGCATGCTACATGAAAACTACCCCATTATTTCCAAGCGCACACCGTGGTTGTTCTAACCCAATTACTGCTCAAATCCATACTTCGGAGTGCGGATTATACTGGGAGGATTGCTAAATGGGGCACTATTCTAGGGGCTTTTGACATCAAATATATGCCTCGTACCTCTGTGAAATGCCAGGTCCTTGCCGATCTAGTAGCCGAGTTTGCTGAACTTCCAGAAGAATCAGAGGTGAAGCAACATGGCATGGATAAAAAAATTGGTTGGCCTAATCTCCACACAAGACTCCTCATCCTGGAAAGTATATGTGGATGGAGCAGCAAACCAGCGGGGAGCAAGAGTGGGGCTAGTTTTGGTATCCCCTGAAAAGATCACCATTGAAAAGTCCTTGAGGTTGGGATTCTCGGCTACAAACAACAAAGCGGAATATGAAGCTTTGCTGACGGGAATGGCGATGGTCTAGAAAAATGGGTGGAAAGGCAGTGGAAATGTTCTCAGATTCAAGACTAATCGTAGGCCGGGTAAAAGGGGAACTGGAAACCCGAGATACAAGAATGCAAGAATATTTGGGTCAAGTTAGGCGTATACAAACGAAATTTGAATTTTTTGACTTATCACATATCCCAGAGGTGAAAATACCCATGCAGATTCCTTGGCTACCCTTGCCACTTCCTCGGCGCGGAATTTGCCCTGAGTGATAATTGTCAAGGATTTATGCATCCACACCCCACGAGGAAAGATTTGCTCCAGATCCATCAAGTCAATTTAGGGCTGAGTTGGATGGACCCTATACTGCTATTCCTCAAAAGGGATATATTGCCTGAGGAGAAAGCAGAAGCCGAGAAAATACGAAGGAAAGCTCCTCGGTTTTGGTTGTCCGAGGACAAAAAGTTGTATAAACGTTCTTTTTCTGAGCCATATCTGCTTTGTGTACATCCCGAGATATCAGAGTCGCTCCTAGAGGAACTACATGAAGGAATTTACGGAAGTCACACGGGGGGAAGATCCCTATTTCCCCGGGCCATTACTCAAGGATACTGATGGCCAAGCATGCAAAAAGAAGCACAAGAATATTTTAGAAAATGTGACCAGTGTCAGAGATTCGCTCCAAACATCCACCAGCCTAGAGGAGTTCTTAATCCTCTTTCCAGCCCTTGGCCTTTCGCTCAAAGGGGTCAGCACAAATTATTTTACTAAGTGGGTCGAAACTGAACCTTTGGCTAATATCAGAGATGTAGATGCCAAAAGATTTATCTGAAAGAATATCGTTACTCGATTCGGAGTTCCTCATACCCTTATCTTGGATAATGGCCTTCAGTTCGATAGCAAAGCTTTCAGGCAATACTGTTCTGACCTGGGGATAAAGAATAGATATTCCACTCCGGCCTATCCTCAAGGAAATGGGCAAGCTGAAGCTATCAACAAAGTTATAGTGAATGGACTTAAAAAGAGGTTGGATGAAGCAAAGGGAAAATGGCTGGAGGAATTACCACATGTCCTTTGGACGTATCGAACAATGCCTCGACGATCAACAGGAGAGACCCCTTTCTCAATGACGTATGGAGCCAAGGCCGTAATCCCTCTGGAAACAGGTTTCCCGACGTTGAGAACTAATGCATTTACTTCGGACGGTAATGATGGGTTGTTGGAAAAAAGTCTAGACTTAATCGAAGAGCGCAGGGAGAGTGCAATGGTCCAACTAGCTTACTACCAGCATAAGCTCAAGCAAGATTACGATACCAATGTAAAGCCGAGGCTGTTGGCCGTAGGAGATTTGGTACTAAGGAAGGTTTTAAGAACCACCAAGAATCCAGTCTGGGGAAAATTGGGGTTTAACTGGGAAGGACTGTATCGAATCACTTCGGTGGTAGAAATAGGTGCATTCTATTTGGAGGATCTAGATGAAAAAACTGTACTCCGCCCTTGGAATGTAAACAATCTAAAGAGGTATTATTATTATTAATAAAAATAGTCCTGTTTGGTTTCCCTTTAATTTATTCCGATCATATATCATGTGTTTCCTCATCTATTGAAGTATTAAATAGAAACTAAGTTATGTCAGGTTCCTCGGACCACAAACTTAGTGGAAATTAATACCCTATGACATCTATTAAATATTAAACAGAAATTAAGTTATGTGAGGTTCCTCGGACCACAAACTTAGTGGAAATTAATACCCTATGACATCTATTGAAGTATTAAACAGAAGCTAAGTTATGTCAGGTTCCTCGGACCACAAACTTAGTAGAAATTAATATCTTATGATATCTATTGAAGTATTAAACAGAAACTAAGTTATGTCAGGTTCCTCGGACCACAAATTTAGTGGAAATTAATACCCTTTGACATCTATTGAAGCATTAAACAGACTCAATAGAAGTTAATACACCCTGGTACTATTAAAATGCTAGTTCAACATGAACTTAAGCATTTAAAGGGAGTAAACCCTTAATTCCCATTCTCGGATCACAAGGTTTGTGATCACCTAATAAAGATGTAAACCTCTATAAGCCTATGAGCATCACTTAAAGCATTCTGAGGTGCCCTGGACTTAACTTTGTTTAATCAAACGTTAGGATATTTTCTTGTGGTTAAACTTGTTAGAATAGATATATATATTCAAAATATGTATAGGTAGTGTTATGGATTCAATGGTTATCGTCCATTTTAACTACCAATTAAAAGTATGTGTAAACTTTGTTCTTCTCTTATATAAATAAAGGACAGTCAAGATGAAAACTACTCAAAACCAAAATAACAAAACAGATAAAATAAAAATGAAATAAATAATAACTCAAACGAATTTGAGAGGGTAAAAATGCATATTTCATTAAAACATGTCTGAGAAAAACAAAATCCCTTACAAAAATCATAATTATAATACAAAAGAAGGTTCATTTTTTCAATTTAATCTGAAGCTTGGAGGTCTTGTTAGCTGGGTTATCTGCTTCTGTAGTAATCATTCCTTCCTTATCTCTGGAGGCTCCCTCAGCAGGCATGGTAATTGAAGCCAATTCCTGCTGAAAGCCCTAGGAAGCTGCTCCTACTTCTGGAACCACTGCAGCCTTGTCCGAGGGTACTTCTTGGGGAGCTCTAGGTTTTTTTGTCGGCCCTTGCTAACTGGGAAGAGGAGGATCCTGAGGCTATGCTTCTTTAATCGGATCAGGAACTGTAAAAGCCACTTCACCTTGAGTAGAAGGGAGGTCTGAGGCTCGTATGGCAGGGGGATAGAATATATTTTCAGATTTCCTCAGCTCTGAAGAAGCCTCAACCCCAGCTCGGTTAAGGGCTTCATCCCAAGTCTAGGCGCAGTAGATACGACACACAGTTGGGACCTCTACCTAAGGGTTTCCTCGGTCTCAGCTACTCCAAGGTCGTAACCCTTTTGCTCAGCCTCATCCCTAGCCTTCTCAGTCTCAATCTTTACCTTCTCAGCCTCATCCTTGGATTTTTCAGCCTGATCCTTAAGCCTTTGGGCTTCTTTCAGTTGCTTCTTGAGCGCTACCATCTATTCCCTAGAAGCAGTCAGTTGATCAGTGGTCTCGCGCAAGCGCTTCCTCTGGTCCTCGGCTTGCCTTTGTGCACCCTCCAAGGCTGAGTCAACACTCCAACGGGCATGCTCCTCATCAACCAGCTTTTTCTTCAGTTCGGCATTGCTATTTTCAACAATGGTGAGTGTTTGCACAGCTGCTGTCCGTCTTTTTCTTTCGTCTTCTAGTTGTTGGTAGCACAAATTGATTATCTCCTCAAGCCTGAAAGTGGCTTGGACAGCCTAAAAGAAAAGGGTTAATACCATAACAAATAAAAAGTGTATATGTATATAATAATGATAAGTAAAAAAAGGGGGGGGGGTGTTAACATCATACCATGCCCAAATATCTTTTACAATTAAGGAAAACCCCATTCTTCTTGATATTCTGCAGCTCGAACATATTTTTTAGAAGCAATAAAGCCTCCTCCACGGCCGAAGCAACGTGGCACCCAATGCCCTCGTTGAACTCCCTGAGTGATGCATCATCTCTCAGGGGCTCACCACCGAGCATGGATGCTAGGAGCCAAGCCTATGAATCTGGAGGCTAAGTGTCCGCTCTCTCCATGCCTTGTTGTGACACGTGGCTAACCTTTTGCTACTTCGCAGCTCGTTGAGCCTTGTCTTCACGAGTTGGACGAGATCTTCCAGTCTCAACCACATCTTTCCCTTTCTGCTCCCTTTTACTCTTTGGATCAGTAGGTTCAAGTCTGATAGGCTGAAGTGGGTGAGGAGCAGGAGGAGGAGATTTGGGAAGATGAGGGGGAATCTAGGACTGTGTGGACTTCCCCGATGCACCTTTTCCGAGTTGATTTTCTATTAACTCCATCAAACTCCTCTGGGGTTTCCTCTGGACACCTATTTCGTCTAATATGTCCTCGGGAGGTGGAGTCTGGTTGAATACCTCAAATTCGTCCGAGGAGTCTAACAAATCCACAACCTCCTCTGGGCTTTCTACTTCTTCTTCTTCTTCTTCTTCTTTTCTTTCTTCCTCTTCCTCAAGAATAAGCTGGGATGAGGATGCTCCTATTAAAGGAGTGGCCACAAAAAGTGGTTGAGTATGGGGAGTACCTTCAGGAATTAGGACACTCTCTAGAACAATGAACCCTTAATAGGCAACACTGATACGGTGGAGCCGAGGATCGCGGGCTTTGATTACGTACTTAGGGGCTTGGAATGCGAGCGAGAGAGGTGTACCCAAGAATTAAGTGGGCTACTCAAAGTTGACCGTGAGCTTCGTTCACGTACACCTCGGCCTGCAAAATCCTATCTAAACCCTCTTTGTTGACTAAACAAAGCTTAGGTTTAGTAGCACGTTTATCTACAAAATCATTGAATTAGAATAAAGTTTTGTCAGAGACAATGATGTTGGGAAACAAAAGAGAAATGCAAACCAAAATTCACAAATTTACGGCTATACCCCCACCTGGTTCTCTCTCCTTAGTCGGACAGGGTAGGCCATCGTGCCATTCCCCAAAAAAGATTAAGAAATCCTCCTTTAAGTTTTTGTTTGAAGTTGGGAGACACTAGATTAATCTTACTTCGAAATGCCTCGACTTAAGGTAATACCTCTATCCCTTCAAGTTATGCAAATTGTATACCTAATTCACATCGTAGTGGGTCAGATTTAGGTTCATTCTCTCATTTAAAGCTTCTATATTCCCCAAGACCCTAAACATATTTGGGGCGCACTATGTGGGAGATAATCTAAAAAACCTAAGGTAATTCCTAGTAATGTTACCCATGGGAATGGTCTTCCCTCCCTCTATGAAGGCAATCATGAGAATGACCACCTCTCCTATTTTCCTAGCACCGACCTACTCCCCCTGGCAGCGTACCTCATGCCTACTATTGGTGGGATCCTATACTTAGCCCTAAAACTTTCCATACCCTCCTCGGACTCAACCAAACGTTTGAACTTACCCATTTTTCTAAGAGGTTTCAAAGAAAAATTAACAAGTTTAAAATGAAAGTTAAAAGGGTTTAAGAAGACTTATAGGTTTGAAAAAAGGGTCCTCGGACAAATTTCTAGTATTTGAAGACACACTGGGAGATGAAAGAAAGAGACAAGTTCAATGTATGAGCTCTAGAATTGTGTGTTTGTTGAAAGTAGGAAAAAGAATTGATTTGAAAAGCTATTTATAACAGTGCAGAAATTACAAGCAAGAAAGTTCCCGCTCGTAAAACAAGAAAAATCTTCCACCGTATGATTTACATCTTACCGTTGAATGTAGGGGACAAGGGCGCTGCCAAAATTTAATGATGGCACGCTCTGGAAGTCGAAGCGTCAGGAGCGTGCCTTGAGCAGGTAAAAAGACATATAGGAGGTCAGGAATACGGAATAGGACCATAAACAAGATGGGCTGAGGACGTCAAAATCATCCTTTCCTCCCGAGGAGTCGAAAAGCAAGATTTTTGAGGGGCTATTGTGGGGGCCAGTTAATCAGGAGGTACTATTAAGGCAATACTAACTGGGCCTATGGCCCAATCCGAGGACATTAGACCATTCGAGAATGTCCAGATAAGATTATAAGGGGAATGGAGTAAAGAGAAAAGTAGAGATAATATGAGATAAGTCTAACAAATGTCCGAGGAGAAATGTCATCTCGGCAACAAGTGTCCGAGGTCAGTAAGAGTGTCATATCTTTATAGACTTTCTTCGAAATTACATCACAACTAAGAGTTGGACGTTGGACAAGGGGTAAAAAAGGAGAAAGGCAACAAATATCTTCAAAAAGCTGCTACCTCCACATTAAATGCCTCCCAACCAACTCTTTGGCCATATTAATGTAGAGGTGATGCCTGAACAGTGGTCAAGCAACCTTACAGCTATTAGTTGATGGTTTTGGGAGATGTTGGATGGGATAGGAAGGAATTCCCCGAATCTAACCTACATGTGTATGGTAGGGATGATACTAAAATTGTAGTATATAACATGGGAAGATGTACTAGAAAAGAGATCGGAGAAGAAATCAATCAATTTTTACGATAAGACTGTGAACTCTTGTAAAACATTGTTGATGAACAAGACAATATGATATAAGCTCCTCAGGCCACTCTGAGGATAGACTTTCTTATCTTACTTGTATTTAATAGCCTTAAATTAGCAAATTTTATCATTTTCTTCTGGAGTAGATCTAGTTCTTTCATCCACGCTCTACAAATTTATTGTTTGGGCTTCTTCGACTGAAAACCAATCCTATATTGGGTCCAATCCAATTTCAGTCCTTACAATGATAAAGTAAAAGTGATACATTCCAATCCAAAACTCTATTAATTTTAAAGTTGTGAAAAAATAATTATGAAAAATGTTTGTCATAGCATTACTCTCAAACAATGGCAAAACTAGAATTTTATTTAAGTTGATAAGATTAAAAAATGAAAAAAAAAATTATATATATACAAATCAAATGAAGAAATTCATTACAATAATTTTAAATTTTAAATAAAAGTACTATTTAAAGCGCACAATTATGAAATAGAGCCATTTAAAATTATTTAGTAGAATAAATCAAAATTCCATAATATCAGATATTATAAAAACATATTAATATGTCTTCCATCAAAGTTACAAGGGGATCTTAGTTTTTTTCTGATTGAATAACGATATTTTTGTGAGTTTTAGTTAGCTAAATTGGTAAAGTCTCTTATTATCTAATAAGAGATTTGGAGTTCAATTCTCGTTTACACTAAAAACTAATTGGTGTCTTGGTCTGATAATAAAAAATAATCTTTCAAGAGCGAATACCATAAGTCGAAACTATCTCTTAAAAAAATAATAACTAACAAAGCCTCTATATGATAATTGTTTTTTAGGGTAAACTACATATTTGATCCCTATCCTTTACACCATATTTCAATTTGATCCCTAACTTTTCATTTGTGTCAATTTGGTCCCTAACCTTTTAGTGTTGTGTCAATTTAATCCCTGTCATTATATCTTGGATGATAATTGCTAACATGTCAAACGACCAAAATAAAATTTTAGTTTATTCTCACATCAACGGAAGATAATTTTTTATTTTAACCATTAAACACGTCATCAGTTTTCATTCAAAAGATAATGGCAGTGACTAAATTTACACGATACTAAAAGGTTAATAACCAAATTGACACAATTGAAAAGTTAAGGATCAAATTGAAATATAATGTATAGGATAAAAACCAGAAACATAGTTTACTCTTTTTTTTACCTTACAAATGTTCTTAATATATTATTTTTAGATATTAAAAGCTTTGTCTCTTTCTTGTAGATCATAAAAGGAATCTATTTAAGAGAGACATGTAATAAGGTATAAAGAAAATATGTTTTATTTAATTCGATCATCTAATTATTATAGAAAGCTTAAATGGAATTCTTTTTTTTCAAAGCTTGGTTGGTTGAAATTATTTTTATACAAGTAACTAGACACCAACCGTGCTATTAATAATTTATATATATAAATATATATATATATATATATATATATAAATTTTAAAAAAAAATATTAGTTTGGTTTATTTTGGATTTTGAGACTTTGTTTAAATTTGTTTGTTGAATTTATTTTAGTATTTTGAGTATTAGTTTTGATAAAATTGGAATATTATGCTCAACCATTGTATAAATTATATTCATTTGTTTGATAATGGGTTTAAATAGTTGAATGAAAACCCACTTTTTTTTATTAGATAGAACAAAATAGCCGACAACCCAGCCTAACCTAACTCAAATCTATGGATGACCTTAGAAGAAGGGCTAAATTAGTTTTCAAAACTATCATAGGTTAGGTTGGGTTGAAAATTTTCAATCTAAACATGTGGAATTGGGTTGATAATACATCCAATCCAATCCATATAAACCCTTCAATATAAGGTATATCTATTTTTCTTTCTTTTCTTCCTTTTTTTTTTCTTCTTCACCACATATAGAAATATTACCTATGTTAATTTTTATTGTGATGCCCCAAATTGATTGGATTATTGATTGAGTTTGTGTTGTGTTAGTGTATGATGAGTCACACATCAAGCATATATTGGGATGATCTAAACTATATTAATGAATGTTAAATACTTACATCTTTGACCAACATAGTTGCTATTAGTGAAGAGCATTGTCCATCCATAATACGTAATCCTAATAGTAAGTGGATGCAATTTCACAGGTTGAAATTTTTAAGAACTTTGGGATATAGGTGAAATATTAGATAATTTCAAGGGCTTTTTATTTTCTACTATTAAATATTTTTGTGGCGACAATTATAAGATTTTTTTTTATTAAAAAAAAAAATTATTTGCAAATATGCATTTCTAAATGCTATCCTAAACAAAACCAATGAGTTTTTTTTTTTTTTTGGGGGGGGGGGGGGGGGGGCCTTCCCTTAAGGGTGTGTTTTTTTGGAGGTGAAAGATGGTAGATGGAAACCTTTGGAGAGAAAATGGGAAGAGAAACCTTTTTGGAATGTATTTGATTGGGTGGAGAGGAAGGAAAATAAATGGTAAGACCCAGGTGTTTTCTTCCCGGGCCTACGAAAAAGTTTTCTCCTCAAAATGGAGAGGAAACTGAAGAGAGAAAATGGAGCTGCTTAATAGACAAAAATACCCATATGTACTTACACATGGGCAATTAGTCTAATTCCTTTCTTCTTCTTCTTCTTCTTTTTTCCCTATCCTGGACATTGCCTTCTTTTTCTTTTTCTTTTCTTTTTTTGATTTCCTGGGCTGTGGGTGTAATAGTTGTTTTGTTTTTCTTCTTTCTTTTTTTTCTTTTTCTTTTTTTTTTTTTTTTTTTTTTTTTTTTTTAACTAGACATGATTTTTTTTTGGACATTCTTTTTATATTTTAATAAATTGGCTATTTTTTTTTTTTTGGTTGTTTGTCACTTTTTTGTTTTAATTGGCCATCATTTTTTAACAATGGTGTAGGAGTAAATTTATACAAATTCACTTTTTTCCATCCCTCCATTTTTTCACTCTCAACCAAACAAAAAAATGAGAGAAATTAAAATTTTTTCTATCCTCTTACTATTTTCTATTATTCCACTTTTTCATCCCTCCAACCAAACAAACCCTAAACGTAGCCTTCAAAAAAAAAAAAAAAAAAAAAAAAAAAAAAAAAAGAAAAAGAAGAAGAAGGTGAAAAGACTAGGTTCCTTATTAGCTTTCCATAAAAACACAAGGCCCAGCCCTTCCACCAAGAGAGTCCACGGAGAATTGAAGTACTGTGCAATAATAACAAATACTGGGCTTCCGAATTCTTTTAATAGGGCCGCTCATGTGCCTACCTAGACGGTCTTTAAAGTCTGCTACGTGAGGTTTTAGGCTTTACTGTGCCTTTGGAATTAGTTTTTTATTTATTTATTCAACTTTTAGCTTCTTCTTTTTTTGGGATTTTTATGTTTTTCAAGAATAATTATACTTTAATACACTCAACATGGGCGGCTCTAAGTACAATCCAGGGGTTTAAATGAATCCCCTGAGCTGGTGCTTGGTGGGCCAAGAAAAAATCATTTAGATCTAAGCAAATTTGAAATAAACTACTAAATAAAAGTTTATCGTATTTAGATCTCGCTTGGAGTTCACTTAACGACAATAATTCATATGTTGATTGTATTTAAAAACAATAAATGATTTCCAAAATTTAATCTTAGCAACAATAATTTGTATCTTCATCGTGTTAATAAACAAGATGCAATGAACTTAATTATAGTTTATCTTATATGAGAAACGCTATATTCATGATACGCTCACAACGAAGCCTAAGTGGCAAATTGTTACTAACTGTTACTGATGAAAAAAAAAAGTTATTTTAGTAGTGAGTTTAAATTATAACTAATAACAACTTATAACCTAAAATTTGTTGAAAAAGTATTGTGAAAATGTTGTAAATATAGTACTTCTCATCTTTTATTCTCTTGCTAGTATGTACTATGAAAAATTTTGTAATAAAGAAATCACGTAAACTACAAGATTCACTTTTTTACCCAAAATGCATCTTTTTACCGAACCACCTAAAAATATATCCTAGAGCCACCATTGACTCTCAAAAAAGAAATCAGTAAGAAGCCAAATAAAGTAATGTGGAACGTACATTTACATACTTCTCTTGCTGAATTTTGTAAAAATCACTTTTGAGGAGGAGCCTGTTGATTAGTTTTTTGTCTCGTGTTTTGTATTGCTTCTTGTTTTGGTTTTGTGGAGAAAATTCTCCGGTTCATCAAAATAAATAAATATATAATCTAGAACAAGAGAGAGAGAAATAAGAATAAAGAAAAGACGAAGATTAAGATTGTTAAAATTTCTTAAAACCCTTTATATATATAAAATTCAAATTAGATAGTAATTGCATTCTAATTTTGTGTTAAGTGATTGCCAACTAATTTAATGTCCACTGTCTTTATATTTTATATTTTAGATGGACTTTAATATTTGTGCCAAGTGTCCTTTCATATCTAATTTCAGACAAGAAAAGTGTTAAGTCCACAAGATTTTCATAAGATTTTTACAACAAGTTCTAGGTGGTAAGTTGTTACTGGTTCTAATTTGAACTCAACACTAAAATTACTTTTTTATATATAAATAACCACTAGTAACAACTTGTCACCTAAAATTTGTTATAATATTATTATGGACATAGCATTTCTCTTTCATGCAAAGTGTCTTCACAGGTAGGTTCATGAATCTAAGCTTAAAAAAACATAAAAATGGTTAAAAGTTTTGTAATTCAATTGGTTAGCACATCATGGTGTTTTCAAGACATCCAAGGCTCTAATCCCTCTCCCCTATTGTAGCTATCAAATTATCAAATAAATAAATATATTATAATATTGGTCAGCATATAATATACTTCTATGTAAAACTTTAGATGCGTAATAATTTTAACTTATTTAAAACTTTTCTTACATATAAGAAAGTGGTACCCTAGCCTTTGCATAGATTATTTTAAAGACATCTAAACTACTTCTAGTGTGTGTCTATATATATATATATATATATATATTTGACCCCAAAAAAAGTAATGTTTATAACATTTATTTGCATGAAATGCAGTGCTTATTAGCATGAATAATGAAACAACTGAGCAGGATTTCAGAATTTAAAAAATCAATAAGCACAATCGTAACAATTTATTAATTAAAAAAATGTATCATTTTGACAAATCTAATATAATCAATTAAAACTTATTTTATCTTGTTTTATTTATTTATTTATTTTTTCTGCTTTAGCTTTTATCATCGATTTAATAGTAATTTTTTTTTATGGACGTAAAAGCATGTTGTAACTGACTAAATGCAAGATTTTTTTTTTTTTTTTTTTGAGAAAGAGAATTATTTTGTTTTGATTCCTCATTATATTCAATATTCATATGTGTATGTACTGTTCCGAATTCCAATTGATGATCCATTTTGAGTTCAGGTCCAAAAATGGAGGCATCCTTAACGGTGATACACAAATATGGCCCATGCTTTCAAAGCAACAAAGACCAATTACTGGTTCTCAATCACACTGAAATCCTCCTTCAAGACCAATCAAGAGTGAACTCAATCCATTACATGTTCTCTAACAACTCAGATGGCAACAAATTAAGAGAATCTCAGGCCACCACCAATCCAACTAAATCTGGTCTCACCATCGGCTTTGGTAACTACATTGTCACCGTTGGCCTTGGCACTCCCAAAACAGATCAAACACTGGTAGCGACCTCACTTGGGCACAATGTGAACCATGCGCAGGACAGTGCTATCAAATTTGACCCATCCGAATCCACATCCTACACTGACATTTCATGTCTTACACCCTTGTGCTCTCAACTCACTTCTGTTATAGGTAAACCCTATAAATATAATCCCATTCAGCAAAATAGAAAGGGTTTTGCTACTGTCACTACTCACTACCTATTTTGGTAAATCAATCCAATCTTTTATTTTTAATAAATTTTACTTATTAAAATAAATTCCCAATATTTTTTATCTAGAAAATACTAAAAACACAAAAAAAAAAAAAAAAAAATCCATAATTTTTGCCACAACTTGTCATGTGGATAGTTTTGAGAGGTAAAGTGGACCCATCATTTACATTCACCACTTGCAACTTGTCATGTGTCAAATTGTGGCAAAAATTGTGAACTTTTTGTGTCCCACACATTACTTTTTTTTTTTCTAATCAACATTACAGTAACATACTGAGGAATTTAGAATTTCCAAAGTTTGGTGATTTTGACCTAAAATTGAGGATTTTTTTTTTCAGCCTCTTTTCATGTAATGTTATTAAGTAACTAGATACATAGACTCCTCTAGTAAAATTAGTAGAATCCCAAGCATTAAAAAGCAAGTTGGAGAAGTTCTTACCCAATATTTTAAAATAATAATAATAATAAAAAAGATTATTTAGAGACTAAGGATATTTCACACATACACTTTTTTTTTTCTTCTGTTATAAATGCTATAGAATTTTAACCTATAAAGTTTATTTCATAATAATAGTCTTTTATCATCAAGTCCAAGATATCAATTAGTTCTTGATGTATGCAAGGTTCAAACCCCAAATCTCTTATTTGACAACAAAAAAACTTTACCAAATGAACTTAAGCAATAATAAACTTGTGAATTTGGTACTATAATTTAATTAATTTTGACACTTTATTCACACTACAGGAAGTCCACGAAAATGCTCCACCAATTCACAATGCGTATACAGTGAACACTATGATGACAAGTCATATAGAGTTGGATATTTCAGCAAAGAGAGGCTAACCATAAGAGCATCTGTAAGGTTGAATTTATTCAACCATCTTATTGGCTTCATTCCGTGCCAAATTTGCTTGTAATTCAGCATTTAGTAACCCTGTATTTAGGTGGGTTTGATGTAAGGGTAGTGAATGAGATAGAGTGAAGTTTGCTCAAGAGTGTGCAAGAAAACAGAGTGTCGCGGCTAGGACTCGCGGGTGACTCGCGGCTGCAAGCCGCCAGAAGCTGCACACGTGCCAAGCATGCTGGAAGATGAACAGTCATGCTAGCTGGAGCACTACAGGACAAAACAGGACAACTGGCCATACGGTTATCTCGCAACTGGATCTCGCGACTTAGTCAAGCCGCGAGCCACCCCTGTTTTGTAAAAACCTGACGTTTCACATTCCTCTCCACTCCAGTATAAATACCCCTATTACCCACGATTGAAAGAGAGCTTCCAGAGAGAATTTTGAGAGAGAAACCCTAGAGAAAAACTAGATTGATTCACACACAATCTATACCTTAGAGACTCTTCAAATTCCTCAACTCTCTTCCTCTCCATTGTCAAATCCTTGAGAGGTTTTATACCAAACCAGGTTCTCACCATCATCATCATTGTGAGACTGCTGTTTGGATTTCTGGGAAGTAGTTAGGAAGGAGCCAATCTTCATTGGTTGATGCTACGGTCTAGTAGTGGAATCCGGAAAGCTAGAAAAGAAAAAGGTTCGGCGCAACCTCGTTGGAGCAAGAAGCTTGGAGGGCTTAGGTGCACTGGGTAGATTAGGCTTGGAGGGTCTATTGCTGTCCATGTATCCCAACTGTATTTTCTAGTGGATTGTTTACCGCTTGGAGGGCGGCGGAGAGGTTTTACGCCGAGGGCTTCGGTTTCCTCTTCGATAACACATCGCGTGTTGTCTTTGTGTTTGCATCTTCCTTCCTCTCTATCTTTGCCTTTTTATTTATCTGCTGTGGATTTTAATCTGTTATGGCTTAGATAGTGTTTAATCAATTTCGTTTGATAGCATATGTTAAGTTTCCGCACACTAGTTGTTTGACATATTGCTTGAATTGATTAAGTTGTTATTTTGGGGTCTAAACGTTCAAAGGTGTTTTTGTACACGTTTTTGAACTTTCAATTGGTATCAGAGCGGGTACACTTGTTGTGGTTTAAATACCTAAGTGTGATCCTTGACCCCTTGTGTTTATTTGCCATGGATTGTGCCTTGTATGATTCTTTGCATGATTTGGTTGGTGATGAATGTAACATGCCATGTGTTTGTGAAAATGCCTCTATGAGTGTTAATCCTCATAAGTGTGATGATATGTTATTTGAATCCATGGGTGTTGTTGACAAACTCTTGAAGAAAAATGCTAAGAAGTTTCAAAAGAATTTGAGCAAGTTATTTTGTGAAAAGGATGATTTGATTGCTAAGCTCAATGAATCCAACAAATTGGTTGAGAAATATAAAAAACTTGCTGAAATTTCTCTTGAAAAGCTGAAAGAGTTTGAATGTTTGAATATGGACTTGGATGCTAAACTTGTTTTGTCTAACAAACTTGTTGATGATCTTAAATCTGAAAATGAATCTCTTAAGATGCATGCCAAGTGTTTGATTGCTGAACCTGTTGCTAAAATGGAAGAAAATGTATGTTGCAATCATGTTGTGGTACCCGATTTTGTGCCTATTGTGTGTTCTATCTCAAAGGACAAATCGGTGTACGTTCCTCCACACAAACGAAATCAAAAAGTGGAGAGAAAGGCTCTTAAGCCTAAGCCTCTGTTTAGGTCTCAACCTAAGGCTTTGGATGAATCTAAGTTTGTTCCAACTTGCCACCATTGTGGTATGATTGGTCACATAAGACCCCAATGCCCCAAGTTAAAAAGAGAACAAACCTTTGTTGGTAGATCCCTTCCCAAAAAGCCTAGTGGACCTAAACACATTGTTTGTCACCATTGTGGTGCCTTTGGTCATCTAAGACCTCATTGCTCTAAGTTTCAAGCTCTTAAAAGAATCAAAAGAAAAGAGAAACTTGAGCTTTTTGGAAGTTGTGCTTTGAAAGCTAAACCGGATTGGATGGAAAATGGTAAGTTGTTGAAGAAAGTGGTTAATGCTCTTACCTCCTTGTCTATGTGCATCTCCGGTTCTCATTCTTCTAACCCTCGTCTCACTTCCCTTAAGACACTCATTCCAAACAATCGTTCCGTTTGGATGAGGAAGGGTTCCTATGGTTGAGCCTTTGCTCTTTTGGTCCTTGATCTAATTCTTTCGATCTTTGTTGGACCCTTCATGCATTAAATGTCATATCATCATGCATTTTGTGCATCTTGTATTTATTTGTATGCATTGTTTCGTTTTTGATCTTACTTTTATGTTTCTATTTTGTGTGAGTAAAAATCCAAAACCACATAAAAAGTGAAAAATTCAAAAAGTTTGATCGTATTTGTTTGAGCACATATCACATGTGAGTTTGGCCTTGTACCTTTGTACAAATGATTTTGTGCATTTACGAGCTTAGCTTGTTATTTTTGCACCTATATCTTTGTGGAAAAAATCTTGACATCTTTGTGTGATTGTTGTAAATCGATCTTCAAACTTGTCATGAATGATTTGTCAATAGTCATGTTGGTTTTGATACATGCGTAGACTTGTGCTTATATCTCTTCCCACTCTTTTATTGTTATTGCTTAAAGAGCTCAATAAATGTAAATCTCAAAATGAAAAGAGATAATGAGCTGCAAAAGCCGTCGCATATACTAGTATTTGACTAGGAAAAAGGGAAAGCGACTTAAATGATATTGTATGATGCCCAAAAAGCCCAAGACTTGTTCATCAAATTGAAATATCAAAAATTTCAGGCATCGATCTCAAAATGAGATGTTTTGATTCAAAATGATCAAATGTTATAAATTGTAAAGAAGCCAAATGAAAAGCTTCATCATATGTAATCATTTTCTTGTGGGAGGTCATATATGTTCATTTCTATAATTGAGATAGACCACTTGACTTAGTACTAGTTGTGTATGACTTGATTGAATTGATCATTGAAGCTTCACTCTAGACTAAGGACTATTCCACATTTGATACACACACACACAACACACATGCCTAATGCTCAATGAATGTCTTATTCATTTGTTAGATTGTACTTGTCTAAATGTGATGTGTATTTGCTCAATCTTATATGGATTAATCCAAAAAGATTTTTGATCATTTTATATGTTTTTGGAAGTGATTTTTATCACTCTTTGTGTTCATGTTTAGTGTTTACTTTGTTTTTCAATGTTTAAACATGTTCTGAATTGAAAAACAGGTGTCAGAGTTTTTCGCGGCTCAGCTGGCGACTCGCCAGTCGCGAAACCCCAGTCGCGAGTTCATCCAGAAGCTTTTGGCGGCTCACTCGCGGCTTGCTCGCGACTGAACCTCGCGACTCGCCCAGTCGCGAAACGCCCAGAAACAGTTTTTAAAGGGCTTTTTGTGGAAAACTTGTTTTAAACCTCTCCCATCCTTTCTAAAACCCCTCTTTCAATATTTTTATATTAAAACCCAACCAATTTGAATGGTTTTTCATTCCATTAACATTTCTAAGGTAATTATAAATTCTTTTCATTATTTTTTATCCTTGGATTATGTTTTGAAAAGTTTTGTACTCTTGGTTGGGATTTTTATCATTGGGGTTGGGAAAACTTAATTTTTGTCAAATTTCTTCATAGGATTGGTTTCTTTTGTTGATATGCATTGGATGTTGGCCCCTTGTGGCAGTAAGAACATGTATTTAGGGTAGATTTCATGATGTTCATGCATTGTTTCACATTATTGTTCATAGTGTGCATGCTAGGTGTTTGATAAAATGCCTCTTAGACATTTTCTCGCTTGTTTGGACTCCGATGAGTACCAAACTTTGGGGTTTCTCATGTTTCCTCATTAGGAACATGTTTGGTTCATTGGTTGTGTATTTAACACACCTTACCCCACATGTGCATTTTTCATGCATTAGTCATGCATTGCACTTAGCCACCTCTTGCACACACCTTTGCTACCCTTGTCATGCATTGGTCTATACCTTGCTTCTTCATCCTAGCATGTCATGTCTGTCTTATGCTTTGTAGCATTTTACTTTGTCATGGGTTTGAGCTTCATTTTCTCATTCATCTTGCACCCCTCATGCATCATTAGCATTGTTCGTACCTTCATCTCTTGCCCTCGTTTCTTCTTGACCCTTTGTCTATTCCTGACAAAAAGGGGGAGAGTATACTCTAGAGAATGTTTCGAAGTATTTTGTCATTTCTATATGACTCTTGTGCACATCCTTAGGGGGAGAAATTTTATTTCTCATGCACTTTTGTAGGGGGAGAGATATTCCATAAGGGAGATGCATATACCAAGGGGGAGAAGACATTGTGTTAACTAGAAAACCTTGTTCTATTTGTTTTCTTGTTGGCTTTATGGTGCTTTGTGTTATGCTTTGGTGTTCTCATTGCATCATGTTTGTGCTTTGGACATGCATATGTCCCTATGTTATTATGCTTCATTGAATGCATGTTCAGATGATCTTTTGCTTTGCTATGTGATCATTGTAGTCTTTTCTATACTTGTTATATTATACTTGTCATTTATTACTTGCTCTACCTTGAGGGTCTAATGTGTTTTGTGCAAGTGTTTCAGGGTACAAGTATATATATGTTCCAAGTGCATCACAGCTTCTCATCACTTTGAAGGGGAGAAATTTTAAGCACTTTTAGTTTATATTGTTTAAGTTTTTATTCAATATAATGTGTTTTGTACCCATGTGCTTATGTAAGCTTTTAGGGTTATGTTTTTATGCATATTTGTAGGCTTTATGGTATGTACCTTGCTTATTGCAGCCTTTATGCTATGTTGAAATCAGTATTTTAATCTAAATGGTATGCATTTTGGTTTATGTACTGTCACTCTTGTGCCCTTGTAGGATTGTTCCTAGATGCATATGACTTGTGTGATATGCATTGGTTGAGTGTTGAGCATACAAGTGTCTTGCCTTGTGCTTGTTAACTTGTATGTCCTTGTGTTCATTCCAAGTGTGAATGAGCATTGTGATCACTACCTTGTGGTGTTCACTTGGTTGATCAAGCCATGGTTTGTTTCATAACTCCATCTTTGCTTGATCACTTATTGCCTGTTTTATATGCATTTTATAATTCTCTGCTTACAATGATCATGGTGTATTGTTGTGTTTCAGGAGTATTATGTTCATATGATTCAAGTGCTTCACAGCTTCTAGAGTTAGGCGTGAGTGAGTTTTGTTCAACTGTTCCCAACTCCCATGTTAAGTCTAGAGTCTGTTTTAGGGTTTTGTCACGGAATAGCCAAAGGGGGAGATTGTAAGGTTGAATTTATTCAACCATCTTATTGGCTTCATTCCGTGCCAAATTTGCTTGTAATTCAGCATTTAGTAACCCTGTATTTAGGTGGGTTTGATGTAAGGGTAGTGAGTGAGATAGAGTGAAGTTTGCTCAAGAGTGTGCAAGAAAACAGAGTGTCGCGGCTGGGACTCGCGGGTGACTCGCGGCTGCAAGCCGCCAGAAGCTGCACACGTGCCAAGCATGCTGGAAGATGAACAGTCATGCTAGCTGGAGCACTACAGGACAAAACAGGACAACTGGCCATACGGTTATCTCGCAACTGGATCTCGCGACTTAGTCAAGCCGCGAGCCACCCCTGTTTTGTAAAAACCTGACGTTTCACATTCCTCTCCACTCCAGTATAAATACCCCTATTACCCACGATTGAAAGAGAGCTTCCAGAGAGAATTTTGAGAGAGAAACCCTAGAGAAAAACTAGATTGATTCACACACAATCTATACCTTAGAGACTCTTCAAATTCCTCAACTCTCTTCCTCTCCATTGTCAGATCCTTGAGAGGTTTATACCAAACCAAGTTCTCACCATCATCATCATTGTGAGACTGCTGTTTGGATTTCTGGGAAGTAGTTAGGAAGGAGCCAATCTTCATTGGTTGATGCTACGGTCTAGTAGCGGAATCCGGAAAGCTAGAAAAGAAAAAGGTTCGGCGCAACCTCGTTGGAGCAAGAAGCTTGGAGGGCTTAGGTGCACTGGGTAGATTAGGCTTGGAGGGTCTATTGCTGTCCATGTATCCCAACTGTATTTTCTAGTGGATTGTTTACCGCTTGGAGGGCGGCGGAGAGGTTTTACGCCGAGGGCTTCGGTTTCCTCTTCGATAACACATCGCGTGTTGTCTTTGTGTTTGCATCTTCTTTCCTCTCTATCTTTGCCTTTTTATTTATCTGCTGTGGATTTTAATCTGTTATGGCTTAGATAGTGTTTAATCAATTTCGTTTGATAGCATATGTTAAGTTTCCGCACACTAGTTGTTTGACATATTGCTTGAATTGATTAAGTTGTTATTTGGGGGTCTAAACGTTCAAAGGTGTTTTTGTACACGTTTTTGAACTTTCAGCATCCATATTGGTGGAGTTATTTTTTTAGTTATTTGGCACCACAAAAAGCTACTTTATCTATTTTACCTTCCCACTTTACAAAACACCCAACATTAGTGGTTTTATTTTTATTTTTTTTACCTATTCATTTAAATATTATTTCTTTATTAATTTTTTATTATTTCTTTCACACCTATCTCTCCCTCTCTCATCTGAAGATTTTGAAGAATAACAAGCAAACCCAAAACCCCAGCCACCTCCACTGCCACCCACAACCCACAGCCACCTCCACTGTTCACAAGCCACCATTAACACAACCCAAATCCACCAAATTTGCAACAAAATCATCTCAAAAACCAACCAAAACCACACATAAAAACAACCGAAATTTAACAAACCCACAAATCCAGCAACAAAAGAACCCAATGACAGCCAAAAAAAAAAAAAAAAAAACCCACACCATCGCCACAGCCAACAACAACCGCCCACAGCAATGCCAAGCCAAACCAAGCTTCAACCCAACCAATCCCAACCATCAACACAAACCCACAAACACAAACATAGTCCAATCCCAATCCTGACCCCAACCACAAACACAAGCCCATGAACACAACCCAATCAAAAACCCACCACCACCACCACCACCACCCACAACTCTAATTTATAAAAAAAATAAAAAAATCAAAAAAACAAAAACCCACCACCACCACCACCAGGCTTAGGTCACCAGCGGCTTGGGACTTGTGTCGGTAATGACTTGGGGCTTAGGTCGCTGGTGGCTTGGCAGGCAAGGGCTGAGGAGTGTTGAGGAATGGGTGGAAGAAAGAAAGAAATAAATAAATAATGAAGAGGGAGAAGAGAAGAGCTGGGTTTGGTGAAGAAGAAATGTGAAGTAAAAAGAAAAAATAGAGATAAAATGGTGATCTGAAGAAAAGAAAAGAAAAGCTGATTTGGCTCGACGCAATAGTACGGATTTCTTGTAGTGTTTTGTTTTAAATATACAATAACAAGTAGTAATTGGTTTTAATCTCCACATTTTATTTAGTTAGTGGATGATGTGGCAGTTTCTCATTAAAATAAAAGAAGATTCTAGTTAAAAAAATACTGTAGGTAAACCAAACCCATCAAATTATTATGGATTGGGGTTTTAACTAATAAAATGACATAATTTTAGCACATTAAAATTCCTTCATTTTGAGGTGAGTTACTTATCAAAGGATATAAATGCTAAATGGAAAGGCTTGAATTAAAGCGATATGTAATATTTAGGGGACAAAATCAAAATGCTTCCAAATTTTATGATGCAAATTGCAAATTCTTATTAGGATAAATTGCAAATTACACTATAACTTTGCGAAATTTCAATTCAATTATGTAACTGCACTTTTGTTCAATTCAATCATCTCAGTTTCAACTTCATTCAATTCAATCTTCATGTTAGTCTCTATTAGAATCGCCCATTAATGACTCCCACAAAGACATCGTTTTTGGACCTAACATTAAAAAAATCAAAAAACCTAGTAAAAATTAGGTGAAATTACAAATTACATTATTTAACTTTGCTTAAAATTCAATTCAGTCATTTGACTTCACTTTTGTTCAATTAGTCCTCCAGCCTTAACCCCTTAAACAATAATAATAAAAGCTCAAATAACAATCAATAAAAATTAGTCCAAATAACAACAAAAATAGTCCAAACAACAACAAAGTAACAAAATATTCAACAAAAATCCCATTCAAAAACAAATAATAAAAACTCATAATTATTCAAATTCGTAACCCGTTCAACTCATTCCATAAAAATGATCCCTAATTTCATTTTTCCTTAGAAAAGACACCAAAAGAGATATTGTGGCTATGAATTCTCCTTGGTTACACTAGCAGCTTTGCTCTCCTTGAATTTGCAATCGCATCAGCTCTGCTCTCCTTGGTGGCTTGGCTCACAGTTGCAGAATGTATCATTCGTTACCCTTTGCCTCTTCTATCACTTTCTCCATCTTTTTTTTTTTTTTCTCTATTATTATTTTAGGCTTTTTTACTTTTTTAAGTACAAAATAGAAATTCTATTATAGTCTAATCTAAATCTATATGTGTATGAAACTCCTTCTTGGAGGCTCGAACTCCGGTCCTGACCCCCCCACACCCCACAAGCACTTATATTTGTGGAGTGATCATCGCACCAAGGGTGTGCAATGGTTTTTACTTTATTACTTTCATCTATTTTCAATTCTCATTTTATCTCTCATCAATACCTTTTTGCTTTTTCATTTTATTAGTAGAAGAAAATTGTAAAATTATATGTATTTGTGTGTTTTTTTGTTAATGTCAATATATACAATTTTTATTTTTATTAAATCGTGTATAATTAAAATTTGTCGAAACTACGTTATTAGTCCCTGAAGTTTATCCTATGTGCGTAATTAGTCCCTCAAGTTTCAAGTAAGCGCAATTGGTCCTTCAAGTTTTCAAAATAAGCAATATAAATCCTTTGATTAACTTCCGTTAGTGGTGTTACTTACGTGACTAACGGAATAATGACCTTACGTTTTTTAAATGATGTGGCATTTATTTTTATTAAAAAATTCCAAAATTGAATCTACACATACGAAACAAACTAGACCCATTCCAATTCAAATATTCATCCTAACCCGGTACAAAAAAATCTCCATTTGCAATCTGATTTACAAACCATGAAAGAAGGGAGAGACAATGATAGAACCAAGGCCTAGCCGCCAGCGATGCCGCTGCCCTCCGCTGGAGACAGAGGCCTCCTGCTTCACACATCCTTCTCCAACAGACAACCACTGTCCCGCCTCCCTCCTTATCTCGCACAGCCACTGACCCACCTCCATGACTGACTCAGTGCTGGTTTCCCAAAACACGTCCTCTTCAGCTTGAGTTTTCATCCTAAGCAGCCTTGAGACTTCGAATTGAATCAAAAAGCCCATATTGTATGGTGGATGATCTCATAGTTTGGACCACTTTGAGCCTCGCAAATTGCTGCCCGTCTCTATCTTTAGAATAAAGCAGTATTCGTCATTGACATTAATGATTTTTTCTCCAATGCACATTGCATCCATAAATAAGTTGGCTGTGGCAGTGGCTCTTAGGTCCAAACCCAGCCGAAAAACAAAAATTTTCATGATACAATTGTTAACTTACAAGTCAAAACAATGCAAATAAATTTATGAATATGTGCTTCCATTGAAAATCATCAATTTCGCTCTTTCACCGTAAATGGAGATTTTTTTGTACCGGGTTAGGATAAATATTTGAATTGGAATGGGTCTAGTTTCTTTCTTATATGTAAATTTAATTTTGGAATTTTTTAATAAAAATAAATGTCATATCATTTAAAAAATGCCAAGTCATTATTCCATTAGCCACGTAAGCAACACCACTAACGGAAGTTAACCAAAAGATTTATATTGCTCATTTTGAAAACTTGAGGGACCAATTGCATTCGCTTGAAACTTAAGGGACTAATTGCGCACACAGGGTAAACTTTAGGAACTAATAATGTAATTTTGCCATTAAAATTCCTTAATGACTACTCTAATAAAAAAATTTAAGGCTACCGCCACTGCCTTCACTATCAACTATTACAATATATATAAATATATATATATATATATATATATATATATATATATATTCTGCTAGACATCAAAAGTTTTACAGGAAATGTCACATACTCTATCATAAAGTTACCTCACTAAGACGCACCACAGCACAAACACAGTTTTGTTGAAAAAGTCGGTGATAATTTCGATTTCGCTAGACTTTTCCAATAGAAAACCTATTCTAATTTCTCCATTGAAATCAGCGAGGCCACATCATTTCTCAATGAAGCCATGGAAAAACTATAGTATTCCTTAGTTTCAAATAAGGGGCTCTCTGCTCTCTGGCAGGGCAATCCCCTATATCAAATTCCGAAGTGGGTCTCTTTTCGTCAAAACAAATTTTTGTTCCAACATTGGGTTTTTTTTTTTTCTTTTTCAGAAAATGAATTTTTGTATTTCACAAAATGTTTAAAATTAGTTTCTTGCTTTTATTAAATTGTTTTGGAAGTTAAAAATTTGCAAAGTAGAGTCGTTTTATTGAATTAAAACAGTGTAGAGTATACTGGACGAATGTGTTAGGTTTTAAGTACTTAGGAACTTATATATTAGAACTCTAATTGATATTGTTGGAAAACTATGATTAAAACAGGTTTTTAGTCTTGTTTAGACTTGTTCAAAGTATAGGTCTTTTGTGTAAGGTTGGAATCGAACTGTTGCAGAATTCATTGTGCAATTTGATCTGGCTCAATCGATCGAGAATTAAACTCGATCGATCAAAAGTCGGGCAGAATGTTTTTCTGCAGATTTTTCCAACTCAGCCCTAAGCCCATATGACGTGTAGGGTTTTATGTTTTACCCTAGGTATAAAAGGGAAACCCTAGCGACGTTTTTGTAGTTGCTCTATTTGTTGGGTGTGTGAATCTCTTGTGAGATCTAGAGGTGGTTGCCTTCACACATACTTAGGATTATCAAGAAGGAGATTTCATTGAGAGCTTGATGATCATTCAGTTGCTGCACTAAAGAGCTTAAAGAAACACAAGCGGGTGTACTTGTATTTGCTGGAGAATCCAAGAAAGAAGGAGTCCGTGGTCTCAGAGCTTGCATGTGGTAGTGTCAATAAGTTTTCTACCGGTGGGTAGTAATAGGATGTTAGTGGTCTAAGTCGCTATTGTAAAACTTCGATTATTTCATAGTAAATTCAGGTTTACCTTGAGGATAACTAGGTTAAATCCTCCTCAGGTTTTTACCGGTGTGGTTTCCTAGGTCATCATATTTTTGTGTTCTTTTTATTCCACACTTTGTATTGATATGATTATATGATTGCGTTAACCTAGATATATAATTTGGACTAAATAATCACTTGGCTAATTTACTAGGTTAATTCAGTTGTGTTTTTAAGGGGTCTAAAAATATTCAGAATGGATGAAGAACTACATTAGAAACATGATGAAAATTGAGAAATTTAATTAATAAATAAAAAATTGAAGCTTTGGAACTAAACGAAACCCACAATGTGCAAACTAAGAAGTTACAAATTATAATTTAGAATAAAGAACTGCGTTTAATAGAGAGAAAGAGAGAAGTGGTCGTTTATTTTTTTTGGGGACCCATCTTAGAAAAGAATATTTCCCCTTTTTTTATATATTTAAATTGCAAAGAGTCCGAATTTAATTTTAAAAACAAAAAATCTCATAATTAACCTGATAAAAAAAATTTTAGTGAAAGCTATTGTTAAAAAATAGAAAGCTGTTGTTAAAAAATTTTCAAAATTCTCTATTATTTCAGATATATCTTCTTTTATAAAACAAAAAAATTTAATGAATTGCACACCACTCTACTATGTGGCTTAGGCTCTAACACAACGATAACTAAAATATCTGGACTCCAAGCCTCTGTCATGAAAATCCCCACTGTAACCAAGTTCAAGAACCTCTCTGTACATGGAAACAAATGGGATTTTTTGGTTCATGTTTATGGGGGTTTTCTTTCCCCTCATTTTCAGTTCTTGTTTCGTATTTATTTATAGGGCCCTGCCACAATGAGAGACAGGATACTTGAGATACCTTCTCATGACTATGGGTCAAATAATACTTTTATCACCCATAAATATGAGATAGTGGATAAAATTGAAAATTCATACAGCAAGAGACAACATCAAAGAAGGAACATGTATGAGTACCAGCCGAGGCAAGGATAGCACATTTAGGATATCCTTTGTATAGCCAAAGTGACAATTTCCAAAAAAAAAAAAATCAACTAGCCTTATCACAAGCCATTAGAGCATTCGCATCAGACTAGCTAAACTAGTTTGATGCTAAAAATGTAGCGAAAGACCCACAAAAACTCAAATTCATGTAGCTCGTCAATAAATGAAAGTGTGCACAATTGACTCCTGCCACCTAGACTAAAATTTTGATGGCAAGACTTACAAGTGAAAGCAAGAGGAAACTAAGAACAAATTGAGAGCAAAGGAAAGGCAAACAGATTCTGACATTTAGGGGGAAGGGCAAATTTCAGTTGCATGCAGAGAGAAGCTCTAGATTCCACATTTTCCTGTCCCTCAATTACAGTTAGGATTAGGTTTGATGTCACTTGTAAGGGTTATGAACTTGTTTGGTTGTCGAATTTGAGATTGCCATCTACAATTGATTATATATGGCAACGAAATTCGTTGAAGATTTTACCACTAGTTGCATACGATTGTAAAAATATAGTTATTGTAATATTTTACAGTGGAATTATGTTTTAATTTGGTCTTCTTCTTTTTTTTTTTATAGTTCGTCCATAATATTTGTTGCGGTCTTTGATTTAATTTGTGTTTGCTTGATCCTTCATTATTCATATTATTATTGATGAATGGTTCAGGTTCCAAGGTTTTCTATTTTTTGATAATAAGAAAAAGCTTTGTTTAATTTAAAAAATTCAAAGATAAAAGATAAAATTCGGAGAATGAAATTGAAATTACAGTACTTAATTAAATTTTAGGCAAAATTATAGGGTATAATTTATAATTTATTCTTATTATTAACAATAAAGTCATAAGAAAGTTAAGAACCCTATGGAGCTGAACTATACACCTTAAATTCGCATTTCATTTCAAAAAGAAAGAAATGCACAAAAGTTATAGAAGTGAACTGTACACATTTTTAATCCGTTGATTTGAAACCCATCTTTTTAGCTAATGACTTCAAAAACTTGTTTACATGAACAAAAATTTAGGGATGAAAAAATAAATAAAATAAAAACAGCTTAGGCCAGGAGGCGGGTGTTCAAGAGTGAGTAAATATTTTAAGGGTTTGGCCAGATGGCATTGCACCTCTGCCATGATTTCTTTGCACTAAATTAATTTGCATTATACGTTTGCATTATTGGTAGAATCAAGAAAGCATTATTAGTTAAGAGATTTGTGGCTCAACCAACACTTTTTGGCATTATTAGACATTAAAAGTTTAAATCTCCCTTTACCAATTATCAAATTATCAAAAAAAGTTTCAAATCTTTCATCTTAAAAATATTTATTATATTTCCCATGAATAGTCATTGGAAATTTAATCTTTGTAATTCATGCTAAAGCAATCAGTGAGTAAAAATTGGATGACTCAGCAAAAATAGTACGAAAGCCATTTTCTTCCTGTGCTATTATTATTTTCACTAAATTAATTTGCATTATACGTTTACATTATTGGTAGAATCAAGAAAGCATTATTAGTTAAGAGATTTGTGGCTCAACCGACACTTTTTGGCATTATTAGACATTAAAAGTTTAAATCTCCCTTTACCAATTATCAAATTATCAAAAAAAGTTTCAAATCTTTCATTTTAAAAATATTTATTATATTTCCCATGAATAGTTAGTGGAAATTTAATCTTTGTAATTCATGCCAAAGCAGTCAGTGAATAAAAATTGGATGACTCAGCCAAAATAGTACGAAAGCCATTTTCTTCCTGTGCTATTATTATTTTCTTCTGGTTGAATTTATTTAAGTGGATTTTTTTTTTTTTTTTTTACCAAAACTAAATGCAATTCAGGTAAAAATATCACCACAAAAAGGCCTTATGTTTAGTTAAGATAACTTGACCTTGATTAATTAATTCAATTACCCAAATTAATTAATTACGTTCAATTGCATGCAAATCGGTGAGGTATCAACAAATCACCAAAAATACTAAATGTAATGCAAAATAAATTTGACATGGTGTTTTGTTGACAAATGGGGAAAATCTCGTAAGGTAAAAACTCCACTTGGTGATTTTAAGGTCACAACTCCCAAGAATCCACTAATCAACAATCAAGCAGTTACAAGTATAGGTAATCTTACCAGCTACCCTGACCTATCCCGAAATATCAACCTACAGTTGAACCTTCGCTCCAATACCCAATTAGACTTGACCTTGTAGTAGCCTTCTTTCCCTTGATGTACAAATCTCCAATCTGTGACTAACCCTTTGCACGAATCCTAATACGTGACTAACTCTAACAACTTGAATGGTTGTTATTAGCTGCAAAGTTCTTCACTTCATCAATAATGAAGATCAGGAAGTACTTGGTTATAAAACCCTATGGCATACAAACGCTTTCTCACAAAGAAAATAAGTTTTTTGGTCTCTATATCCATATATGAAGACTTTTAAAATAAGCCTCATATATGTCTAGGATTGTGAAAAAAAAAATCCTAAACAAACATATAAGCTTGGGTCGAATCTTAGATTTGGAAAACTAAAAATTGTAAGTCTCGATAGATCGATCTGCTATCAAGCTATCTATCGAGCCTCACATTAAGTCTCAATAGCAAGCATCTATCGAGCTATCTATCTAGATTTAATGAATAGCTTTTCTTCACTTGTTTCTTAGATCAATCTTCATATCTTTTATACTTGACTCGAACAACATATTTCTTGAAGTACTAAACTCATCTTAGATCTATCAAATTACAAGTAAGTGCATTTTGACAAAATATTAGCTAATTACAAAAAATAAGCCTAACACCTTATAGGTAGGATGATAAGTAAATGTTACCTTTATAGCAAAAAATTGATTCTAATAAAAAAAACAAAAAACCCTTATAGCAAAATTATTTATTTTAAGAATATGATAGAATTTGAATATATGATATGCACTCCATGATTATTAATCTTTACTATCAGGTTCAGGAATCAATTAATAGTTTTTTTTTTTTTTTTTTTTTTGGGTAGGTAGGTTGGATTTGGTCCCAAGCCCTTATTCAATGACAAAAAAAAATAACAATTGAGGTAATTTTGAGTAAAATTATTTATTTATTTTTGTATAGATATAATTGAATTTGAGATTTGTAAGGACTGAGTTTGGATTGGTCCCAGTATAGAATTGGGTTTTAGCCCATACAATGTATTTGTAAAGCGTGGATAAAAGAACTAGATCTACTCCAGAAGAAAAACGATAAAATTTACTAATCTAAGGTGATTAAACACAAGTAAGATAAAAAATCTATCCTCGAAGCGGCCTGAGGAGCTTATATTATGTCTTGTTAATGAACGAAGTTACAAGAGTTCACAGTGTTATTACCAAAATTTCTTGATTTTTTTCGATCCCCTTCTTTAGACCATCTTCCCATGCTATATACTACAATCTTGGTATCATCCCTACCATACATGTATAGATTAGATTCTGGGAACTCTTTCTTGTCCCATCCAACACCTCCCAGAACCATCAACTAGTAGCTGTAAGGCTGCTTGACTATTGTTCAGGTATCACATCCATATTAATGCGGCCAGAGAATTAGTTGGGAGGCATTTAATGTGGAGGTAACAGCTTTTTGGAGATATTTGTTGCCCCCCTTTTCCTACCCCTTGTCTAACGTCTAACTCCTAGTTGTGATGTAATTTTGAAGAAATTCTAGGATGATATGACACTCTTACTGACCTTAGACCCTTGTTCCCGAGATGGCTTTTCTCCTCGGATGTTCGATGGACTTATTCGTATTATCTTTACTTTTCTCTTTATGCCATTCTCCTTATAACCTCATTTGGCCATCCTCGGATTAGATAATGTCCTCGGATTGGGCCATAGACCCAATTCGCACAACCTTAATAGAGTTTCCTAACTAACTAGCCCCCATAATAGCCCCTCAAAATCTTGTTTTTCGACTCCTCAAGAGGAAATGATGATTTTGACGTCCTCAGCCCATCTTGTTTACGGTCCTATTCTGTATTCCTAATCTCCTGAATGCCTTTTTACCTGCTCAAGGCATGCTCCTGACGCTTTGGTGTCCAAAGCGTGCTATCATTAAATTCTGGCAGCACCCTTATCCCCCACGTTTAACGGTAGGATGTAAATCGTATGATGGAGGATTTTTCTTGTTTTACGAGCGGGAACTTTCCCACTTGTAATTACTACACTTCTATAAATAGCTTTTCAAATCAAATCTTTTTCCTACTTTCAACAATCACACAATCCTAGAGCTCATATATTGAACTTGTCTCCTTTTCTCATCTCCCTGTGCGTCTACAAATACTAGAAATTTGTCCGAGGACCCCCTTTTTTAAACCTGTAAGTTTTCTTAAACCCTTTTAGTTTTCATTTTAAACTTGTTAATTTTTCTTCAAAGCCTCTTAGAAAAAATGGGTAAGTTCAAACGTTTAATCAAGTTCGAGGAGGGTATGGAAAGTTTTAGGGCTAAGTATAGGATCCCACCAATAGTAGGCATGAGGTACGTTGCTCAAGGGGAGTAGGTAGATGCTAGAAAAACCGGAGAGGTGGTCATCCCCATGACCACTTTTATAGAGGGAGGGATGACCATTCCTATGGGTACCATCAATAGGAATTACCTTAGGTTCTTTAGACTATCTCCCACTCAGTTCGCCCCAAATATGTTTAGGGTCCTGGGGAGTATAGAAGTTTTAAACAAGAGAATGAACCTAAATTTGACCCACCACGATGTAAATTGGGTATACACCTTGCACCACCTGAAGGGACAGCGGTATTACCTTAAGTCGAGGCATCCCGAAGTAAGGTTAATCCAGCGTCTCCCCACTTCAAACAAAAACTTAAAGAAGGATTTCTTAATCTTTTCTGGGGAATGGCACAATGGCGTACCCTATCCGACTAAGGGGGGAGAACCAGGTGGAGGTATAGCCGTAGATTTATGTGTCTTGGCTTGCATTCCTTTTTTGTTTCCCAACACTCCTGTTTTTGACAAAATTTTTATTCTAATTTAATGATTTTGCAGATAAAAATTCTACTAAACCCAAGCTCAATTTAGTCAACAAAGAAAGCTTAGATAGGATTTTGCAAGCCGAGGTATACGTGAACAAAGCTGACGATCAACTCCGAGTAGCCCACCTAATTCTTGTGTACACACCCATTTCACTCGCATTCTAAGCCCCTCAGTATGTAATCAAAGCCCACGATTCTCGGCTCCACCGTATCAATGTTGCCTACTTAGGGTTCGTTATTCCAGAGGGTGTCCCAATTCCTGAAGGTACTCCCCATTCTCAACCACTCTTTGTGGCCACTCCTTCAATAGGAGCATCCTTATCCCAGCTTATTCTTGAGGAAAGGGAAGAAGGAAAAGAAGAAGAAAAAGAAGAAAAATAAAAAGGTTCAGAGGGTATTATGGACCTAACAGACTCCTCGGACGAATTTGAAGTATTCAACCAGCCACCATCTCCCGAGAGTATATCAAACAAAATGGGCATCCAGAGGAAATCCCAGAGGAGTTTGATGGAACTGATAGAAGATCAACCTAGAAGAGGTGCACCAGGAAATTCCACTCAACCTAAACTTCCTCCTTCTCCTCCCAAATCTCCTCTCCCTCCTCCTCAACCATCTCTACCTTCTAGACCTGAACTTGTCAATCCGAAGAGGAAGAGAGAGCTGAAAGGTAAAGATGTGGTAGAGACCGGGAGATCTCGTCCAACTCGTGAAGACGAGGCTCAACGAGCTGCGAAGCAGCAAAAAGTTAGCCACGTGTCATAACTAGGCATGGAAAGGGCAGATACTCAGCCTCCGGAGTCTTAGGCTTGGCTCCCAACACCCATGCTTGGCGGTGAGCCCTTGAGAGATGATGCATCACTGAGGGACTTCAACGGGGGCATTGGGTGCCACGTTGCTTCGGCGTTAGAGGAGGCTTTGTTACTTCCAAAAGATATGACCAAGTTACGGAATATCAGGAAGAACGAGGTCTTCCTCAATTGTAAGAGATATTTGGGCATGGTATGACGTTAACTTTTTTTTTTTTTTTTACTTATAATTACTATATATATATATATATATACTTTTTATTTGTTGTGTTATTGACCCCTTTTCTTTTAGGCTATCCAAGCCACTTTCAGGCTTGAGGAGATAACCAATTCATGCTACCAGCAACTGGAAGATGAAAGAAAAAGGCGGGTAGCAGCTATGCAAACACTCAACATTACTGATCAAAGCAATGTTGAATTAAAGAAAAAGATGGCCGATAAGGAGCATACCCGTAAGAGTGCTGACTCGGCCCTGGAGAGCGCGCAAAGGCAAGCCGAGGATCAGAGGAAGCACCTGCTCGAGGCCACTGATCAGTTGGCTGCTTCCAAGGAATAGATTGAAACTCTTAAGAAACAACTAGAAGAGGCCCAAAGGTTCAAAGATCAGGCCGAAAAAGCAAAGGCCGAGGTGGAGAAAGCAAAAGTAGAGGCCGAAAAGGCGAGGGAAGAGGCTGAACAGCATGGCTACGACATTAGCGTAACCGAGATCGAGGATACCCTTCGGGCAGAGGTCCCTGCTGTATGTTGTGCCTACTGTTCTCAAACTTGGGAGGAAGCTCTCAACCGAGCTGGGGTTAAGGCTTCTTCTGAGCTGAGAAGGCCAAAAAATGTCTATTTCCCCCCAGCCATTTGAGTTTCGAACCTTCCATCCAACCAAGAGGAGGCGGCTTCTATAGTTGCTAACACCGCTAATGAAGTCTAGACTCAAGATCCTCTTCCTCCCAATCAACAGGAGCAATCAAAAGAGCCTGAAGCTCCTAAAGATACCTCTTTGGACAAGGCTACAGAGGTTCCTCAGGATGGGGCAGCTTCCCAAAGTTTCGAGCAGACTTTAACTTCAACCACCATACTTGCTAGAGAAGTCCCTAAGGAGAAAGAGAAAGTTGTTCCTCCTGAGGCAGCTAACAAAGCCTCCAAGAACAAGTTCCAAATAAAGTTAAAACCATAACTCTTTATTTTTATATAGTGTAATTGCAGTTAATGTAATGAAATTCTCATTTTTCTTTTTAGGACATGTTTTAATGAGATGTAGATTTCACCTTTCCAAATTTATATGGGTTATTATTATTTTATCTTTTATTTATGCAATTTTCACTTTGTCTGTTCTTTGTTCATACATAACCATATGCCATAGAAAAATGAAGTTTGCTGATATGACAGAAAACACAGTTTTATATATTTTAACTAATAATTCGAGTAAATCATGATTGTTAAATCCACAGCACTATCAAGACATTTTCTTAATTTATCAATTCTAATAAGTTTCCAACTCTGAGAAAATATCAAAACGTTTAAATAGCAGGCAAGTCCAGGATATCTCAAAATGCTTCAAGTGATGCTTATGGATTTTACTTTGGCTTACAAATTTGATCATAACCCAGTGCAAGGAGTGCTAATTTCCACTAAGTTTGTGGTCCGAGGAACCTGACATAACTTAGTTTCTGTTTAACACTTCAATAGATGTCATAGGGTATTAAGTTCCACTAAGTTTGTGGTTCGAGGAACTTGACATAACTTCATTTCTGTTTAATACTTTAATAGATGTCATAGGGTATTAATTTCCATTAAGTTTGTGGTCCAAGGAACCTGACATAATTTAGTTTCTGTTTAACACTTCAATAAATGTCATAGGGTATTAATTTCCACTAAATTTGTGGTTCGAGAAACCTGACATAACTTAGTTTTTGTTTAATACTTCAATAGATGGGGAAACACATGATATATGATTGGAATAAATTAAAGAGAAACTAAATAGGACTATTTTTATTATTAATAATACATTTTTAGATTGTTTACATTCCAATGGTGGAATACAGTTTTTTCATCTAGATCCTCCAAATAGTATGCACATATTCCTGCCACCGAAGTTATCCGATATGGTCCTTCCCAATTAGGCCCCAATTTTCCTCAGGCTAGATTCTTGGTAGTTCCCAAAACTTTCCTCAGTACTAGATTTCCTACAGCCAATGGCCTCAGCTTTACATTGGTATCGTAGCCTTACTTGAGCTTATGCTGGTAGTAAGCCAGTTGGACCACTGCACTCTCCCTTCGCTTTTTTATCAAGTCCATACTTTTTTCCAACAACCCATCATTACCATTCGGGGTAAATGCATTAGTTCTTAATGTCAGGAAACCTGTTTCCAGAGGGATTACAGCCTCGGCTCCATATGTCATTAAGAAAGGGGTCTCTCTTGTTGATCGTTGAGGCGTTGTTCGATACGTCCAAAGGACATGTGGTAATTCCTCCACCCATTTTCCCTTTGCCTCATCTAACCTCTTTTTAAGTCCATTCACTATAACCTTGTTGATAGCTTCAGCTTGCCCATTTCCTTGCGGATAGGCCGGAGTGGAATATCTATTCTTTATCCCCAGATCAGTACAGTATTGCCTAAAGGCTTTGCTATCAAACTAAAGGCCATTATCCGAGATGAGGGTATGGGGAACCCCAAATCGAGTAACGATATTCTTCTAGATAAATCTTCTGACATCTACTTCTCTAATATTAGCCAAAGGTTCAGTTTCGACCCACTTGGTAAAATAATCTGTGCCGACTAGTGCTTTGGGGAAAGAACCTACAATATCCAAACCCCATTGAGTAAAAGGGAAAGGGCTGAAAAGAGGATTAAAAACTCCTCCAGGCTGGTGAATGTTTGGCCCGAATCTCTGACACTAATCACACTTTCTAACATACTCTTGTGCTTCTTTCTACATGCTTGGCCACCAGTATCCTTGAGTAATAGCCCAGTGAGATAGAGATATTCCCCTCGTGTGACTTCTGCAAATTCCTTCATCTAGTTCCTCTAGGAGTGACTCTGATATATCGGGATGTACACAAAGCAGATATGGCCCAGAAAAAGAACGTTTATACAATTTTTTGTCCTCGAACAACCAAAATCGAGGAACTTTCCTTCGTATTTTCTCAGCTTCTGCTTTCTCCTCAAGCAATATATCACTTTCAAGGAACAACCATATAGGATCCATCTAGCTTGATCCTAACTTGACTTGATAGACCTAGAGCAAATCTTTCTTTGTTGGGGTAGGGGTGCATAAGTCCTCAACAAGTATCACTCGAGGCAAATCCTGTGCCGAGGAAGTGGCAAGGGTAGCCAAAGAGTCTGCATGGGTATTTCCACTTCTGGAGATATGCGATAAGTCAAAAAATTCAAATTTCGTTTGTATACGCCTAACTTGGCCCATGTATTCTTGCATTCTTGTATCTCGGGCTTCCAGCTCCCCTTTTACCTGGCCTACAACCAGTCTTGAATCTGAGAACATTTCCACTGCCTTTCCACCCATTTTCTAGACCATCGCCATTCCCATCAACAAAGCTTTATATTCTGCTCCGTTGTTTGTAGCCGAAAATCCCAACCTCAAGGACTTTTCGATGATAATCTTCTCAGGGGATACCAGAACTAGCCCCACTCCTGCTCCCCTCTAGTTTACTGCTCCATCCACATATACTTTCCAAGATGAGGGGTCTTGTATGGAGATTAGGCCAACTGATTTTTCATCCATGCCATGTTGCTTCACTTCTGCTTCCTATAAAAGTTCAGCAAACTCGACTATTAGATTGGCGCGGACCTGGCCTTTCGCAGAGGTACAAGGCATATATTTGATGTCGAAAGCCCCTATAATCGTGCCCCATTTAGCAATCCTCCCGGCATAATCCACGCTCTGAAGTATGGATTTGAGCGGTAACTGAGTTAGAACAACCACGGTGTGCTCTTGGAAATAATGGGGGAGTTTTCATGTAGCATGCACTGCTGCCAAGATGGCCTTTTCCAGTGATAAATACCGCACCTCAGCTTCATGAAGTGACTTACTTATGTAATAGACTAGTCTCTGGACGTCACTGTCTACCCGTATCAAAACAAAACTTACCGCATGAGAGGCTACTGCCAGGTAGGCAAACAGAACTTCCTCCATCTCAGAACTGGACATGATGGGCAGCCGAGATAGGTACTCTTTTAGTTGCTGAAATGCTACAGCACACTCCTCGGTCCATTCAAATCATTTCCATTTATGCAGTAAAAGGAAAAAAGGTCTACATCTATCAGCTGACCTGAAGATAAATCGACTCAAAGCAGCAGCCATCCCTATCAATTTCTGGACCTCCTTAGGGTTCCGAGGTGCTTGCAAGCCGTTAATGGCCTTAATCTGATTTGGGTTCACCTCAATTCCCCTATGAGTCACCATGTAGCACAAGAACTTTCCAGAGCCTACACCAAATGAACACTTAGAAGTATTCAGGCGTAACTTGTACCTTCTTAGAATTCCAAAAATGTTCACAAGATCTCTCACGTGCTCAGACACCACCTTATTTTTTACAACCATATCATCAATATAGACTTCAATGTTCCTGTCCAATTGTGGTTCGAACATTTTAGTCATCATTCGTTGATAAGTAGACCTTACATTTTTCAAACCAAAAGGCATCACTTTGTAGTAATAATTTCCAATGGGAGTGACAAAAGCTGTCTTTTCCTAATCATCCAATGCTAACGGTATTTGATGATATCCTTGAAAGGCATCCAAAAAACTCATCCAAGAATGACCTACCGTTGCATCCACCAATTGATCTATCCGAGGCATAAGGAAAGGGTCCTTGGGACAGGCCTTATTGAGGTCCGTGAAGTCCACACACACACGCCATTTCCTAGTCTTCTTTTTCACCACCAACGTGTTAGCTAACCATTGAGGATAGAAAACTTCCTTGATAGCCCATGCCTGCTTGAGCTTGGTTACTTCATTTCTGACAGCCTTGGCATGCTCTTTTGACGAACGCCAAGGTGGCTGTCTCTTCAGGGTGATGGAAGGGTTAACATTTAAATGATGACAGATGAAACTTGGGTCTACACCCAGGGCTTCATACGTGCTCCATGCGAACACATCAACATTTTCTCTGAGGAATTCAACCAATTGCTCCCTCTCCTGCAAAGACAGTTTAACTCCAACCTGAAAGAATTTCTCCGGATCATTGCCAACGATTACCCTCTCTAGATCTTCACATTCTACCTCATCGGCTGGTCCATTGAAGGGCAACGTCAGGGTTTCTGATTTCTATAAACCATTATCAGCGGTGGCCGAGGTCTCCGCCTTAGGCCGATGTTGGATAGCCGCTACCAGGCATTGTCTGGCTGTAAACTGATTTCCTACTATCTCCAAAACCTGGTCTCCGAATAGGTACTTCATCTTCTAATGAAGAGTAGAGGAGACAGCCCCCAGGGTATGAAGCCAGGGTCTGCTCATAATAGCCGTATAGGGACAGAAAACATCTATGACAATGAAGTCCACTTCCACCACATTTGTGCCGGTTTGCACAGGTAATCTGATCTGACCTTTCGAGATGACTATTTTACCCTCAAAACTCACCAGAGGAGAACTGTAAGCCGTCAAGTTTTCAAGTTTCAAATTTAGCCCCCTATACAAGTCAGGGTACATTATGTCAAAAGTGCTGCCTTGGTCAATCATCACCCTTTTCGTATCGTACCGACCAATTCTAAGCGTAACCACTAAAGCATCATCATGGGACTGTATAGTTCCAACTTTATCCTTATTTGAAAAACCTAACACTAACGAGATGCCCATCTTGGCTCTCTTAGGCACTGAACTAGACTCCTCGGCTGGATAACGGGATACTGACATTACCCTAGAAGGACAAAACCCGGTCCTCCCCGGGGCAGTAAAAATAACATTTATTGTGCCAAGGGGGAGTCTTAAAGAAGCTTCTCCCTAAAGCTCCGAACCTGCTTGGCTTCCCCGACCACTAGAATGATGCAAGAGTTGTTTCAACTTCCTTTCTCGGACTAACTGATCCAGATGGTCCTACAAGTTTTTGCAATCCTTAGTAATGTGTCCATGATTCTGATGATAGTGGCAATAAAGGTTCTAGTTGCGTTTCATAGGATCTCCTGCCATCTTGTGTGGCCATTTGAAGAACGACTCATTCTTAATCTTCTCCAATACCTGTTACACTGGCTCTCGAAACATGACGTTAACCGCCTGGGTGTTGGTAGGTCCTGGCTGCCCAACAAAGTCTTTCCGAGGTCGGTTATTATTGTACCGGTCTGACCTGAAATCCCTCCTCTCCTGAGGGATCACCTTAGCCTTTCATTTCCCTTGTAGTTAGTCTTCTTCTACCCTTTTGTACTTGTCAATCCGATCCATCAGTTGACGTAGACTGGTAACAGGTTTACCAATTAGAGATTTTCTTAAATCATGCTCGACTGGAAGGCCAACCTTAAAAGTGCTAATGGCCACATCATCGTAATCTCCTTCTATTTCGTTAAACATCTCCCAATATCTATCTGAATAAGCCTTCATAGTCTCACCCTCCCGCATGGACATTAATAATAAGGATCCTAAAGGCCGAGGAACCCTGCTACAAGTAATAAAGCGAGCACTAAAGGCCCGGGTGAGTTTCTTAAAGGAGTCAATAGAGTTCGCCTCTAAACCATTGAACTACCTCATTGCCACTGAGCCCAAGCTAGATGGAAAGACCTTACACATCAAGGTCTCATCTTTGGAGTGAACAGCCATCCTTTAACTGAAATGGCTGACATGTTCTACCGGATCTATTTGACCATTATAAATGGTGAACGTGGGTTGATGAAATCGCCGAGGAAGACTCGCATCTTCTATGTTCCGTGTGAAGGATGATTTAGAAACTTGACTCAGCGCCTTATTCATGGCATCGTTCCCCAAGCCTTTGCAAAGCGGGCTTTTGTATTTACATCTATGGTGGTGGTCCTTGTCATAGGAAAAGGTCTCGCTAGACGGAGTTCTGGATCTCCGTCTATAACTAGCACCATCTGTCTCTTTAGAGGACGGCTCGAAGCTAGGCGATGGATGTCTTCGCCGAGCATGACACAGTTCCCTCTTCAATTCATTGATTTCACGTTGGATGGCTCTACTATCCTTTGCATGGGAAACATGGCTCTTCCCTCGAAATTGACTTTTGCTGGTATAAGTTGTGTGCACACTTCCCTCACGGCCTCCTCTCCGTTCAAGGCTCCTACGCGGATTGCTATGCTGAGAACCCCTTGATTCTGTTCGATGTAGATTAGCATCTACTAGTGTGGTCCTGCTGCTGCCTGGTGTGGACCTGCTTCCTCCATCATGAACATTGTACTCGAATCTCATTCAGAATCAATCGAGCTCTCCCCACAAACGACGCCAATTGTAAGAACTGAGTTTGGATTGGTCCCAATATATGATTGGGTTTTAGCCCAACAAGCCCATACAATGAATTTGTAGAGCGTCGATGAAAAAACTAGATCTACTCCAGAAGAAAAACGATAAAAATTGCTAATTTAAGATGATTAAACACAAGATAAAAAATCTGTCCTCAAAGTGGCCTGAAGAGCTCATATTATAATGTTTTGTTGATGAACAAAGTTACAAGATTTCACAGTGTTATTACCAAAATTTCTTGATTTTCTCCGATCCCCTTCTTTAGACCATCTTTCCATACTATATACTACAATCCTAGTATCATCCCTACCATACACGTGTAGATTAGATTCTGGGAAATCTTTCTTGTCCCATCCAACACCTCCTAGAACCATCAACTAGTAACTGTAAGGCTACTTGACTACTGTTCAAGTATCACCTTCACATTAATGCGGCCAGAGAGTTAGTTGGGAGGCATTTAATGTGGAGGTAGCAGCTTTTTTAAGATATTTGTTGCCCCCCTTTTCCTACCCCTTGTCCAACATCTAACTCCTAGTTGTGATATAACTTTGAAGAAAGTCTAGGGTGATATGGCACTCTTACTGACCTCGGACCCTTATTCCCGAGATGGCTTTTCTCCTCGGATGTTCGATGGACTTATTTCGTATTATCTTTACTTTTCTCTTTATGCCATTCCCCTTATAACCTCATTTGGCCATCCTCGGATTAGCTAATGTCCTCGGATTGGGCCATAGGCCCAATTTGCACAGCCTTAATAAAGTTTCCTAACTAACTAGCCCCCACAAGATTCATGTAATAGTCAAAATACAAAACATTCTTTGTGATGTCCCATGTTTAAGGTTCAAATCCCATGCCTGCCCCACCATCTATATATCTCCAAAAATGAAACGCTGATAAAAAATGTTTTAGGCTAAAATGGGGGAACACACACCCCTAAAGTTTGGGGTTTTTGAAATTTACACCCTGAAATAATATAATTTGGGTTTTGTCCAAAAATAAAAATTGAGATAATTCAAGTAAAATTATTTATTTGTTTTTGTGTAGATATAATTGAATTTCATATTCAAGTAATAGTCAAATTATAATTACGTCCTTTGTGATGTCCCATGTTTGAGGTTCAAATCCCATGCCTCCCTCACCATCTATATATCTAAAAAAAAAAAAATTTGATTTGAATTTTACACCTTGAAATATTATAATTTGGATTTTGTTCCTTAATGTTATATGCCATTTGGATTAGCATCCCCTCCGTCAATTTCTTGTTGATGTGTTTGTTAAGTAACACATCAACTTGTCATGTATACTAATTAAACCAATTAAACTTGACACGTCTTTAACTAATCCATGTAATTAGCTTGTTAGAGATATATTAACCCATTAGCATAAGTCCAAACCTAATTCTACTTTGTGTGCAAGTCAAATCTCCTACTTGTACTAGAAGTCTATTAGTCTAAGGTTTAGTCTACTATATATACACATGTTATGATTCACTATAATACAATATTTGTACTACACTCTAATATATTATTTATGTAGCCATTTAGGGTTTCCTCTGTGGATGTAGATCGTTAGGCTGAACTACGTAACCCTCATGTGTTATTGTGTTCTATACTTTATGCTTTCGCTTCCGCATCTATACTAACATATTCAACATAGTGTATCAATACTAATATTTAACATAACTAAACTTAAAAACCTTTAAAAGAATTAAAATGTCTCTAAAATCTATTAAACTAATTAAATTATATTTTTTACATTTTAACATTTTATCACATGAACAAATTAAAAGGATATAATACATACATGACGTGATGAGCAAATTGAAAGGATATTACTTATGATTAATAAAATTTAAGGATGTCATACATTATTTTTTTTAATTATATAAAATTTTCTTTTATACAAGAAAATTATATATATACACACACACCGAGAACAGCTTAGTAGTGAATTTAATCCAAGTAAACTTCACCAAGTGGTTGATTAATTCAATTAAAATTGCAATCACAATGAATAAATTAAACAATAAATTACAATGCACACACACAAAGACAAGATGTGATTACGAAGAGAAACTCGTAAGAGACAAAAACTTACTGGGCTTAGCTAGTAAATAGGATCTACTTTGAAGATAGTTTCAATACGTAGTGATTCCTGAAGGATACACTGATATAGAGTGGCACAAAAAAATTTCATTCCCCTAACCACTCCGAAACAATTTTTGGTACAGTATTAACTCTGTGCTTTATCCCAAAAATATGAGATAATGGATAAATTTGAAAATTGAGTTATATATGTTAGAGATACTACAAATATTTTAAAAATTAGTGTGTCACCAATTACCGAAAAACAATTCAAACCTTATAAATATAAATATATATATAGGCATATATAAATATATATAGACATATATTAAGTGATTGAAGTCCATCAATTACATTCATCGCTATCAATTTGTAAGGTATATGTAATAAAATTTATAATAATATTAGCATTTTTCTTCATTACACACTCAAAGAGTCAAAATGTTTGGACATTGGTGACAATATCCTATGCATTTTTCTTCTCCCATCATGTGTAAATCTTTGCTTCATTGGGTACTTCAAGACCTCTCAGTGGGTCATGAATAAGTCATACTTGCTATCTCTAGCCTTATAAGCTTTTTGCTTCACTAGTGTATCATCTATGGGCTTCCATATGTCAACCATGCACGTCTTTTATCCATGGGAATCTCGCACTTTATCATTAATGCCTAGCACCATTAACAATACTTATTTGCTGGGCTATTTTGCACACCACCATGAGGTATGATACCACTTGTTGGGAGGAAAATACATTGAGAAGACTTCTTAAGTAGTTAATATAATATACAAAAACACACTTAGCCCAAAAGACCTAAGGTCAATAAGTATAAGGTCAACTATATTATATTAACCATTCATCTTTCTCACATTATTCAATTTGAAACTTCACTCATACATATACACTAAATAAAAGTAACATATAATTAATCACTAAATAAAAGTAACATATAATTAAGGGATAATTACACATAACCCACTTGTGGTTAGGGCGAAAATCACTTTGCCTACCCGTGGTTTGAAAAGTATCACTTAACCCACCTGTGGTATGTTTCCGTCAATCTCCGTAACCCACCTCAAGCCAAGCCGTTACAAAAACACTTTTTAACACCAAAACACAACATAACGTGAATCAAAACACCCAAAACTCAGAAACTTTTCAAGAGAGAGACTTGTGGTGAGATTAACGTATTCTTTGTGGTTTTTATATCTCTTTTTCAGTATCACTCACCCACAAATCCCTACTCTCTTTCAGTTTCATGGGGTTTTCTCACAAACCCATTTCGCATTCCACCCGAATTCCCACAAACCCAGTTCAGATTAGTGGGTTTCGTACTTGTTCTTCATGCCACTCTTACTCTCACCCGTTGAGTTCTAGCCATGGAGCCAAGTTTAAGAATTTGGGCTGTTCTAAAATGAGATTTGGGCAACTGGGTTTTGATCATTTTCTAGTTTCTACAGTTTCGAATGGTGGGTCGGGTGGCTATGGAGGTTCTGGTGGCTATGGGCAACTGGGTTTTTTTTTTTTTTTTTTTTTTAAATTCGAGGAGTTAGCCAAAGGGTTGAGGGAGGCAATGGGGAAAACTTCTATCTTTCTTTTCTCTCTATTGTGAACCCATAACCACTGGCCACCGTGATTTCTGGGAAAAAAAAAATAAAGCACACCCAAATGCAAAAACCAACAAAACCCACAAATGGTGACACAAAACCGCCAAATGGAGAGCCACAACTCATTAATGGGGAGAAAATTTGTAACCACTTATGGATAGCCAGAACCACCGTGATGAGATGAAACCACCGGGCCAGGACAGGCTGAAAAAAAGATATAAAAACCACGAAGAACACGTTGATCTCACCACAAGTCTCTCTCTTGAAAAGTTTCTGAGTTTTGGGTGTTTTGATTCGCGTTATGTTGTGTTTTGGAGTTAAGAGGCGTTTTTGTAACGGCTGGACTTGAGGTGGGTTACGGAGATTGACGGAAACATACCACAGGTGGGTTAAGTGATACTTTTCAAACCACGGGTAGGCAAAGTGATTTTCGCCCTAACCACAGGTGGGTTATGTGTAATTATCCCTATAATTAATTATAACCTGCCACATCAAATAGCAGTAAAAAATAATTTTGTAAAAATTTTACTTCTAGAATAACTCGTAGTGACAATGTGACATTTTTCCAAACTCATTAATGAGATAAGAATGGAATTACTGTGTGTTTGCAGAAAAGTTTGTTGTAAACGACTTGACCGACTTACCCTAAAGTGTCAGTTAATAGAAAAATTATTAAGTACTTCCGAAGTATGATAAATGTGTATTTTTTTCTTATATAAATGATAAATTCCAACATAAATTTAATTAATAGAATTTATTATTCATGAAAATAAACATTTATGATGGTATGAGATTACACCATCATTTCCATTGTGGATGGCTTGACTGACTTATGGGTCGTGGATGTCCTACACACGCAAATGCCAAACATTGGCGGAGCTATGTGGAGCCTACGGGGTCCATCCTCCCCGCACAAGGTTAATAATAATAATAATAATAATAATAAGAGGTTTCCCATTCTTTTGTGAAAAACGTGTCCTACCCCTACCATTTTTTCCACAAGACTATGACATCCTTTTTTTTTTATTTTTTTGAGACAGACTATGACATCCTTTAGAAAAGTTGTCATCAATCAATTTATTTTTTAATTTTTTTTATCGTGTATCATAACATATATATATATATATATATATATACATATAAATATCTAATAAAACTTATAAGTTTAAAATTTAAGAATAGTATTTTAGGTGTTGTTCTTTACATTTATCTCTTAAAATTTAATTATGTGGTTATTTAATTAAAAAATATACTTTCATTTCATATGCAAAAATCTACATGATAGAATCTTAAAAGAAAACTCTAAGGAATAACATATAAGTACTGTACTTAAGTCTTATCCAACTTATAAATATATATGTGTATATATATATATATATATATATATTATAAATTTATAACATATTCAACTAATAATTAATTTAACATCACTTATGTGATAATATTTAATAAAATTGATTGAATAAATCAAATTAGCATATGTTTATAGCATTTACAATCATATTGATTAAACTAATAAGTGATAATATACGACATATATGAGCCAAAATAATAAATTTTTATTATCATATATATCATTATGCATGATTAACTTTATCTAAGTTCATTCTCCAAAAAAAAAAAAAAAATTATCTAAGTTAATTTTATTATTATGTTCGTCATCTAGCAAAATTATTTTTTTATCAACATTTTCTTCACCATCATCAATATTTACTATCTCTTGTTCTTTTATTTTAATAATTTTAATTTATATTTCTTCTTAATATTCTAGCTTCTTAGATTTATAACAATAATAACAAAAATAAATAAAAATAAGTATATTTTTGTTTAATACCTTATTCACTGTATTCAAAGAAAAAAATGGTGATTTGTAAAGGGTATAATTCAAATTTTTTTGGAAAAAGAGAAGAGAAAAAAAAATTGGCATGTTATTTTATTATGCTCAATCAAGTGTCCTATAATTTTGTGTTATAAACAAGTCTAACAACTTGTTGGACTTAAATCAAAACACAATTTAGCAAAAAAAACCAATCTAATTAAACTAACATATCTATATATCGTACAATATGTAAGATTTTACAATACAATACTATAAACATGTGCAATGCAGGATTCATGAACATGGTCAATATGTATCTACAATACAATACTTTTTTTCACTCGATACAATACATATCGTACAATACGTATTACGTATGGTACCATACTGACAACTATATATGCCTCTATTTTATTATAAAGAAAGCCATTTGACAAGTCAAATACTCCTCCTTCCCAAAAATTATGACCGGTTATTGTGGTCAAATTGAGTAATGCTATCGACACATCAATTTTCATAATATATTTTTATAACAATTAAATTAGTAAATTTTTTATTGATTCTTGTGTTGGCTTACTACTAACGTGTTATTACTATTTTTTACCTAGCAATACTAATTTGCCACCTTAATGGTTGTAAATTTTTTTGTACTTCTAGTGAGTGTTTGGATCCAATGTTTGCGTTTTGCTTTTTTTTTCTTTTTTTCTTTTTTTTTTTCACGTGTTTTCTGCTTTTTGAGACAAATAACACTGTTCATCACTGTTCACAACACTGTTTATGTACTATTCACGCACTGTTTATGTACTGTTCATGGGACCTATAGTTACTTTATTCAGAAAAAAAAATATTAAATAGAAGTCCTACGGTACTATTCACTCATTTAAAAATTATTTTATTACAGTTGTAAGGACACAATTTTTAACGACCCAAGGATGGGCTCGTATATAAAAGGGGCCCGAACAATACGATTTGTAGAGAGTGGGCTTTGGAAGGTTGGATCTTGGTCGTTGGGTGACGGTTAGGTCGGGATTTTCAGGGAAGCCCATATGTCTAAGCCTTATACGGAAGCGGTGTGAAGATCTATCTCCTCGGAATTAGTCCGAGGAGAGTCTCGTCCTTGCCATCCTCCTTCTTTGTGAGTTCGTTCTCACCCTTTTCCTCTGGTTCCTCCAGAGAGAGAGAGAAAAAGAGAGAGATAGAGATCCCCCCCTCCTTTAATGCAACGAGCTTCCCTTTTATACTAGTATTTTCTTCCCAATCTTCATCTACGTGTCCGTTTCCCCTTGTTCAGGGTGGTTACTTGTCTTATCAATCCTCACATCAGAGTGGTTGGGGAAAGCTGGATAGCAGGGTATGAGTATGGGTTTGTCAGGTGCTGGGCTCCACATTAAGGTGCTGGCAGCCTTCTCCCTTGTGCTGTTCCTGTGCTGAATCTGTCCTTTTCTTCAAGTGTTTCTGGGGGATGTTGGACGTAAAGTCGTCCTCGGCCACATTCTTGGGCCTTCAAGGAGTTTCCATTCCACGTCCTTGACAGTAGGGCTCCTCGGCCTGGGCTTTGGGCTTTTAATACAAAGTGGGCCGGGACTTCAGATTTCGGGCCCCACAATAGCCCCTCAAAGTCCTGCTGCCCGACTTTTCAGTTGGGGAGGAGGGTTTTGGTGACATTAGGCCCACATTACGGCTTGCTAAAATCCAATACTCCGTAATGTGGGCCTAATGTCACCAAAACCCTCCTCCCCAACTGAAAAGTCGGGCAGCAGGATTTTGAGGGGCTATTGTGGGGCCCGAAATCTGAAGTCCCGGCCCACTTTGTATTAAAAGCCCAAAGTCCAGGCCGAGGAGCCCTACTGTCAAGGACGCGGAATGGAAACTCCTTGAAGGCCCAAGAATGTGGCCGAGGACGACTTTACGTCCAACATCCCCCATAAACACTTGAAGAAAAGGACAGATTCAGCATAGGAACAGCACAAGGGAGAAGGCTGCCAGTACCTTAATGTGGAGCCCAGCGCCTGACAAACCCATACTCATACCCTGCTATCCAGCTTTCCCCAACCACTCTGATGTGAGGATTGATAAGACAAGTAACCACCCTGAACAAGGGGAAACGGATACGTAGATGAAGATTGGGAAGAAAATACTAGTATAAAAGGGAAGCTCGTTGCATTAAAGGAGTGGGGGATCTCTATCTCTCTCTTTTTCTCTCTCTCTCTGGAGGAACCAGAGGAAAAGGGTGAAAACGAACTCACAAAGAAGGAGGATGGCAAGGACGAGACTCTCCTCGGACTAATTCCGAGGAGATAGATCTTCACACCGCTTCCATATAAGGCTTAGACATATGGGCTTCCCTGAAAATCCCGACCTAACCGTCACCCAACGACCAAGATCCAGCCTTCCAAAGCCCACTCTCTACAAATCGTATTGTTCGGGCCCCTTTTATATACGAGCCCATCCTTGGGTCGTTAAAAATTGTGTCCTTACAATAGTATTTTCAACTTTAAATTTTTTAATTTCAATAAAAATAAGTTATATTTAAACGGACTCAAGACTAACAAATTAGTATCCACAATAATATGATGGTGGGCTAACCTTACATATTTCTTTCTTATTATTATTTTTATGCGTTTAATGGTAAAAATATAATAGCCAATCAGCCGACATGCTAGTTCTCAGCTTGCTAGCTTTTCCTCCATTAGTTTATTAGTTTTTTGGCAGTGCTATCCTGTCCTTGTCCTAGCCCAGGCTGGCGTGTAGGCCTGAGTGGCTCAGGACACTTTATTATACCTTTGCACTTTTGTCTTTTTATAATATCAGTTCTATCCTCTTTTGAAAAAAAAAAAAAAAAAAGAGGTAAAAAAATTGAAATTTAATATCTTATTCCAAATAATTAAATTGAGTTAAGATGAAATTCTGACTATCTTGATTTTATGATTTACATACTGCAAATGAGATGCTATAATATTTTTGGAAGGTTATAGCGTTCAAAGTTGAGAGTTGAGAAGAATCATTGGGTAAGGCAAACTTGAGAAGGAGAACATTTTCATTTTCTGCGTTTTGCAAGTTTGAACAAAATTATATTGATCAATATAATATGCATTATGTAATTTTAAATTTTTAATGCATTGAGGTTAACTCAAGGTTTGCTATGTATGTGTGATGAAAACTGACAAGCACTACTGGAGGCCACAAATTAGTGGCTCTGACCAAGCTAAGATAAAAACAGAAACAAAGAACATGAAAATATAAAGCTTTAGTGAAGAGTCATTTTATATCAAATTTATATTTTGAACGATTCTTATTAAAAAGAAAAAAGAAAAAAGCATTGAGAAGTGCTGAAGATAAAGGCCTTAGGGTTGACACTGTACAAAAACAAATATCTTTGATTTTAGCTCAATCATGAAAATTAGACAAGTAAAATATACAATATACTCACCATACGTCTAGAGTATAGTTAAGTCATGTAATGAATTATTCTCAAAACACAACAAAATTTCACAAGTTGAAATAAAATATTATAATAAATTATACCGAAACCCAATATCACAACTCAAAACAAAGAAGTTGTGAAATGTTCTAAAATTATGTTGGTTCTTTAGACTTTATTGTCATGTGATTTCTTCTTGTCTAAGCAAACCTGTTACAAGGCAATAATTACAATAATAAGACCAAAAAAAAAAAATTATTTAAATCACTATCAGTTAAGAGCCAAATAGTAATTAAATTGACTAATCAAACCTAGCAGTAGCAGTGTATGAACCCACTTATCAAGCCAACCACCATATATATGACTGCAGGAGTACATGGTCTTCAGCATAAAACTAAACCATGGCTACTCGCTTCTCCTCCTTCGTTAGGTGTATCCTCTATATCTATAGTTTCTCTGCTTTTCTATGCCTTCATGCCCATGAAGCAAGAGAGATTACAGAAAGCTACCACCTTCATCATACACATACTGTTCAAGTCAGCTCTCTAATACCATCATCTACTTGCACTGCTTCTACCAAAGGTTTAACACACTCTCTCTCTCTCTCTCTCTCTCTCTCTCAAATCATCATGGTCATCACTGCGTTATATCTCTATCTTTACTCCTATTGTAATTGCCGTTGTTCCTCCTACAAAGCAAAAAACTAGAGAGGAAAAAAATTGGGATATTACTATCCACTCCTTTAAGATTTGGCAAAATAATACTCGATCCCAAAACTGTACTCTCTATTGATATTAATAATGGAATATTAGAAAATTTTAAAAGATTCTCTTTTATAAAGTTTAGCCATGGTTTTTTTTTTTTTTTTTATAGAAAATTTCAATTTATGGCGTCCGTTCTAATTAATGGTAGCTCTTTATTATCAGACCAAGACACCAATTAGTTTTTGGTGTAAGCGGAAATTCAACCCTAGATCTCTTATACAATCATCAGATACTATACCAATTGACCTAACTAAAACTCATACAAATTTAGCCATGGTTAGTAAAACATAATTGATAAAATTAGAATAAAAGTACATAGTTTATTGAACACCAAAAGACTTGCAAAGGAAAGTTTCTTCCGTAATGGGCGTTCTTTAATTTAAAACAACCAGTTCCATTTTTGATTGCTTTGTTTATCAGCATTGGTAATAGCAACATTAATTCTTGGTATATAGTTGCCTTAAGATATTTATTTTGAATCATTTAAGTTTGAAAGTTGTGGCAATAGCTGTGTCAATTACCAAAATGCCAACTTTTATGATGGATAACTTTTTATTTCAGACAATTTAGTCAAATGGAGAAACCTAATATAAGAATAGTAATTAACACAAAGAATGTTCATGGTTAACAATGCAATAAGTAAGGACATGACATTTTTTCACAATTGTAGGAAATGATAGTTAAAAAAAAAAAAAATTTATTTTTCACAATTATTGACGTAATATGTTGTAATTGATACATAATAAAAATAAAAGACATCAATAATAGATCCAATGGAAAGTGATATCATTCCAATCATATATTAACTTACCAATTTAACAAGCTTTGAAAAAATATATATATATGAAAAAAAATTTCTCTTCTATCATTACTCCCAAACAATGGTAGAACTAGGATTCTATTTATGTTGATAAGATTAAAACATGAAAGAAAAAAAATATCCAGATCAAAAGAAGAAACTCATTACAAGAATTTTAAATAAGACTATCATTTGAAGTGCACATTTATGAAATAGAAATATTTAAAATTATTTGGTAGAATAAATCACAATTCCATAATATCAGATATTGTAAAAAAAAATTCTAACATCTCTTTCATCAAAAGTTTCATGCGGTCTTAGTTTTTCCTGAGTAGATATAACGAAGCCTCTGCTAGATTCTTTTTTTTTTTTTTTTTTTTTTTTTTTTTTTTTTTTTTTTTTTTACGTTCTTAATATATTCTTTTTAGATATTAAAACCTTTGTCTCTTTCTTGTAGATCATAAAAAAAATCGATTTAAGGGAGAGATGGAATAAGATATAAACAGAATTTGTTTTGGTTAATTCATCTAATTATTATTATTCAAAAGGCTTAAATGAAATTCATTTTTTCTTCAGATTAGAGAATGTATGGTTAGACAATATAAGCTTGATACATGTGATGTCCTGTTATCAGTTTTGAATGCAACATGTCCATATATAATATAAGAAGCAGTGTGTATTCAATCTACTAACGGGGTAAACTTGATCCGATCCAACCTAATTCCAATACATTGACTTATTTTTCCATGCGTTGATATATTAGATTTTTTTTTTAATTATTTTTTAAAACTTGGGTTGAATCGGATTTAAGTTTTTTTTACAAGTAACTTGACACAAACCATGCTATTAATATTTTTTTTTAATTATTAACTTGGTTTATTTTGAATTTTGAGAATCTTTCTAAATTTTTTTTAAAAGGTATTTTTTTGATAAATTGGAAAATTATGCTGAATTATATAAATTATATTCATTTATTCAATAATGGGTTTCAATAGTTGAATGAAAACCTACTCTTTTTTTCTTTTCTTTTTTTCTTTTTTTGATAGAAAAACTTACTTTATAAATATATATATATATATATATATGACAAGACAAGATAGCTGACAACCCAGCCCTAAGTAACTCAGATTCTATGGATAGGAGGGTTGGATTTTTAAAGTTATATGTTTAGGTTTGATTGAAATTTCTTAATCTGGAGAGGTGGAATTGGGTTGAAAATAAATTAAATCCAATCCATACAAACCTTAAATATGAGGTATATCTCCTTCTCTTTTTCTTTTTTTTCAGCCACATATAAACATATCAAATATTTTAATTTTTATAACCAAACAAAAATAAGCCCCATGAATTTTAGATTTAAAACTTTAAAATAAGACTAACCTCACAAAAATCTCACAGAAGTTTAGATACACGAGAAATGGACACATTGAGTTGTTTGGTTTTTGTGGCGTGGCCCATCATAAATAAGGAGTACTTCTCTCTCTCTCATCCATACAAACCTTAAATATGAGGTATATCTCCTTCTCTTTTTCTTTTTTTTCAGCCACATATAAACATATCAAATATTTTAATTTTTATAACCAAACAAAAATAAGCCCCACAAAAATATGAGGTGTATCTCCTTCTCTCTCTCTCTCTCTCTCTCTCTCTCTCTCTCTCTCTCTCTCTCTATATATATATATATATATAATATGATCCCGTTGCCAAAGACTTTTCTTAAATATATTCCTCCAACCTACCTATTATATGGTAATTTAGAAATATATTCTCAACTACTTTAACTTACATGACTTACTTAATAGTTATATAATTTTTTAAATATTTTACTAAATTATTTGATTTAATACACGTAAATAATTTTATAAATAGTCAAATAATATAGGTTTAAAATACTATTTATAAAAAATAAAAATAAAAAGAGGTAAAAGTAATATGTGGGTAACCACTTATTTTATCTTGTTTTATTATTGTTTTTCTGGCATAGGTTATTTATTTATTTATTATCAATTAAATAGTATTTTTTTTCTGGACGCAAAAGCATGTTGTAGTAGACTAAATGCAAGAATTATTTACAGGTATGCATTTGGAATTCTCAATTTTTTTTTTTTACAGTGGAATTCTCAAATTATTTTCCTCATTATATTCATATGCATTTGTTCCAAATTCCTTTTAAGTTCAGGTCCAAAAAGGGAGGCATCCTTGACGGTGAAACACAAATATGGCCCATGCTTTCAAAGCAACAAAGACCAATTACTGGTTCTCAATCACACTGAACTCCTCCTTCAAGACCAGTCTAGGGTGAACTCAATCCACTCCATGTTCTCTAAGAACTCAGATGGCAACAAATTTAGAGAATCTCAGGCCACCACCATTCCAGCTAAATCTGGTCTCACCATCGGCACTGGTAACTACATCGTCACCGTTGGCCTTGGCACTCCCAGAACAGATCAAACACTGGCATTTGACACTGGTAGCGACCTCACTTGGGCACAGTGTAAACCATGCGCAGGACAGTGCTATAAGCAAGTAGACCCAATCTTTGACCCATCCAAATCCACATCCTACACCAACATTTCATGTCCTACACCCTTGTGCACTCAACTCACTTCTTCTACCAGAGGTAAATCATATAAATACAATCCCACTCAATAAAATAGAAAGGGCATTGCTATTACTACCTAGCTATTTTAGTCAATCAATTAACTTAGCTATTTTTAATAAACTCTACTTATTAAAATAAATTGGCCGTAATGTATTTTCTACATCTAGTTAATATAATGGTAACAGAAACAGAATGATGAATTTAGAATTTCCAAAGCTTGGGGATTTTGACATAAATTTGATGAGATTTTTTCTATTTATAGATTTTGTCGCTTCATTTCAAATAATATTAAGTAGCAAGATCAGTAGTATCCCAATCATTTTGCAAAAAGTAAATTGAAGAAGTTCTGACTTCTTGCTCAGTTTCACACATACACTTTTTTTTAAGGAATCCTAAATTTGAGGATTTGGTACAATAATTTCAACATTTTATTAACAATACAGGAAGCCCACAACAGTGCTCCAATTCAAAGTGTTTATACAGTGTACGCTATGGCGATGGTTCGTTTACAAAAGGATATTTCAGCAAAGAAAGGCTAACCATAACATCAGACGTGGTGGGCAATTTTGTATTTGGTTGTGGTCAAGACAACGAAGGCCTCTTCAAAGGCATTGCCGGGTTGCTAGGCCTCGGTCGCGGCCAAGTTTCCCTTGTGCAACAAGCCGCTCAAAAGTACAGCCAATTTTTCTCGCATTGTCTACCTTCCACAACTAGCTCAACGGGGTACCTTACTTTGGGAAAAGGCAGTGAAATTTCGAGTTCACTAAAATTCACACCTATGTTAACACTTCCTCGAAGGCAATCATTCTATGGCCTCAACTTGATTGGAATAAGTGTGGGTGGACAAAGATTATCGATTCCCACATCGGTTTTTTCAACTGCGGGTACTATCATTGACTCTGGGACGGTCATTACACGTTTACCTCCTACAGCATACAATGCATTGCGAACAAAATTTCGCGAAATGATGCGTAATTATCCGATGATAAGCTCGAGTTCTTCAATATTCGATACATGCTATGACCTTAGCAAGAGCCAATCAGTTTCGATTCCGAGCATAAGCTTTTTTTTTGGTGGTGATGTGAGCGTGGATTTGGACAAAGTGGGAATACTTTACGTGTTGAGAAAAACAGAAGCTTGTTTGGCCTTTGCTGGAAATAGAGATCCAAGCAACATTGCCATTTTCGGTAATGAACAACAGAAAGGATTAGAGGTTGTGTATGATGTTGTTGGAAAGAGGATTGGGTTTCGTCCTGGTGGTTGTAGCTAATGGATAGTAATATAATAAAGTAAGTGAGTAACAAAGAGAACCTTTGTGTTAGCTCATAGTGGGCATTATTATGAATTAGGGTATAATGAATAAAACCATTGTTAAAAATCAATGGAAATGTTAATGAAGGTCATTGGACATGGTCTTGGGCCTCTTGAGGATTTAGTGATTTAGCGAATTAGAAAAATCCTAGCAATATCCTCAATGTTTGAAATAAAAGTTGAGTGAGATTAGTGGAAATCTATGTCAAACTCCTCAAGATCCTCTTCATTTATATAATGAAATTTTAGTTTTAATACATCTAAAAGTGAATATGGTTTGTGTGTGTGTGTGTGTTGGGGGGTGCCTGAAATGGTGTAAAGTTATTTAAAATCTTATTTCATAGTGGAATGAATAAGAGCTGATTTTTTGGGTTAGAATAGGCTAGTAACTCCAAGGTAAAATTCTTAAAATCTTAATGATTCATGGTTAAATTAACTAAGCTAAATTGTAAATTGTACTCTATAATTTTGTCTAAAATTCAATTAAGTCTTTTTACTTTGGTTTCAATCATTTGAGTCATCTAACTTTAACAATTATTCAATGTAATCTTTTCATTAAAATGACAGCATTAGTCACCCAAAAAAAGAGATCATTTTGAGCTTATTAATTTTTTTTTTTTAAATCCAAAATAACAATTTTTTTTTTTTTTTGTAGAAAAAGAAGAAGAAGAGAAAATAGATTTTTATTTTTTTATCAAATATATCAATTCAATTTTTTTATCAAACACAGGTAGTAACTATTTGTCTATCTCCCAATAATCAGGAAAAAGAAAGGGAAAAACTAGATTCCTTTCCATTTAACGCAATCTCTTTCTTTGAACGTACTTGGATCTTTAGAAAGTTAAGCTTCTTGTGCTCGCCCTTGGAGATGTTAATGGAGATGAGCTGAAACTTGAAGTTTTTCTCATAGAGACAATCTAATACCTTAGACACAGTTGTGGACATGGGTGGTCCATACACTTTTACTAGAGTCGCATTTGGAAGGAAGGAGGTTGGGTAGCTTTGGGCTTTTGTTTTGGGTTTCACTTCCTTTGCTTTCTTTCTTTCCCACTCTCATCCTTTGTGTTTGATATGTGAACTCTTGTTTCATTTTCTACCATACAAAGAAGTGGGTTTTACTTACCTCTCAAATTTCATCAAAGTAAGATCTGTGCCAAAAGTTCCTTGGGTATGAAAATTTCTTTCTCATTTTCTTATTTTGTGGGTTTTCCTATTTTGAAGACTTTTGTTGTGTATCGAGGTTCCAAAGATCAAACCTTTTCTATTGCAGCTAGCTACCAACTAGGAACCCTATGGAACAGGCTTAGAACTCATGAATGTGGATTTGGCATACCAAACATAAGGATTAAATTCAGATTATGGTTCCACTTATAGAATTTCATTTCAACATTATCAGAGTTCTAATTTCTTTTTGAAAGTTCAAAAACGTGTAAAAACACCCTTGAACGTTTAGACCCCCAAATTACAACTAAACCAATTTAAACAATATGTCAAACAACTAGTGTGCGGAAACTTAACATATGCTATAATATGAAATTGGTTAAAATTTATCTAAGCCAACACAAAATAAAATCCACAGCAGATAGTATAAAGGCAAAGATAGAGAGGAAGGAAGATGCAAACACAAAGACAACACGCGATGTGTTATCGAAGAGGAAACCGAAACCCTCGGCGTAAAACCTCTCTGCCGCCCTCCAAGCGGTAAACAATCCACTAGAAAATACAGTTGGGATACATGGATAGCAAAAGACCCTCCAAGCCTAATCTACCCAGTGCACCTAAGCCCTCTAAGCTTCTTGCTCCAACGAGGTTGCGCCGAACCTTTTTCTTTTCTAGCTTCCCGGATTCCGCTACTAGACCGTAGCATCAACCAATGAAGATTGGTTCCTTCCTAACTGCTTCCCAGAAATCCAAACAACTGTCTCACAGTGATGATAATGGTGAGAACCAGGTTTGGTATAATGCCTCTCAAGGATTTGACAATGGAGAGGAAGAGAGTTGAGGAATTTGAAGAGACTTTAAGGTATAGATTATGGGTGAATCAATCTTGTTTTTCTTTAGGGTTTCTCTCTCAAAATTCTCTCTGGAAGCTGTCTTTCAATCGTGGGTAAAATGGGTATTTATACTGGAGTGGGAGAGGAATGTGAAACGTTAGGTTTAACAAAATAGGGGTGGCTCGTGGCTTGACCTCGCGGCTTGACTAAGTCGCGAGATCCAGTCGCGAGATAACTGTATGGCCAGTTGTCCTGTTTTGTCCTGTAGTACTCCAGCTAGCATGACTGTTCATCTTCCAGCATGCTTGGCACGTGTGCTGCGTCTGGCGGCTTGCAGCCGCGAGTCCCAGCCGCGAGTCTCTATTTTCTTGCACACTCTTAAGCAATCTTCACTCTATCTCACTCACTACCCTTACATCAAACCCACCTAAATACAGGGTTACTAAATGCTGAATTACAAGCAAATTTGGCACAGAATAAAGCCAATTAGATGGTTGAATAAATTCAACCTTACACTTTTGAATACAAATAATGTAACTTCAAAGTTCAAACTACCTGTGCTTTCCTTTTACTGAAATTAGTCGCATGTCCATGTGATAAGTGAGAATAAATAATTATTTTGTATGGTAATATAATGTGTAATTTTTTCTCTAAAATTTTTTGAAGAAAATTTGTTCTCCCTAAAAATTAAATAGTTTTTATTTTGTCCATTTAGGTCTACTTCGGTCTAATTAAGTCCACTCAATCAATTTTGGTCCCCTTCAGTTCATTTTAGACTAATTGGGCCTTAAATTTATTATTTTTATAGGTTGCCTTTTCAAGTTTAGCCCAAAAATTCTTTTTTTTTTTTTTTTCTTAATTTTTGGGTTGAAAAGTATGAAGTTTTATTATATTTGGGTTAAAATCTTTCGTTTTGAGTTAAAAAAAATACAAAGAAAATAGACATTAGAAATAAAATATGAGCCCTAAAAATGCAATAAAAATGATAAATATTCAAAAGTCTTATTTGGTCCACATTGGTTCTATTTGGTCTATTCTTTCCTATTCGGTCCATATGGTCCTAATATGTCTTATTTAGTCCATTCTATCCACTAAAGTTACCATAACTTTTGAGTGGAGTTTGTGGTGTGCCTTTGTATTGGAATCCTTTTTCCCTCTCCCTTGTGTATGTGAGTGTGTTTGTTTGACCCAAAAAAAAGTTCTATTCGGTCCATTCGATCTTATTCAGTCTACTTCGGTCCATTCAATACACATTGGCCTTATTCGGTCCACATTGGTCTTATTTTGTCCACTTTGGTCTTATTCGGTCCCCATCTGTTCTATTTGGTCCATTATTGATCCTATTTGGTCCATTTTGTCCACTTTGGTTCTATTTAGTCCACTTCGATCCTGTTCAGTCCAAATTGGTCATATTTGATCCAATCTGTCCACTTCGGTCCTATTTAGTCCCTTTCACTCCATTATGTCCACTTAGGTCTTATTCATTCCATTTGTTCTTATTCAGTCCTATTAGGTCCACCTTTTTTCTATTTGGTCATATTCTGTCCATTTGGTCCACTTTGTTCCATTCAGTCCATTTGACCACTTCAATCCATTTTGGACCACTTTGATCTATTTTTGTGCACTTACAAAATGGGAAAAGACATATTTGGGTTGAAAGAAAAACTAGTTTTCTTTACAATCAATACAATTTCTATCTTTTATCTTTAGAAAAAATAAATAAATAAATAAAGAAGAAGAATCTAGTTTCGTGCCTACCTTTTGAATCCCCAAATTATTTGATTCAATTTCTCCCATTAAACCTGTCTCTCCTTTACTTTTTAATGCGTCTTTTGTATATGTCAAACGACTCAAACCTCATTGAAAAATCAAAAGAAAAACTTTCTAGGTTAGAAAACACAATTTGATCACTTGATTAAGGCTAAGTCAAGGATGAAGTTATAGGTCCTTGATAATTTTATTTTGGAGAAGAAAGGTCCTTGATAATTAATTGAGAAGTATAATCTCCACAACATTTTAAAGTCATGTGATTCCAACTTGTCTAAGCATACATATTACAAGGTAATAATTACCCCCCCCCCCCAAAAAAAAAAGACTAATGATAAAACCTAGCAATTGCTGAATATAGGCTTTAGTGTGCCTTTGGAATTGGTTATTTATTTATTTATTTATTCAACTTTTAGCTTCTTCTTTTTTGGTTTTTATGTTTTCCAAGAATAATTATACTTTAATACACTCTCAACATGGGCGGTTCTAGGTACAATCCAGGGGTTCAAATGAATCCCTCGAGCTGGTGCCTGGTGGGCTAAAAAAAAAATTATATATAATTTTTTTATGTTTTTTATTTGAGCCTCCTAAAATAAATTTTGTACCCTCTAGACTTAAATTTTTTTTAAGCCTAACTGAAATGAACTTCATATGATTATCTTGACAATATCTTGATCTTTTTAAACACACAAAAAAAAAAAAAAAAAAAAAAAAAAAAAACCAATAACAAACAAATTTGATCTAAAATATGGGAAAAAAATAGTAAGCTTAACAACAAAAGTATAAATTTGTTCATCCTAAATCTAAAAAAATCATTTAGATCTTAACAAATTTGAAATAAACTACTACATAAAAGTTTATTGTATTTAGATCTCGTGTGGAGTTCACTTAACAACAATAATTCATATGTTGATTGTATTTAAAAACAATAGATGATTTCCAAAATTTAATCTTAGCAACAATAATTAGTATCTTCATCGTATTAATAAACAAGATGCAATGAGCTTAATCATAGTTTATCTTATATGAGAAACACTATATTCGTAATACACTCACAACGAAGCCTAAGTGGCAGATTGTTACTAGTTTTTACTAATGGAAGAAAATAATAATAATAATAATAATAATAATTTTAGTAGTGAGTTTAAATTATAACTAATAACAACTTATAACCTATAATTTTTTGGAAAAGTGTTGTGAAAATGTTGTAATATAGTATTCCTCATCTTTTATTCTCTTGCCAATATGTACTATAAAAAATTTTGTAATAAAGAAATTACATAGACCGCAAGATTCACTTTTTAACCCAAAATGCAACTTCTTACTAAACCCCCAAAAATATATCCTAGAGCCGCCACTGACTCTTAAAAAAAAAAAAAAAAAAAAAAAAAAAAAAAAAACACAAACACAAACAAACAAAACAAAACCAAAAAAAAAAAAAAATCAGTAAGAAGCTAAATAAAGTAATGTGGAATGTACATTTACATACTTCACTTGCTAAATTTTGTAAAAATCACTTTTGAGGAGGAGCCTGTTGGTTAGTTTGTTGTCTCTTGTTTTGTATTGCTTCTTGTTTTGGTTTTGTGGAGAAAATTCTCCGGTTCATCAAAATAAATAAATATATAATCAAGAACAAGAGAGAGAAAAATAAAATAAAGAAAAGACGAAGATTAAGATTGTTAAAATTTCTTAAAACCCTTTATATATATTGTAAGGACACAATTTTTAACGACCCAAGGATGGGCTCGTATATAAAAAGGGGCCCGAACAATACGATTTGTAGAGAGTGGGCTTTGGAAGGCTGGATCTTGGTCGTTGGGTGACGGTTAGGTCGGGATTTTCAGGGAAGCCCATATGTCTAAGCCTTATACGGAAGCGGTGTGAAGATCTATCTCCTCGGAATTAGTCCGAGGAGAGTCTCGTCCTTGCCATCCTCCTTCTTTGTGAGTTCGTTCTCACCCTTTTCCTCTGGTTCCTCCAGAGAGAGAGAGAGAAAAAGAGAGAGATAGAGATCCCCCCCTCCTTTAATGCAACGAGCTTCCCTTTTATACTAATATTTTCTTCCCAATCTTCATCTACGTGTCCGTTTCCCCTTGTTCAGGGTGGTTACTTGTCTTATCAATCCTCACATCAGAGTGGTTGGGGAAAGCTGGATAGCAGGGTATGAGTATGGGTTTGTCAGGTGCTGGGCTCCACATTAAGGTGCTGGCAGCCTTCTCCCTTGTGCTGTTCCTGTGCTGAATCTGTCCTTTTCTTCAAGTGTTTCTGGGGGATGTTGGACGTAAAGTCGTCCTCGGCCACATTCTTGGGCCTTCAAGGAGTTTCCATTCCGCGTCCTTGACAGTAGGGCTCCTCGGCCTGGGCTTTGGGCTTTTAATACAAAGTGGGCCGGGACTTCAGATTTCGGGCCCCACAATAGCCCCTCAAAATCCTGCTGCCCGACTTTTCAGTTGGGGAGGAGGGTTTTGGTGACATTAGGCCCACATTACGGCTTGCTCAAATCCAGTACTCCATTATTACTTGCATTTTTTCATTTACATGGGAGGCGTGTCAAGATAAGGACCACTCCTTTATTTTTCGCTCACGTAGGGTCTTTTGACATTTCAGTACTCGAGGCGCGCCTTCTCGAGGATCTTCAGATCCTACGGCTGAGGATGAGGTTTGGAAATTGAGCTGAGCCTGCTTTGTTCGTCGCATCCCTTGGAAAATTACATGCATTAAATGCCACCGGTTTACTTCTGTGTATAAATAGGGCAGGGGGTCACTCCATCTGCACATGAACTCTCCTGTTTTCTTCAGGATCATACTTCTTCTTTCATATTCGTGATCTTCATTTCTAGTGCCACTCAGCCTCAAGCAAGATGTTTGAGGCGTGGATAGGGATGAAAGGTCTTCGCACGCTTCAGAGGCACCGAATCCTCAAGGTGATATGGTATGGACAAGGATGGCACAGATTCAAACCAGTCCTCCGTTTTGATAGGGGGAAGATGGTATTCCTCCTTCTTTTAGTCAAAATCCGAAGCAGGTTCTGGTCATGCCAGATTTTTGGTATGTCAGAAGAAAGAATTTCCGCCATCATTGCCGTCTGCCTTGTTGCAGACGTGGTTCCGTGGAGGCCCATCAACCTCCAGCTGTCTGCACCTTTTCTTCAACTGTGCCAGCCCGAAGCCAGGTGCTCCCTGCACCTTTTCTTCAACACTGCTAGCCCCACGTTGGGTTCTTTGGCTGCCTGAGCTATGGGCATGTAAAAGTATTGAGGAATGGTTTCCTTAAACAGCATCTTGGAGCAACAGCCAATCTCTCCTCTGCACTTCTTCTTCGGCTTTATCTTCATTCTTTTGTATCTTTTCTTTTCACTTATGTAATTAGCTTTAATGTAAGCTTATTCCAGCTTTTCATTGTACCATGTACTGTTTCTTTGTCTTAATAAAAAAAAATGAGTTTATTTCTTTCTAAATATTTCTCCTTTTGGCAGCAATAACTTTGTGAATGAATGTTGAGTATACGTTTTCCTTTAATGATACTTGGAGCAGGAAAATGCCTTAGAACAAATTCCTACTAGTTTAAACTTACTGACATTATCAAGCATAACAATGGTAATTCCCAATTAATTAAGCAATGGTAATTCTTAATAAATTGAACTCTTGGAACTAACCGAGATAATGGACGAGCGTTGTGTGATGCATGCTAGATAAACGTCCGAGAACGATAAACTCTAAATAATTCATTCGAAAGGGTAGCCGAGCAGTGAGGGATCTCAATCGTGTTTTTGGTAGCATATTGCTCTATATTGCATCAATCCCTTTGGTACTGAGGATCCGAGGGCCATGCAAGGCATTGGTTCTGTCCAAAACTTGTGATTTTTTCTTTTTTGTACTTGGTTTCCCCATAGGCTTGAATCCGAGGACCATGCAAGGCCTTGGTTCTGTCCAAAACTTGTGATTTTTTCTTTTTTGTACTTGGTTTCCCCATAGGCTTGAGTTCGAGGACCATGCAAGGCCTTGGTTCTGTCCAAAACTTGTGATTTTTCTTTTTTGTACTTGGTTTCCCCATAGTCTTGAGTCCGAGGACCATGCAAGGCCTTGGTTCTGTCCAAAACTTGTGATTTTTCTTTTTTGTACTTGGTTTCCCCATAGGCTTGAGTCCGAGGACCATGCAAGGCCTTGGTTCTGTCCAAAACTTGTGATTTTTCTTTTTGTACTTGGTTTCCCCATAGGCTTGAGTCCGAGGACCATGCAAGGCCTTGGTTCTGTCCAAAACTTGTGATTTTTTCTTTTTTGTACTTGGTTTCCCCATAGGCTTGAGTCCGAGGACCATGCCTTGGCTTTTTTGTACTTGGTTCCCCATAGGCTTGACCATGCAAGGCCTTGGTTCTGTCCAAAACTTGTGATTTTTTTTCTTTTTTTGTACTTGGTTTCCCCATAGGCTTGAGTCCGAGGACCATGCAAGGCCTTGGTTCTGTCCAAAACTTGTGATTTTTCTTTTTGTACTTGGTTTTAGGCTGAGTCCGGACCATGCAAGCCTTGGTTCTATCCAAAACTTGTTTTTCTTTTTTGTACTTGTTTCCCCATAGGCTTGAGTCCGAGGACCATGCAAGGCCTTGGTTCTGTCCAAAACTTGTGATTTTTTCTTTTTTGTACTTGGTTTCCCCATAGGCTTGAGTCCAAGGACCATGCAAGGCCTTGGTTCTGTCCAAAACTTGTGATTTTTTCTTTTTTTTTGTACTTGGTTTCCCCATAGGCTTGAGTCCGAAGACCATGCAAGGCCTTGGTTCTGTCCAAAACTTGTGATTTTTCTTTTTTGTACTTGGTTTCCCCATAGGCTTGAGTCCGAGGACCATGCAAGGCCTTGGTTCTATCCAAAACTTGTGATTTATTCTTTTTTGTACTTGGTTTCCCCATAGGCTTGAGTCCGAGGACCATGCAAGGCCTTGGTTCTGTCCAAAACTTGTGATTTTTCTTTTTGCACTCGTTTATGTTTCAAACGTAAGCCCCTAGACCAGGGCGGGGAGAGCTGGTTTGAGGCCAAAAGCCCCTGGAGCCGCCGGCGCCATTGGCACTGCAAGGCGTAGCCCCTAGCAGAAGTTTATGTCGGAGCAACAGCTGCATGTTCGCCAGAGATGGAGAAAGCCCCGCGAATCTTTGCTTGCTAGAGAGTTGACCTCACCGCCACCTGCGCCAACGTGCAAGCCTTCCCACAGACGGCGCCAATTGTAAGGACACAATTTTTAACGACCCAAGGATGGGCTCGTATATAAAAAGGGGCTCGAACAATACGATTTGTAGAGAGTGGGCTTTGGAAGGCTGGATCTTGGTCTTTGGGTGACGGTTAGGTCGGGATTTTCAGGGAAGCCCATATGTCTAAGCCTTATACGGAAGCGGTGTGAAGATCTATCTCCTCGGAATTAGTCCGAGGAGAGTCTCGTCCTTGCCATCCTCCTTCTTTGTGAGTTCGTTCTCACCCTTTTCCTCTGGTTCCTCCAGAGAGAGAGAGAAAAAGAGAGAGATAGAGATCCCCCCCTCCTTTAATGCAACGAGCTTCCCTTTTATACTAGTATTTTCTTCCCAATCTTCATCTACGTGTCCGTTTCCCCTTGTTCAGGGTGGTTACTTGTCTTATCAATCCTCACATCAGAGTGGTTGGGGAAAGCTGGATAGCAAGGTATGAGTATGGGTTTGTCAGGCGCTGGGCTCCACATTAAGGTGCTGGCAACCTTCTCCCTTGTGCTGTTCCTGTGCTAAATCTGTCCTTTTCTTCAAGTGTTTCTGGGGGATGTTGGACGTAAAGTCGTCCTCGGCCACATTCTTGGGCGTTCAAGGAGTTTCCATTTCGCGTCCTTGACAGTAGGGCTCCTCGGCCTGGGCTTTGGGCTTTTAATACAAAGTGGGCCGGGACTTCAGATTTCGGGCCCCACATATATAAAATTCAAATTAGATACTAATTGCATTCTAATTTTGTTTTAAGTGATTGCCAACTAATTTAATGTCAACTGTCTTTATATTTTATATTTTAGATGGACTTCGAATATTTGTGCCAAGTGTCCTTAATTTCATCTCTAATTTCAGGCAAGAAAAGTGTTAAGTCCATAAGATTTTCATAACACTTTTACAATAAGTCCTAGGTGGTAAGTTGTTACTGGTTTCAATTTGAACTTAACACTAAAATTAAATTTTTATATATAAATAACCACTAATAACAACTTGTCACCTAAGATTTGTTGTAATATTATTATGGACATAGCATTTCTCTTTCATGCAAAGTGTCTTGACAGGTAGATTCATGAATCTAAGCTTAAAAAAACATAAAAATGGTTAAGAGTTGTGGTGGGCCTTTTGTGATTTTGGGCTGAACTACCTCCTGCTGCACTAGGCCCAAGTGTTCTGGATAAGGGAGTTAGGACCGGTCCAATTGCAATTCACCTTGATCCGGCCTGTGCACAAACTATGCCTCGTTTGCCAAAACTTTAATCACATGTCCATGGTAGGTGCAGCTGTTATAGAAGGGTTACGGCAGACAAATATGATAAAGCAATGATAAAAGAAATATATTACTATTAAGGCAGGACAAGCGAGAGATCCTTAGTCAAACAGGGAAGGAAGACACATTCTGAGTGAAGTTGCAAAAACGAGATAAGAAACAATGATAATAAGTGATAAAATCGAAGAATAAAAGATTAGTTTGCCACGTTTGATTGCGCAACGAGACTAAGGCCAAGGAGGGAACCACTTCCTCAATGTGGGTAATCTCTCAAGATAATCCTACTATAGAAATTATCCACTTTGAGGGAATTAACCTGAATGACTTGTGCCCAAATGAGTCATTTATCCTTAGCAGAGGGTAGGCTTTTAGAGGGAGAGAAGGGATTAGCCTATTGGTGCATGCCTGCCATTCTACACTCTGTTTTTCTTCCTAGTTCTTTCTTTCCCTCTCTGTTTTTGTTATTCTTGATTCTTTCTCCCTTCTTTTTACTCTTTCTTTCTTAGCACTTGTAGTTTTATGGTGAAGGTAGTGCTGGGATTCTCACCTAGTGATTGTTATTGTTACGATGATCCCACTTGTGCACGGCAAGGACCCCTTTTTATACTACCTGCCGTGATTGGTTTTTTACCATTTTAGCCTTTAACTCCTTTTGTCTAGCTTGGGTGTCCTTGCTGACCACCACAGGCTTGTCAACTGTCTAGCCATCACCACTTACCTATGCTAGCTACGCCACTCCCCATCACCAGAAAAAGAAGATTACTTTGTTTGCTTGCTCACCCTGGCATTCTTATCCACCACTGTGTGGGTATTCTCTCTTGCTATCCCTCATGGCATGCACTTTGTAGTTTCAACTCACCCTTGCTTCTTTTGGGTGATATGTCATCCCAGCAAGACATTACCCCTAAAAGAATCTAAGCAAAAACCTCAAAATAGGCTTTCCCTTTTCCCCACCACCAAACCATACCCTCTCTTACCTCTGACTCACGACCCACCATTCATGTATTGGCTGGGTACAAGTTGGTGGTGTCTAGGCTTTGCGCATGCTCCACTTCTGCGTACGTCCAAAGCTTGTCCACTGCTCATGCGTTTGCCATGGTCTGGAGGATCGTCTGTGCATTCTGTCGCTCATCTTTGACCTCTTATGGCGTGAACTATTTTCTGATTTCTCATTCTTATGGCTTGCTTCTCTTAAGGGTGGGCCTTGTTTGATTGTGGGCTTTTCTTCCTCTAGCCTACTCTTTTGCTCATTTCGTAGTCTTGTTACCATTCCTACTATGCTATCCTGCTATTCCTTGCTATGGTGAGCCTGTTGGGCCTCTTTGGGCCTGTTGCCTATTCTTCTCTCAATGATTCCATATGGTCATTGTATTTATACTCATGCTACTTTGGGTTTTCTTAACCCATTACATTGTTTATGGGCTCCTTTGTCCCATTTGCTTTCCTTGGACATCCTTGGACCATTTGCTTTCCTTAGGCATCTTTGACTCATTTTCTAATTCTGTGTTCTCATGGGCCTTTACTAACTCTTTTGTGTTTCCTTAGCCCAATTACCTTATCCTTCAACCTTAGGACTCATGGGTTTTCCATCAACCCCTTACTTTCTTTACTTGTATTACTTTGGGCTTGCTATGATCCATTCTCACTTTTCTACATCACATACTACCCATGGGTTTACTACTTTTCTCTCCAGGCTCTTTTAAGCCCGTTTGCTTTCCTTAAAACCCATTTATTTACTTTATGGGTCTGTGATCCATTATTCCTGCCATTCGAGCTTAATGGTTTTTCTATCAATCCACTAACTCTTCTCTACCCATGTTGTTGGGCTTCTTCCTACTACTGGGCTTCCAAAATGAGCATTAACAAGAGTTTTGTAATTCAATTGGTTAGCACATCATAATGTTTTCAAGACATCCAAGGTTCTAATCCCTCTCCCCGATTGTAGTTATCAAATTATCAAATAAATAAATATATTATATTATTGGTCAGCATATAATATACTTCTATGTAAAACTTTAGACGTGTAATAATTTTAACTTATTTAAAACTTTTTTTAAGTCTATTTGGATACCGCTTATTGCTGAAAACTGAAAACATTGTAGCAAAATAATTTTTAAATGTGTAAATAGTGCCGTGTGACCCAGTTTTAAAGTTAAATTTGCTGAAATTCGTACTTGTGGGTCCTGTGAACAGTGCACGGGACCCACAGGAAAAAGACGCAGACACACTGAAAACGCGTAAACGCACTATCCAAACTCACACTTTATATATAGGGATAATTACACATAACCCACCTGTGGTTTGAGGGAAAATCACTTTGCCTACCCATGGTTTGAAAAGTATCACTCAACCCACCTAAGGTATGTACCGTTTGTTTTTCGTAACCCACATCTGTTAAAATTAGAGGTAAATAAGTATTTTTGCTCAAATTTTATGTCTCTCTCCTCCCAAAACAAAAAATAGCACAAAAATACAAATGAAACAAGATCAAAAAGTGGTATTGGTCTCTCTCTCAATTCACATAAATCTTGAACATGAAGAACATACCCAAAAATAAATAAAACCCAAATCAACCTACACAAATAAGAATATAAAAATACTTGTCCAAATTTGAGAAAATTTAACGCTGTAAAAAAACACTTTGTATTGATATCCTCATTCTATCCTCTGCAGTACCCATTCCTTTTTTTTTTTCAAATCTCCCAACAACATCGGAGAATGAGTAACAACAGTTCAAGAGAAAACATGAAGAACAATAATAATCATCGGAACTCGATTCTCGGAAAATCTTTGTTCGAAGCAGCTTTGTCTAGTCTTATAGCCAGCGTGCTTCTCATTTTCGGCTTCATTGACTCAAGATCGAGAAACTCTCTGTTTTGTTCACTAGCCGCTGTGAGAAACGGCAGCGGCGAGCGGTCACTCTTCTACGCCGATCCAGCTCTAGGTCACTCAGCTACGACTCACTGATGTGGACTTCGCTGAACCCACGTGGCAAAACGGTGTTCCTCAAGGAAGATCCAAAGTGGTTCCAGACGGTTCTCAAGGACTCATCGTACCTAAAGGCCAACACGGTCAAGTACCGAACCCAACTCTCCCAGGCCGACGATCTCCTCTCCTCGTACAGCTCCGAACACCCTTGCTCGTCGTTTGATGCTTACCTACGATGCAACACGTGGTGTCGTTTGGTGCTCGAGAATCTTCCCTACGAGGTGTACGAGACCAAGTGGGATTTAATAATGATCGAGACGCCGAGAGGGTACTTTGTCGAAGAGCAAGGTAGGATGGGTGTGATTTTCTCGACGGCGATCATGGCGAGGAACAGGATGGGATCCGGTCCTAACTAAAACCCACAAACCACTACGAACCCACCACTGCAAAGGCGAAGAGAGGAAAAATCTGCAAAGTGAACCCACCAAATCAAATATTAATTTTCACAAAACCCTCCATTTTGATCTTATTTCTCTCGCATTTTTTGTGCTATTATTTAGCCCGTGCGTTTTCTTTGCTAAATGTTAGAACTTGAAGTGCCACACATGCTTTTTCTTTAGCAAAAGCACTCCAAAGTCCAAAACTCTCAACAAATGGTTCAAAAGCAAAAGACCCTCAGCAATCACCACATGCTTGCTCGAATCCACCAATGAAATCCTCGAAATCAAACTCACAACTTTCTCTTTCATCTCAAATGAGTTCGAATCAAGCAATTTCACCAACACAGGCACCACGCCTTGAGCCACAACAATCATCACATTCTTGTCATCCAAATATTAATTTTCACAAAACCCTCCATTTTGATCTTGTTCCTCTCGCAATTTTTGTGCTATTTTTTGTTTTGGGAGGAGAGAGACATAAAATTTAAGCAAAAATATCTATTTACGCCTAATTTTAACAGAAGTGGGTTACGAAAAACAAACGGTACATATTTCAGGGGGGTTGAGTGACACTTTTTAAACCACGGGTAGACAAGGTGATTTTCACCCAAACCACAGGTGGGTTATTTGTAATTATCCCTTATATATAAGAAAGTGGTGTCCTAACCTTTGCATAGACTATTTTAAAGCAATCTAAACTACTTCTAGTGTGTGTCTATATATATATATATATATATATATATATATATATATATATACACACATCCAAAAAAGTAATGTTTATGACATTTATTTGCATGAAATACAGTGCTTATTTGCGTGAATAATGAGACAACTGAGCAGGGTTTCAGAATCTGAAAAATCAATAAGCACAATCGTAACAATTTATTAATTAAAAAATGTATCATTTTGACAAATCTAACATAATCAATTAATACTTAGGTAATATGTGGGCAACAACTTATTTTATCTTGTTTTATTTATTTTTTTTTTTTTTCTGCATTGGCTTTTATCATCGATTTAATGGTAAATTTTTTTATGGACGTAAAAGCATGTTGTAATTGACTAAATGCAAGAATTATTTTGTTTTGAATCTTTTGATCCTCATTATATCCAATATTCATATATGTATGTACTGTTCCAAATTCCAATTGATGATCCATTTTAAGTTCAGGTCCAAAAAGGGAGGCATCTTTAACGGTGATACACAAATATGGCCCATGCTTTCAAAGACCAATTACTGATTCTCAATCACACTGAAATCCTCCTTCAAGACCAATCCAGAGTGAACTCAATCCACTCCATGTTCTCTAACAACTCAGATGGCAACAAATTAAGAGAATCTCAGGCCACCACCCTTCCAGATAATTCTGGTCTCACCATCGGCATGGGTATCTACATTGTCACCGTGGGCCTTGGCACTCCCAAAACCGATCAAAAACTCGCATTTGACACTGGTAGCGACCTCACATGGGCACAGTGTGAACCATGTGCAGAAAAGTGCTTTAAGCAAGTAGACCCAATCTTTGGCCCATCCAAATCCACATTCTATGCCGACATTTCATGTCTTACACCCTTATGCTCTCAACTCACTTATCTTTTATTTACTTATTAAAATAAATTCTCCTTATTTTCTATCTGGAAAATACTAAAGATAAAAAAAAAGTTCATAATTTTTGCTACAACTTGTTATGTGGATAGTTTTGAGAGGTGGTGTGGACCCATCATTTACCTTCACCACTTACAACTCACAGTAGTGAATTGTAATAAAAGTTGTGAACTTTTTGGTGTCCTTAGTACTGCTCTTTTTCTCTAATCAACATCATAGTAACATAATGAGGAATTTAGAATTTCCAAAGTTTGGTGATTTTGACCTAAATTTGAGGATTTTTTTTTTTTTGGATTTTTTTCGCTTCATTTCATGTAATGTTATTAAGTAACTAGATATATAGACTCCTCTAGTAAAATCAGTAGAATCCCAAGCATTATGCAAAAGGTAAGTTGGAGAAGTTCTTACCCAATTATTCAAAAAAAATTAAAAAAGATTATTTAGAGACTAAGGATAATGTTACACATACACTTTTTTTTTTCATTATAGAAACTCTAGCATTTCAACCTATGAAGTCTATTTCATAATAATAGTCTTTTATCATCAAGCCCAAGATATCAATTAGTTTTTAACGTATGTGAGGTTCAATCCTTAAATCTCTTATTTGATGACAAAAAATTTTACCAAATGAACTTAAGCAATAGTAAACTTGTGAATTTGGTACTATAATTTAATTAATTTTTACATTTTATTCACACTATAGGAAGCCCACGAAAATGCTCCACCAATTCACAATGCGTATACAATAAACACTATAATGACAAATCATATACAGTTGGATATTTCAGCAAAAAGAGACTAACCATAACATCAGATGTGGTGGACAACTTCATATTCGGTTGTGGCCAAACCAATGAAAGCCTCTTTGGAGGCATTGCTGGGTTGCTAGGCCTCGGTCGCAGCCAAGTTTCCCTTTGTACAACAAGCTGCACAAAAGTACAAGAAGTTTTTCTCATATTGTCTTCCTTCCACAATTAGCTCAACGGGATACCTTACTTTGTGAAAAGGCAATGAACTTTCGAGTTCACTAAAGTTCACACTTATGGTAATGCTTTCTCTAGGGCAATCATTCTATGGCCTCAACTTGATTGGAATAAGTATGGGTGGACTAAGATTATTGATTCCCACATCAGTTTTTTCAACTGTGGGTACTATAATTGACTCTAGGACAGTCATTACACATTTGCCTCCTACAGCATACAATGCATTGCAAACAATATTTCGAAAAATGATGCGTAATTATCCAATGACAAGCTCAAGTATGTCACTATTTGATACATGCTATGACCTTAGCAAGAGCCAATCTGTTTCAATTCCGCACATAAGCTTTTTTTTTTCAATGGTGATGTGAGCGTGGATTTGGAGAAAGTGGGAGTACTTGTCATGTTGAGCCAAACAAAAGCTTGTTTGGCCTTTGCTAGAAATAGTAATCCAAGCAACGTTGCCGTTTTTGGGAATGAACAACAGAAAGGATTAGAGGTGGTGTATGATGTTGTTGGAGGGAGAACTGGATTTCGTCCTGGTGGTTATAGGTAATGGAGTTATAGTAATAGTAATATAATAAAGTGAGCAAGTAAGTAATGAAAAGGTATTTGGTATTAAATGATATCATGTCAGCGGTATTAAAATCCAATAAGTGTAAGACATATTAACAAAAAATAATTAATCCACTAATAAATGAAAGACATGTGTTAGTGGATAGTTATTTTTATACACATATCTCTCGTTTATTAAATTTTAATATGGATGACGTAGTATCATTTTTTTTTTTTTGATGTGAACTACGACAATTTTATTAAGAAGAAGAAAACATTACATCAGAAGTCACTAAATGCTTCACAAAAGGAGGACAAGATTCTAACCAAACGACAGACTTAGATAAAGACTTTGCATGCTGGGCTAACCCATGCGCTACTTTATTACCACACCTTGGCACAACAGAAAATGAACATTCTCTGAACCGAGTAGCTTGAATTAAAGAGCCAGATATCAGATTGCAGATACTGGCAGGAGAATTGATTGATCCGATCAGAGAGTTATGAACCACCATGGAATCGCCTTCAAAGATAGCTGAACTGAAACCATGATCCCAAGCAAAACGCATACCTTCCTCCATCGCCTTGGCTTCAATCTCCAAAGAGCCTAAGGGAGCGTGGATCTTCATGCTCAGTGCAGCACGCACCAACCCAAGATGGCCTCTGATAACGACACCAACACTCGCAGCTCGCTGTCTCTCAAAAACTACACCGTCAACATTGACTTTGAGCCACGGTTGCTGAGGATGAACCCATCCAACGTCGACCTCAGGAGTCTTGATCTTAATACAATGATTTGCCACTTGAAACTCCTCCAAAAACTCCAACGTCCAGCCAACAATACCAGAAGCTGATTTGCAAGGCCCCCATACCCGAATCTCATTTCTATTGGACCAAATGCCCCAAGCCACAGAAAATAGCCGAGCCAACTCCTGAATGGACCACTATTTCATATTCCGAGCATACCAAACCAGATCAATAAAATCCCTCACCTCTCCAGCGTCTAAACCAAGATCAATATTCGCAGCTGTCCACACCTCCTTAGCTTTAACACAATGCCAAAGCACATGAGCCGTGGACTCCACAGTAGTCCCACACTCATCACAAACATCATCTTGGGTTATTTTCCGAGAGAACAAATTGGCTTTCGTGGGTAGGATATTCCTACAAGCACGCCATGCAAAAGCTTTGATTTTGTTGGGCAGCGGCAACTTCCAGATACAACGCCAAAAGGACACCACGGGCTGTGAGGTCAAGCTTTCTCCCTAATGAGTATCACACCAAGCTTGGCGAGCTACACAGTAAGCACTACTCACAATGAACCGGCCTGAAGGAGTGTAGGTCCAAATCAACCTATCAGCAGGCAACGACAGACTAAGAGGAATAGAAAGAATAGCTTCAGCATCGAAAGGAAGAAAAACCTCATGGATTATATCTGACTTCCAAGTTGCTGTCTCCGGGTAAATCAGGGTAGAAACTAAGGCATCATCAAGGAAGAAATGAGGGCGGAGAGGGCAACCACTTATCTCTCCACAAGCTAACCGAACCTCCATTACCAATCTGCCAGCGACATCCTAATTGAACAACCTTTTGAGCTTCCATAATACTACGCCAAGAATATGATGGATGCCTCCCCAATGACACATTTAAAAAATCACCATTCAGAAAATACTTAGCTTTATACACTAGGTGAAATAATGAATTTGAACAATTCTGAAACCTCCACCCCTGTTTAGCCAGCAAAGCAATGTTAAAAGCTTTCAAATCTCGAAAACTCATACCTCCTTCCTCTTTTGGTGCACACATCTTGTCCCAGCTTAGCCATGCCAATTTATTATGGTTTTCCTATTGCTCCCACCAAAATCGCCTCACCATGCCTGCAAGTTCATCACACAGAGCATCAGGGAGCTTAAAACAGCTCATAGTATAGGCCGGAATAGTTTGGGTTACTGGTTTAATCAAGATTTCTTTGCCTGCACTTGACAGAACCTTAAATGTTAGCTCGTGGTGGGAATTATTATGGATTAGGATATAATAAATAAATTCATTGATAAAACCAATGGAAATGTTAAATGAAGGACATTGGACATGATTGACTCTGTACCGTAATTACCAAAAGTTCTTTTTGGACCTTTTGAGATGAGGATAGTGATTTAGAAATTTGAAAAATCCTAGTAAAATTCTCAATGAATTTTAAAATAAAAGTTGAGTGAGATTAGGGGAAATGAAATCTATGTCAGAACTCCTCAAGATCCTATAATGAAATTTTAGTTTTAATACGGGTAAAAGTGAATATGGTGGTAAGTTTTTGTTTTTTTTTTTTAATTGAAATTGTGTTAAGTTATTTAAAATTTTATTTCACCATAGAATGAATAATGATAACTGATTTTAGGTTAGAATATACTAGTAACCCAACTTAAAATTCTTAAAATCCCAATGATTCATGTTTAAATGAATTATTTAATTAATGTTATGTCACTAAAATCTTACATGGATAAAAGAAAATAGCTCTATTAAATATTTTTTTATAAAGGTTGAATACAACAATCAAAGTAAAGCCAAATGCATCTATATGCCAGATACAATGAATAATAAAACAAATAAAGTAGTTCCTCACCATCTCTGCTTACATTTTAATGAATTTTTAGTAATGGTATTCTAATAGGCATTGAATATTATGCTAAATTAACATAGAATTTTAGAGAATCATGAAAGTAAGATCATATTGTGCTAGCACCTTAAAAGAATGAAATGTGTTTATATATATATGACATATTCCAAACTTTTCTTTTTTTTTTAATAATTCGATAGTTATAACAAAGAGGAGTGAGGATTTGAATCCTAATTCTTTTCATAAAGCAGAGCATACAATTCTACTCATCTATAAGACTCTAATTGGCATCATCGGTTGGTCTGAGATGCCATGGATGTTCCAACTAGTATGGCATTAGGGGCATCCTCATTGCACCTCACTCGTCTAGGTCGTTTAAATCAGAGTTGTTCCTCCTAATTTTCCTAGCACACAAAGAGTGCTTAGATTAATAGTTACAATAGACTTCTTAGGTGAGTATTTTTCATGTCAGTCAGCATATTGGCTTCGTGTATTCCAACTTAGGTTTTAGCTCATGGTCTTGACAGCCTCAATCCATTTTGATTATGGGTTCTTATTAATATTGACCTCCCAATCCCACAAGCACAACATGTGAATGAAATATGATTGGCTAATTAATGGAGGTTTTTCTCTAAACTATTATACGATTTAATTTCTTTTTCCTATAAAATTTAATACACAATTAGTGTTACAAAACTGTTTAATTTTCAATCATGAGAATAGATAATAATTTTGAGAAGCAAGCAATTGTTTTGCTGTATAAAAGTCACCTATAGGAACTCAAATCATTCACGAAAGTGACAAAGATAAATTATAACGCCTTTGAAAAAGCCATAAGAACCCTACGGAACAAGCTTAAAATTCATGGATGAGGCATTCCAAACGTACATAAGGATTACATTCAGATTATGATTCCACTTATAGAAGTTAATTTTAACATTATTAGAGTTCTAATTTCTCTTGAATACAACAAGCAAGGCTAAATTGCTTCTATTTCTATAGGCCAAATACAATGAAAACCAACAAAAAACAAAAGGGCAAATAAAGTAACTTCAAAGTTCAAATTGCCTGTGCTTTCCTTTTACTGAAATTAGTGATGAATTTTTAGTCATAGCATTCTTATAGGTACGAAATTGGTCGTGAATGTTAAGTCTTATTATTGGCATTGAATTTCATGCTAAATTTAAATATAATTTGAGAAATTGCTAAATATATTGTGGTTGTGTTCACAATGTTGTGGTTGCTGAAGAGGTTGACTTATATTGTAGGTTAATGTATTTGTAAAACAAAAAAAATTTCCTCTTATTACACTAATTGTGTAAGTGCTACAACTCTAGGGTTAGTCTAGAGTTAGCCTAGAGTGAGTTCTTATATACAGTTTACTTAGAATTCATTGTAAAATAACATTTTAGTAAAGATGTAGCCATTAAGGATCTTTTATTATGTATGTAGGCCTTAGGCCAAACCGCATTTCACGTCTTCTTACGTCTGTTGTATCTCTCTACATCTATATATATATATATATATATATATCCAAAATTTAGAGAAAATTCAATTAAAATCCAACTTGATTGGATTTCAATTGGAGTATAATTTTGTGTCATGTGTCCCCTTTAAACTTTCTAATTTTTGTACCAAATGAGTTATTTAGTCCAAAAATCGAAAAGTTTCTCGGTCAAAAAAACGAAGAGTTCAATACTAATGAACCATTATATTTATAGCCAATACTATCTGTTAGGCCTCCACCAACCACTGTCAGGAATAAGTTATGCAGAAATATTTGGCGCCAACTCTACCTGCATTTCTCGTATGGTAGAATTCAACCCATGAGGCCACATGGGTGAATTTTCCCAAGAAAGCAATTGAGAAGTGAAAAAATTTTGTATTTGGAGACTCCAAAGGGCTTTGACATTGCCAACTCTACCCACATTTTCTCCTATGGTAGAATTCAACCCATGAGGCCGCGTGGATGAATTTTCCCAAGAAAGCAATCAAGAAGTGAAAAAACTTTGTATGCGTCAAGTGCATACACCATTTGTCTCACTAACAGGGCAGGCCTCACACCTATGGGGGCCGTCTATCAGTGTGACAAAGATCTCATGTGCCCAGCGCATGAGATACCTTCTCATCAAGAAGTACAACACTAATGATGTCTTTTAAATCAATCTTATTATTGCTTCTTTATTGGACAATTTCTTCTCACTTTTCTCCCCTTAACTCATTGTTGTTATTATGTGTGGACAAGTACTGTAGAAGAACTTCAAGTTCAAGGAGGTGGAAACAAGATCGGTGAGGACAATGCGATCAACGACATTGGGTAGTGGGTATAAAATATATTGTAATATTGATTATTCACAAAGTCAAGTAGTGATTTATTTGATCATGTACTGTCATTGTTCGTACTTAATTTTGCTTTTTTCTTTATGAATAAATAATTTTCACCTTTAATCTTGATGCAGGCATATTTAATATTTTCCTTAAATCTCTAGAAGGACCCATTTTTAAGGATTCAAAATGTGATTGGAAACGAATGGATTTTTCATATCATATTTTATTTCATAACAATAGCAGAATGTGTGTTTTGGAGGGTGCAACACCCAGTCAATGTAAATGCAAGTTGTAGATACATGTATCCTCAATTCCTCACGAGGAATAAGTATACTTGACTACAGTGTACGATGAGGATCTAAGATATAATCCTATGAGAGCCACCTTAATTGGATAGATGTTTCAACCTATTCAATAACTCTTGGGGTGGGGAGGAAACATATAGGGTTGATAATTGAGTTGGATAAGGATAAAACCTATACACAGGTTATGGAGTATCTAAGATCCATGTGAAGCAACAATATTTCAATGTTGTAAAAAAAAAGAATAATAAAATATAGACAAAGTTTAGCTACAAAATTAGTTGTAATATAAGATTACAATCTTACTCAATAAAATAAACATTACTACATATTTTGAAAATCTAATTATTAAATTGCATGTTTTTTACACTCTTAATACACATGTAAACTTTTGTGTCAATCTGATATTCATATTATTTACTATATAATCTATAAGTTTATACTTTATGCATAATTTTAAATTACAAAAACTTGCAATTTAAATAATTTATTAATGACATAGCTATTGATCTTTAATTTTTTAGAAATTTTGAAAGTATAGGGAATATAAGAAGAAGATGTAAACCAACAATGGATTTGTCAAAATTCAAATCCAATAAAAAGATATTAAGTAAGGTTGTAGCATAAGACTAAAATCAATTTTGTAGCTAAACTTTGTCCATAAAATATTACCTTTTCAAATACATCATTCTTTTATTAATTATTTATAGCCTTCAAAATATTTTACATAAACCCAGGTGGGTTGGCCAAGTGGTTGGGCACTTGGCGTCAAAGTGCTTGTCCTAGGTTCAACTGGGTGTGCTCCCCAGTTTGAGTCTGGATACCTGTACTTTGAAAAAACTCCCTAAGCCAACGATTTACCCCACCAGGGTCCACCCGTCACGAACAGTGATTAGTCTTTGGTTGAAAACTTTGAGGATACATTGTGGGAAACCAAAAAAATATATATATATATATATATATATATATTACATATGTTGTTGGAGTTGTTTTTTATTCAAGCTTATATTTAAAATTGAAATGGGAGTGAATTCATTATAAATGTTAATAATCGTAGTTATTAGTGTGTGTATGTGTATGTGTACATAGTTGAAGAGTAGAATCCAAATTAGTTTTTAATTGTAGTTTAGCTAGGTGTCCATTTTAATTCTTCTAATTTGAGTGCCAAGAGGATCATCTCACTTACCTAGGTAATACCTCTTTATTATCACTATTGTTGAGTGTTTCCATGTGTAATCACATGTTACAAACTAATTATTTTTAATTGCCTTCTTCTTGTTTTTATTTTAACACAGTATCAAAGTTATGTTTCAAAAACTTAAAAATGGTATTAAATTAAGTCACTTTTCTATGGCCTTCACTAGGTTGTAGAAGGCCTCTTCTGACCATTGGTCAACTCAATCCCTATTGACCATATTTTGGCTCAACGTTGGGACTAGTCAATGTTTACCACCATCCTAAGCTCCTAACTGTTTACATAAATTTTTTCCCTAAATCACAGCCTTCATAGCCTCTCTCTTTTTTTGGCCATTAAGCATAACAATTGATACATAACTTAAAGATCAATTGAATGCAAGTTGAACCACCCTAAAAGAAGGCCACACATTCTCCCATACTCCACCAATGATCCGGCCATGTCCTTGGAGCTTCTCACATTCCTCACGAGTCAAACAAGAAGTTGCTTGCATGCCATCATATGTTAGGAACCCAGTAGTTCCTAATGGGGATGGATCGGAATTATTAGATAATTAACTTAATTCGAGGTAGTCATCTTCCATAGAGAAAGAAAGGGATTAAGAGAAAGAGATGCACTAATGCAGTAAGCAATTGGTTTATTCTTCAATGATATTTAATGTTGAGTTACAATCATGTATTTTTTTAAAACTAGCCCTAATTTCATTAGCCCACATGGCTTAAGAAAATTGGCTAGTTAATTCAACATGTGCTTTATGAATTAAGTCATGTGTTAAATGAGTTACATGTGATCAAATCTTAACTAAATCATCATAATCTCAACCAACTAGCTAACTACCTAACCACAGGGATTACAACAATTATTTCATATTCCTAACATCATATGGCCTACATGCCTAACATATCATATCAAACATGTTGGCCATCATCCATGTTAAGTGAATTAATCACACAAAGTGGTAATGATATGGTGACAAAGTGGAAAATCAATATAAAACACTCTAAAGAAAAAACCACTTCGAGGGAAACTTTTCCCAATAAAACAATCTGCTATAATCAAGAGAAGATTACAATCTAGCATAAAACTATTACCTAGATTCTACAAACCAAGTAGAACAACTTACTTCATAAACTTTCTACAGCTTTAGAACCTCTAAACTCTTCAATTATTCGGATGTTTCAAGGATAAAACACCTATGGTGAGATAGGAACCCTTGATTGAATCCAAGAACCTCCAGAAGATTTCTTCACAATAGCAGCAACAACAATAATGTGTCATGTGTGTTTCAATCTTATTGCTCAATATCTTCAATCGCAGAGAGAAAATGGGCTTTTGCCCTTTTTTAAAAAAAAATCCAGCATTTTGCCCTCTTTCCCAAACTAATTAGGGAAATGCCCATGTTTTTAAACTCGATTTTTGGAAAAAAATCGAGTTATAACAAACTGAAAATTATAAAAAAAATTATAAAATTAAAAAAAAAAATTCTGGAACTCGAGTTCCATGTGAAGTACTCGAGTTCCTTGCAAAAATTCAAGTGGAACTCGAGTTCCATGAACTCGAGTACTTTACATGGTAATCGAGTTCATGGAACTCGAATTCCAAATAAAAAATAAAAAAAATTTCTAAGTTCACGTTCGTTATAACTCGATGTTCCAAAAATCAAGTTATATATTTGAAACTCGATTTTTAGAAAATCGAGTTTCAAAACAGGGGTATTTTCCTAATTAATTTGGGAAATGAGGCAAAATGCTAGATTTTTTGTGTGAAATGAGCATTTGCCCAATTTGACCTCAATCGCAGTGTGGAATCATCTTTCAAGTTTGATTTCATCGAATGAATGATATTAGGCTTGGATGTGATATCTCTCTAGAGTACAATAGCATCCTCTCAAGCCCCTTTGAAAGTCGTGCTAAATAATCCCTTTTATATTGACATCAACTAGAGTAGGAAATTTGTTCACAATAGACTTTATAACTTTCAAAACACATTATCCATGATTTTTGATTCATTGAGCTTCAATCGATAGGGCTGTCAAACTTTGATAATCAAGAGTTGATCGAATGGTAGTTGAACTCTGTCAAATTTGCTTTTCTTAAGTTGTTTCTTACACTGTATGTCTTGAACTTGATCTAATCTTCAATGACTCATAATGACTTAATTTCGACACATATATACATCATGTTCCGACACTAAAATTAACCCTAGCAATTCAAGTCAACATCTTGTCAACCTTATTGCCATGTCATACCATCATTGACTATGGGGAGAATATGGGCAAATGCCCTTTTCGTGCAAAAATTTCAGCGTTTTGCCTCCTTTTCTAAACTAATTAGGGAAATGCCCCTCTTTTGTAACTCGATTTTCTCAAAATTGAGTTTTAATGTAAAACTCGATTTGTAGAAAATCGAGTATGGGACGATCAAACTTAAAAAATATATAAAAATTGCATGGAACTCGAGTTCATAGAACTTGAGTTCCATAAGAAACGCCACTATAGGCCTCCATGAAATGCAGCTATAGGTAAAAAAAATAAAAATAAAAAATTGCATGGAACTCGAGTTCATGGAGCTCGAGTTCCATAAAAAACGCCACTATATATATTTAAAACACCACTATAGGGCTCCCTATGGAGCGATCAAACTTAAGAAAAAAACTTGCATGTTTTAAAACACTACTATAGGGTTTTAAAACGCCACTATAGGGTTTTAAAAAATTGCATGGAACTCAAGTTCATAGAGCTCGAATTCCAGTATTTTTTTTTTTTCAATTTGCTATAACTCAATTGTCCAAAAATGAAATTTTAAATTGAAACCCAATTTTTAGAAAATCAAATTTCAAAAGATGGACATTTCCCTAATTAGTTTGAGAAAAGAGACAAAATGCTAAAAATTTTGCGCGAAAAGGGCATTTGCCCATTTTCTCCTTGACTATTGTCAAGTGTTGATCACCTTGTCTAACACCATCACCATTGATTGTTGTTGACCAACCACTTCCAAACACCTTTTTACTCTAAGCGTGGAACTTTCACACTCCACTTTTCACATATTTTATTTATACACTTTTTTTATACAATTTATATTTCCATAAATTCTTTTTTTTTTTTTTTACTTGCCTCCCGTAAATTTTTAACTAAAATTTCATTTTATTTTAATAAGAAACTACCACATCATCCATTAATTAAATAAAAAATAGAAATTAAAACTCACTACTACTTATTATCATTGTATATTTAAAACAAAAATATATATCCAATTAAAAAAATACAGGGAGGTAATTCAATCTTTCTTTTTTTAAATTTTTTATAAATAAATAAAAAATCATTTTGAGCTGAGCTAAAGTGGAATTTAATGGCCCACCTCATCAACAGAAGGGTCTGAATTAAAGAAATATGTAACGTTAGAATAGTAAAACCGTAAAATAAAAATATTTCCAAATTTTAAGATGTAAATGGCAACTTTATGAGATCCTTGGGAGAAAGAAAATTGCAACTTTATGATGATAATGATGACGATGACGATGAAGACAATGAACAAATGGAACTAGATGCGCATTCCATTCAAAAAGAGCAGCACAAAATTCATTGAAGTGCATGTTTTTTGGACTTTTGGCCTCCTTTTTAATAAAGGGTCCGTTGATTTTATACACATGTTTTTAGCTATTGACCTGAAACACATGTTACATGTAAGTAAATTAAAAAAAACTCAGGCCAGGAGTTCAAAAGTCAAAATTGTCAAAAGGTCAAAGAATTATCATGAGGAATTGGCTGGATAACATTGAACATTTGGCATGTTTTCTATACATTGAATTAATTTGCATTATAAGTTCATATTGTAGGTAGAACAAGCTGTTGAATTGGCTTTTTTTTTTTTTTTAATAGACATATCTATGATTTAAATTCCCAAAGTCCTAATATTGACTTATATATATATATATATATATAATATGCATTATTATATATTCCATGAACAGTTGTTGGAAATTTAATCAATGTAATTCATGCTGTTGTAGCATTTTACATGCCAAAGTGATCAATGAAGAAAAATTGGATGACTCAGCAAAAATAAATAAATAATCCGAAATTCTTTTTCTTCCTTTGTAATTTTTTTTTTTTTTTGGGATGAATTTTAATTCAAGTGGAATTATTTTTATTAAAACACTGAATACAATTATGTAAAAAAATAGCACCACAAAAAATAGCATATTGGATGGTAAGTAAATGTTACCTTCAGGGCAGAATTTTTGTTGTTATTATTATTTTTTATAATTATGATAGAACTTGAATAAATGGTATCCACTCCATGATGATCTAATTTTTACCATCCAATTAAGATATCAATAAATGAAATTATTTTTTGTGTAGGCAGGTAGGATTTGAAGGTGAATTTTGATAAATTCACCATTGGATTACATATTCTTCTTATATCTTCCATTCTTGCAAAATTTCTAGAAAATTAAGGATCAATAGTTATGTCATCAATAAATTATTTTTATTGCAAGTTTTTGTAGTTTCAAATTATGCATAAAATTTAAGCTTAAAAATTAAATAGTAAATAATATTCGATTGATACAAAATTTAATACGTGTATTAAGAGCGTAAAAAACATGCAATTTAGCGGTTAAATTTTCAAATATGTAGTAATATTTATTTTATTGGGTAAGGTTGTAACCTTAAATTATAACCAATTTTGTAATTAAACTTTGTCCTAATAATAAAGCCCGTAAAATTTGTTGTCTAGTTAGTGTGTGTATATATATATATATATATATATATATATATTTTAGAAGATGTCTGGTGAGTATTATTAGGGCAAAGGACTTGAAGTTCCAATGTCAAACTTCATTCTGACGTGGCAACCATCCATGTGTACATGCAATTCTTTGGGGGTGGGATGGGGGTGGGGGGGGGTGGAAATAGCACCACAAAAAGGGAAAATTGGATGGTAACTTGGTAAGTAAACATTACCTTTATAGCATAATTTATATATGTGTATATATATATATATATATATATATATGATAGAATTTAAACATAAATAGTATCCACTCTATAATGATTTAATTTTACCATCCAATTAAGATCTCAACAAATAAATTTACTTTTTGTGTAGGTAGGTTGTAGGTAGGGAGGGTAGGATTTGATCCTAAGTCTTTATTCAATGACCAAAAAAAAAAAAAATCTAATTGAGGTAATTAGAGTAAAAATATTTATACATTATAGATAGGATAGGAATTATAGGATAAATTTTGGGGTTAAAATAATAACTCAGTGTTAATAATATCTTTTGTACTGTTTTAGGTATGTACAAGCTAGGTTAAACCCCACCTCCCTCATCCACTATCTATAACATTATTTTTTTTCTCAAAAAAAGAAAAGAAAATTACAGATGAGGGTTGGATGACAAGGATGATGTGAAAGAAAGTGGTAAATATTGTTGTCTGGTTTAGTATTTTTGTTGGGGGTTGAATTCCAACATCAAATCCCAATTCAGACAAAGAACTATAAAATTTCATCAAAGACTCATAGAGACCCAAAAGGACTCTTAAAAGACCAAAACACCAACCTTTGTGACCAAAATTGAACCAAACCAAACCCATATCGAACCTAAACTCACTCTCTTCCAACTCCTCCTCGTTCTTTCCAAAGTACAATTTTTTTTTTTTTCCAATTCTCAGAATCTTCTCTCTCTTTCCCGAAATCCTCTCTTTGTGGCCACAAACCACTGCCCCAGATTTTCTCTCTCTCTCTCTCTCTCACTAGTCTCTGTTACATACCTGATTTTCAGTTTTACTAATATCCATTAGCGAAAACCCAATTTGTCGTTTTTGGATGACAAAGACCACCATGGATTAGTGGATAGATTAATCTTATATATATTCATTATCACTTTCTTCTGCTAACTGAAAAGAAAAGAAAAAAAAACGACAACCATGCATCACGGTTCCTCTGTGACCCAAGAAACCAGTCCTGTCTTCGATTTCGTATCTCAATTGGGTCGGTTTTCCTTCAGTAGTACAAAGCTTAACAACTCAGATGGCTGCTCTTCTTCTTTACTCTCCAACTTCGTCCACTTCGATTCCCTTGCTTGTACTACTGCTTCAAAAAAGCGCAACGTGCGTGCCTCACTGAGTTTGGGCGGTAGAGGCGTTTCGGGTATTCGGAGAATTCTCAGTGACTTTAACAGAGCTATAAAGTTCCATTGTGAGAGAATCCCAATTGGGTTTGCTTCGGTTCGGGTTGGTTCGGGGGACAACAATGGGATTAGAGAAGATGGGTGTGGTGTATTGGAAGATGATGGGTTGGCTTTGAATGGTGTGGCCGGAGAAACCCCCAAAAAAGTTTTGATTTTGATGAGTGACACTGGTGGGGGTCATCGGGCTTCGGCTGAAGCTATCAAGGCTGCGTTTCATGAACAGTTTGGGGATGAGTATCAGGTCAGTTTTTTGAAGGATTGTTCGGTTTTTTTTTTTTTTTTTTTTTCAATCTAATACTTTCTGTTTGGTTGCTTAGAAAATGTGGGAAAAAGAACAGACTTTTAGAAATTAGGTTCTTCAAGTTTGCATTGCCAGGGACTTGAATTGATAGTATATGGACATGTTTTATATGACTTAATGTGTCTGCCCCTTTTGTTTTACTCTATACTTTTATTTTTTCTGAATTTATGTTTTACTGTATAGGTACCTTAGTCGTGGCCCCTTAGTATTTCCTTAATCAAGGCATATTAATTATCCTTGATTCAGGCACAATCTGTTGCCCTTTTTTTCAATTATTGTTTGTGGATATATACCCCTATATTGGGTTCGTTTAATACACAATTCATAGTAGTATATGATCAAAAAAATTTTAGAATAGTAAAAAATGTAGCCACTAAGGGCTTTCTATTTTAAAAGTAGGCCATAAGGCTAAACCATGTAAACCGTTGCTTCTGCTCTTTCCTTCTCTCTCTCAATAAAAAAAAACTTTTATTTTAATGTGAATGATGATGGATCACATGATAATATAAGAACATTTAGTCGGCTGAGAGTAATGTATCTATTTGGTTCAATTCAGAAGACATTTAAACTTTAGGAAGCCAAAAGCAACTTCAATGTTCTTTCTTTCTCTCCACAATTTCATAGAAACCAAATAGAGGAATTGGGAAAATAAAGTCATTTGGGTGTATGAATTGCGTATTTGTTGATCATGTTCTGTGTGTTAAGAGTGCGTGTCACAGGTGTTTGTTACTGATTTATGGACGGATCATACGCCTTGGCCATTTAATCAACTTCCTAGGAGCTATAATTTCTTGGTGAAACATGGGACATTGTGGAAAGTGACATATTATGCAAGTACGCCACGTGTGGTGCATCAATCTAATTTTGCTGCAACTTCAACATTTATAGCTCGGTGAGACTTTGTTAGTCTCTGAGTTAATACATGTTTTTTGTTTTTTTTGGTAAATTAATTATGTGATGCATTTTCTTCTAATTGGCCTCTGAGTTCTTATCCATTAATTGAATCCATAGCAGACCTCTTCAATTTGGGATGAGTTTTGGTAACCTGTTTGTGTCATGCTAATGCAGAAAACGTTTTAGAAGATTATAATTTCTATTTAAAGCAATATATGTGATGAATTAGTGTTTCAGTTTGTGGCGGCACCAATTGATGTTTTTATGGATAAACGTTGATTTAGGTTATATGTACATATCATGAAGATCTTGGAGTTTTTATTAACTCTTGGGAGCAGTAAGATTATTCTGGTCTCTCGCTGCAGCTTGTGCAATTCTGTATTTTGATCATGCATGAGATATGAATAAGCATGAACTTCTAAGATTTTTTTCCCCATTGAACACCTTCATCTCCATTTAATTCTTGTTTTGAAGTTTCAAATATTGGACCCTCGGGCCATTCAAAATGACATTTTGATTGTGAAAACATGGGAATTATCAAGAGTGTTTATGCTTGAACATGCAAAGTATGACACATGCACATAAGCATATAAAATCATAAAATAGAGAAGTATAGTCAGTTTTTGTGCTGCCATAACATTTAGAGATGTATTGGTATAACGTTGCATATGGATTTTACTATAGTTTTCAAACTATTTCACCATGTCGGGCATTAAAAATACATCATAGAGTGACATGCCAAAGGAATTTAGATAGCAGAATCATGTTTCAGAAAATCTCCCTCTTTGGATTGTTAAATCTTTATAGATGATTGGCTTCTGTGCCTCTCATATGAATTTCATTTGCTAGAGTACTGGTGGGTGGAAAAACAGTGGCAGCTAAGGAGCTAATAAGCTCTTGCTCAAATGGCACGCACTTTTCTCATAAGAATGGGTGGGAGGTAAGGTCATTGGTTCAAAACCCACTGGGTGAATGTATAACTTACCAATAAATTACCAATAAAAAAAGTGACAGCTAAGGAGTCACAGCATTCCATATTGGATAAACAGTAATAGAATCTGTTTTGCCTTTCAAGCCATGATGCTAGAAGGTTTTTTTGTTACATTTTGGCAGTAGATTATCTCACTTCTCCCCTGTTATATATTACATCTTTGTAATCTTTTCCTTTTTGAGTTTTATAATCCCTTTTTTAGGAATTTTTTAGCTCTATTATTTGTTGATCTTCTCCTTTCTCTTTTTGTGTTGGTTTGTAGAGAGGTTGCCAAAGGACTGATGAAATACCAACCAGATATTATTATCAGTGTACATCCTCTGATGCAACATGTTCCACTTCGTATCTTGAGGTCAAAGGGTCTTTTGAAGAAGATTGTGTTCACCACAGTAGTGACAGATCTAAGCACTTGCCATCCTACATGGTCAGTTCTGCACTCAGTCTTACTTAATGATACTCTATAGGTATAGTTTTGATCAGTTATGTTTTTATCTTCAGGTTTCATAAACTAGTAACTAGATGCTATTGCCCATCAACAGAGGTGGCAAAGAGGGCCTTAAAAGCTGGACTCCAGCCTTCCCAAATTAAGGTTTATGGACTTCCTGTGCGGCCTTCCTTCATTAAGCCTGTTCGGCCAAAGGTTGGTACTTTCTAACTGATTTCTTTAATCTTGGTTCCTGTCTGATGTGGTTTGTACCCTGTTGCATTGTATGTTTGATGTAGAATTTACGGTCCTTGTACACTTATTCATGGAAAATACCACTTGATCTTTTTTTATAAGCTTCTTTGTAATATGTGCTGCATGTGCTTTAAAGCATCTTTCCTCTGATATGTTACAGATTGGGATTTCTTTACATCAGAATTGATGGTTATGTTAATTCTTATGCATCCTAATGTTTATTTGTTGTCAGATATGCCATTAACACTATGATATTGACTAATGTTAACCCACTTCTTGTTCAATACTTATAGTTTGAACTAAGAAGAGATCTAGGAATGGACGAGAATCTTCCTGCTGTGTTGCTGATGGGAGGAGGAGAAGGGATGGGCCCTATTGAGGCTACTGCTCGAGCACTTGGGGATGCATTATATGACGAGAATCTTGGGGAACCTATAGGCCAAGTGCTCGTGATTTGCGGCCGCAACAAAAAGCTTGCCAGCAAATTGCTTTCAATTGATTGGAAGGTTCCTGTCCAGGTATTAACATACTCTCTGAAACCCACCCACCGTCTTGATTGCTATATGCCTGTTTGAAATCATGTTGTTTATTTTGAAGGTTCAATTCAAATTAGTGCTTAGTGGCCCACTTTATTTACGTGCCTTTTTTATGATTTAGTTAATTTTCTAGCTGCAATTTATGTGCCTCTAGAAACAATCTCTTGGCCAAAAGAACTATTAAAAAAAAAATATCTCTTGGTCCAAATAAACACTATTCCATAAAGGCTCCACTATTCATGTGTTTTTGCATTAAGCATAAAATATAATTCAGTTCATGTATTAAAATATTTTACTATTATTTACTGAAACATCAAAAAATCTGAGTTGTGTTTGAAATTGTATGAAGTTATTTGGAATTACTAGACATGCAATGTCATTATTGATACTGCAATAATACCTCCTTGAAGTTCATGTACTATAGCTGTTCAGTTATACTTGGTGCCTAGTGATCCCTGAAACTGAGATTTTTGTCACGTTTATCTGGATGTACTTCTGACTGCCTGTATTCACTCCAAGTCTCACAACACTCTATACCCATGAACCTCCTCCCCTCAGAAATGAAACAGACGCCACCCAAATTTGAGATAACTCTGTGATTAGCATTTGTTATATAATTTGTTGCAATGGTCATGGAGGATTGTATTTTCTAGGAACAAAATACATAGCCAAACTTCAATAAAAACACTACTATGTAAATTCATTCATGTGTACTATAAATTTATATACAGACATAATTTGCCAAAGTTGATTTTTTAACATAGGTGAAGGGGTTTGTCACCAAAATGGAGGAATGCATGGGAGCTTGTGATTGCATCATTACGAAGGTATGTCTCTCACAAAAGTTATGATTATAAATTCTAATTATATATCAGCCATTTACTAACAGCTTGCTTCTGTAGGCGGGGCCGGGGACTATTGCAGAAGCCATGATTCAAGGCCTTCCCATTATTCTGAACGATTTCATTGCTGGCCAGGTAATTTTTTGCTGTAAACTGTTCTATATATTCTCAATCTACATTTATTCTCTTAGTAAAATCTCCGTTAACTTGATTGCAGATATCTTGCAATTTTTTTTTTTTTTTAGAGTAGATATCTTGCAATTCAATCACAACTTTTCTACTTTGTGAATTGAAGTGTGTTGGGACTTGGGATGAGCTTATTTTCATTAGTTTATTTTGTTTAAAAAGTAAGCTGTGTAAATTTATTGTACCTAAAAAAAAAAATTTGACGTTTTATAAAACTGTGTATAAGCTCTCAGTAAAAATAAGCTCTCATTTTATGCTAAATCAAACAGAGCTAAACAGACTGACCTTTAGAACTAATGTGTAGTGAGTGAACAACTTAAATAATTAAACTAGACAGACTAGAGGCGTAGATGTTACAAGTCCTATCATGTCTCAGAAACTTACTGGAGTGAGTTCATATGTTTATCTTATATGCATGCTTTTCCATGAATTTGATGTTGAAACTGGATGCTCAATTAAGGGCATTATTTCAAACAAGCCGGTCTAATAATATTGGCATTGGATAATAACACGAACATCATCTGTTACGTATCAAAAAAATTATCATCATTGTCATAAACAGTAGATTGCAGTCACCACCCTTTCCCTCTCTTCTTATCTCCCCTCAATCATCTACTAAAGCTCTATCAATTTTGCCTTTTTTATTTTTTTTGGCAGGAGGTTGGAAATGTGCCATATGTTGTTGAAAATGGATGTGGGAAATTCTCTAAATCTCCCAAAGAGATAGCAAAAATTGTTGCAGACTGGTTTGGTCCAAAAGCTGATGAGCTGAAGGCCATGTCGCAAAATGCGTTGAAACTGGCTCGGCCTGATGCTGTATTCAAGATTGTTAATGATCTTCACGAGCTTGTTAGACAAAGAAGTTTAATACCCCAGTTTTCCTGTACAACTTGACTCAATTACTCAATTGCCTTGCCCCCATCAATTTTGGTACATCTGTTTTTGACAAGGTCCACCATTGGGCAAATTAAGTGACAGTTTTCCTTTCCTTTTCATTCTTATTTTTTTCATTTTATCAATAATAGTAATAATTTATTCCTACCATAATAAAACATCTGCCTGTGATATTTGTAAGCAGGGACTTTTTAAAGTTAAATGCAAAATTCCACACATCGGATTTTCAAGGAATTATGTTAAATTTAAAAAGAAATGATTCATCGCTTCAACCTCTTTTCTCATGGTGGTAGGTAGGAGTTAAGAAAAGTGTCTTATTTTATTTGATCAGATTGATTTTGTCTGATCCTGACTCTTATCTACCGTAGCTATCTGCAAGTCTCAACCGCCTCCAAACACTTCTTTTTACTTATATATGGTTTTTAGTAGCCAAAAGGTTAAACTATATTTCTTGTCTTTTAAAAGGAGACATTCTCTGCCGTTTATTCAAAAAAAAAAAAAGAAGAAGGAGACATTCAAAGTGTTTTTTTTTTTTTTTTTTTTTTTAAGAGAGAATTTCAAACTATAGCGTCTGTTCTTGATAATAACTCTTTATTATCAGACCAAGACACCAATCAGTTTTGGTGTAAGCAGGGATTGAACCCCAGATCTCTTATACAACTATCAAAGATTTTACCAGTTGAGCTAACTGGAACACACAAGAGACATTCAAAGTTTAAATATTCATTTCTCAATTATTAAATTGTCAAAAATAATTGGTGTTTTTTTTTTAGTATGTTTGACATATTACTAAAATTATTTATTATTATCCTAATCCCCTTTAAAAATTATTATTTTAGGGTTACGAATCTTGAGATTGTTTAAAGTTTGCTTTGGGGGATTTGTTTTGAAAATTTGAACGTCAAATTCAAATGTATTTTATATTAAAGTAATCAAATGAATAAAAACGATAGGCAAATGATATTTATGAAAGGTAACAGTGTCATTTATAAGTTCTATCAACACCATCACCACAGGATGGCAATTTTTCCCCGTCCCTCCCTACTTCGCCATGTGTGGGTTTTTCCCGCCCCGCAAAGGTGGTGGGGCAGGAATATGGCAAGATTTTAGCCCCGTACGACGGGGTGGGACAGGGATGAGTTTAAACTTTTTAGACCCACCCCTCCTCGTCCTCATCCCGTCCCGTGTTGCTAAAGGTTATAATTGTAAATTTTTTATACTCTAAAACTCTACTATTTAAACAAATATATCAATATTAGCTTATTTTATTCTAATCTTCCTTTATTTTGTTATGTGTTATATTATGAGATTTTTTTTTTATTTTTTTTTTTATGATTCTCTTATTAAACACTTGGATATATTATTCAATTTTTAAAAAAAAAATTGATTTGATTTGATGGGATAAATTTAGTTGTAATTTTAAATATATTTTTATCAATGAAATAGGTTTCATTAAAAAAATTGTACTAGTTGTAGGGCAAATTAATAAAAAGTAGAGTTTTACGGGGTGGAGCAGGACTTCGTGGGGCCCCAAGGGGCGAGGATGAGGTAAGAAAGATAAAACCATGCGGGGTGGGAATGAAGACCCCATCCTTCAGCCCTGCCCCGCCCCATTGTCATCCCTTTATTTATAATTACCATCAACGTCTACCACTATAATGACTATTCAATGTCACCATCACTCTCACCAACATCTTGGTATTGTACCAGTACTATCATCAAATTCTACCACCATTACCATTATCATTGTAATGAAGCTGTTATTATAGCATTATAATTTCTTTATTTTTAAAAAACAGTATAAACAAGGGTTAAGGATTTCCCTTTTGTTTGAGCAGGGGTGTGGTGGATTTTCCTTTTGTTTGACCGACCCTTTTCGTAGTGACCTTGAATTAATAGGCCTCTCCTTCTTTCTCACTATGTTTTGAGGCGGGTTAAAAAAAATCGTTCAAATGTAACCAAATAATGGAGAAAAATTATTGTATAATAATGTGATTACATCTCCTTATAAAATACAAAAAGTCTTGATCTCTACATAGTAGGAATCGTAAAATTATATAATCAATTATAAAAAAGTGATTGTTGGAGGAGATCATGTGATTTGCTCTCTTAGAGGACTCTAATAGTAATGGTGGTTGACAAAGACTATATTTGGTATCAGAGGAGTGATTGTTTGAAGGATATTGTGCGATTGTTTCTTTAGAAGATCACAATATTAAAGATGGTTAACTAGAGTCATATATGGTAATAATGAAATTGTCCAAATTTGGTATCTTGCCTTGATTTTAGCTAATAATAAAGTGGGTACATCACCTTTACCAAGCATTGAGACCTAGAAAACTAGTTCAATTGAGCTCTTTAGGGATCAACTCGGTCAAATTCAAGTAAAATCAGGTTTGGGCCAAAAACTTATTCTACGAAAACATGTTACTGGATTTCTATATTTTATTTCCAAAAAAGAAACATGTTACTAGATTAGACACGGAAAACATTTATATTTGATAATTAACTGTAAAGTTGATAAGTAATGTCGTTATTCTCATCTACAATGTAGAAGATTTAATATGACTTTATTACACACAAACATACATTAAAAATGAGTCAATAAAAACAATTAAGTTTTAAATTTTATAATAAAAGCTTAATAAGCAAGTTAAGTTCGGGTTCGAGTTTGAGTACACAACTTATTAGACAAAAACATGTAGCTATTTCTATGGCCCATTTTCGATACGCCATATTTTTTTTTCATTCGAGTTCAATCAAGTTATCAAGTTCCAGATTCAAATTTGCCAAGTCTTTAGCAATTCAAAATTAATAGTTAAGAGGACAAATATGGTCTTAACAACTTAAGGTTGCCAAAGTCACTATGGCCCACTAAAAAACATGCAAGGATCACAAAAACTTATACAATTTTTGTCTCAATCCGTAACCGTCATATGGTGAGTTGTGAGTAGTGTGTTTATATGAGTTCACACCTCCACCACTTACTACTCGATTGTCGCTAGTTGTGGTTAGGAGATGGCAAATGAGCAGGTTGGGTCATAAATGAGTTGGGTGTGTAATTATCCATTTATTTATTTATAACCCGTTTATATATAAATTAATTATCCATTACTAACCCAACCCATTTTATTAATAACCTACTCATTTAACCCAATATGATCCAAATACCTCTAAAACTACTTAAATACTCTCTTGATCTCCAAAATAACCTTAAATACCTAAAATGATGCAAATACTCCTATACTTCCAAAATTACCAATATATCCTTGGACATCCAAAATTATCCCTAAAATCTCTAAAATGAGCAAAATATCTATGAAACCTCTAAAATAACCAAAATACCTCCAATATTTCTAAAATTACTAAATATGCTCAAAAACCACTAAAATAACCAAAATATCTCCAAAATTTCTAAAATGACCAAAATATCCTCAAATATTCAAATGAGTTAGGTTAAAACTTATCCAAATTATGTGAATAATAGATGGGTTCATAAATATAGATAAAAATTGTCACTCCGAATTGTGGTATAAATTGTGTTAAGTTTTTGTGTTATAACTCCTAACGTTGCTCTGCCGCCTACATTACTCTGCCGACTACAGCAACTGAGTACAACAATCAGTCAATCGAAGTCAAAGGCAAAATAACAACCGAAGGAATATCACATGCGTAGCACCTTATCTTACAGCAATAGCACCAGTGTATCACAACATCCGGCCAAAAGACTTGATACTACAACGACCTTCTTTATTAATAGTTTAATCCACGAGCGCCACTTCCACTTGTCAGTCTCACAAAGCTTTTATTGCCTACAGTACACTGAAGAGAAGCAAGAAAAAAAAAACTGAAACTTGAAAGACTTCAAAGCAAAGTCTGTCCCAGCCGTTTGACAATTGACACTAATTATTTCGTGACTTTACTAAAAATGTTGCCACAAATGTCAACTTCCAAACGTTGGATTCCATAACCTCGGCTAATTTCATGGCCATAAATACAATACATACACAAATTAACTAAACAATTTGCTTTAATGCTCCAGAGTTTTCCAGAGAAAATGCTGATTTTATAGCAAAACTTGAGCCTACCCGGTTTACATTTCGGGTTAGGTTGTAAAGCAAAAGAGACTTTTTTGGTGTTTTTAGTAATGGGCTGGAAATACAATGCAGGGTTGGGATTGATTGGCATAATTGTGTTCATATGGGTTACCTCTGCAGAAGTTACTCAGGTTAGGGCTTATACTTTGTAGTATCTCTCTTTTTGTTTCATTTCTGATTGGATTCTTTCTTTCGCATAATGGGGTTTGTTAGTTTGTTATGCTTTTTCTCATGACTTTGTTCTGTTACTGTTAGCCGGTTAGGTTGCTAAGATAAGGTAGTTGAAGAAAAGAAGAGTCTGAATTGTTAATTTTCTTTTTATTGCTATTAACAAAACTAGGTAAAACTAGTTTAAATGTTCTTTCTTTTGTTCTGTTCTTATATTTATCCATACGTGTTGATTAATCTGAATATAATTGGTTTTAATAATAACAAGAAATTACTTTTTTTTGGTGGGATTGGTTGGTATACGTGGTTATATAAGCCTTTTTAATTGGTAGGGAAATATTTTTGTTAACGGTAATTTAATAAAATTTACTAATCTGGTGTCTCTGATATTCAAAATTGTTTGCACACAATGTAAAATTGAAGTTTTAAGTCAATGTGCTTATTAGTATTACGTGACAATTTGCAAGTATCCCTTAGCTTTGTAACTTACCCTTATCTGCTAGTTTGATCCTGGGATCCAGTATGTAAAGTCAAATCCGATTGAAGTTTTTTTTTTTGTTCCCAAATGTTTGCAATCGCTCTTCAACTAAGCCAAATGGCCTAAATATTTGTATAATACTCAGTTGAGACTTTTCTTGGGACTTTACAGATTGTTTATTCCTTGATTATGTAACCTTTTCTTTTCCACGTTTACTGTTGATGTGAATAACTTGAACTAGTTCATATGCTTTTATATTTGCATATACTTAAAATTCTAGATAAATAGTTAGTTGCCTCACATCTGGAAAAGGTTTGATAGATATTCAGTTAAATTGTTGAAAAATGAAAACTTCTCTGCTAAATATTAGCCCCCATCTTCCCCATAGCTCTCTCATTGTTCCAACACCCATGACAGATTCAAATTGGCATCCTCTGATTCTTTGGGTGATACTAACATAATGCCATTCTCAATGGACAAAGAATTTTGAAGAATTTTGGGTTGGCGATGAAGTGTTTGTTGCTTTTCAATTCCATTCAAGACTCTGACATGTAGACTTCCCTACTGATCTCTACAAATTAAGATTGTGCTTTGCATATTAATCAAGTAGAGGTCAGTTGTCCCCACTTTTTTAAGTTAACTATGTGCTTGGGCACAACTGACAGTTGTCAGCATTTAGTGTGCCTGAAAAAGCTTTGCTCTGAGGCTGGTCCAATGTCCGGGATACTAAGGTTAAGAGTAAGTGTAATGAGTCTTTGCTAGGCCCTTTGATGTGCGCCCATTTAAACATGCCATGTGGCTGAGTGGGTGTAATTGACCCTTTTTGGTAATACATTGTCTCCATATTTTTCTTATTACTACAACACCTTCTTGGGTAATCATATCCTAAGGCTTTAGGAACAGATGCACCCATTGAGTAATTGTTTAAAAGCATATCACCTAATTTGTTTCTTGCATCACTTTATGTATATATATATTCTTCTTTCTTATTGTTCTATATAACATTGTCTAGAAATTTGTTTTCATTTGTGAAAAATGCTTGATTTTGAGCAACACTGCATCTTGTATAACACAGATACTACAGAAAGTTTTTGTTCTTTTGTGAACAATGTTTGGTTTTGAGCAGCCTCAATCTTGTATAATGCACAAATTATACAGCAAAAGCTGGTGTTATCAGAAGTCAAGTTTATTTTTGAAGGATCTTTTAAACTTACACTACTTATTTGCTGCAGAGAATTTTCACAGACTATAAGCAGCCATTTGCAATCACTTATTTGGGGGTGTCTCTTATGGTGGTCTATCTACCAATTGCAGCTCTTAAAGATTGGATCTGCAGCTTAATGAATGCATATTTATATAAGGACCTTTGTGTTGACTCAAATGTTATAAGCACTTCAACTGGACTTAATACCCCTCTTAGAATTAATGAAATGCACCATGGACCAGAAACGGAAAACGGCCTAATTACTGACAAGGATCTTAGTGAAAGGGAAGAGGGGTGGCCTTTGATCGCGAAGAATGAGGAAGATGAGTCTCAGTTGCTTGAACAAAGTTGTGAACTTAGTTCATGGGATATTGCCAAGTGTGGTTTATATCTTACTCCAATATGGTTTGCAACAGAGGTAACATGTTCATTTTGATATCTTCTGTTCTTTGTGTATGACCTTTTGTACTTCTCTTCAAATTTGCATTGTGTGGCAAAATTAAATTATTTGGTTGGCTGAAAATGTCTGAGTGGATTAGTAGTACAGACATCCAAAAACAGCAGCATAATCTGGTCAATGCTTAATGTTGCAAGAATGTTTCTTGACTTAAACAATTGTATGCCTGCAGGATTTGATTGAAAATTAGAAAAGGCAGCAAAGGGCAAGGCAATGAACAACTCATCATTTAATGGGGGAAAACATTTAAATTTTAAGAATACATGGTTATGAGATTTATCAACTAGGGGAGAACGTAACTAGAAACTTCTGTCAATTTATTGAGATAAGTTGTAAAATGTCACATACAGGCTAAATCATTTCCTTATGCTCTCACCAAGAGCCTTGTAACGCAGTAGCATTATCAGGTTTCCTTTATAAGGAGAAATAGGGTTCAAATCTCCCATCCCACTAGTTATAACTATTGAATTATCCCAAAAAAAATCCTTATACTCTCTTATTTTCATTCATATCACAAGTTTCCCAAAAAAAAAAAGGTTTCTATTTCCTACATCTTCATTCTTTGCATTTCATTTTTAAATTCTGAGATTATTGTATTCTCCATTTGTACTTGATACCGGACGGGCAGTCATAGGTAATGAATCCTAGAGAAAATTAAGGAGATTGAAACAAATATAGTGAATTATTGTTGATGATCATTAACTAGAAAATTAAACCAACATAATCTAAACCTCTAATCACTTTTGCAGTCCATACATCAAAGTCAATAAACTCATTAATGTCCCTCAATACAATGATCTCACCTTTAAAAAGCACCTTTACAAGCTTAATGGATCCTGTGAAAATAGTTAAAGATCTTGAAAAATTCAGTGATTCTATAGCCCCAGAGAACCTCAAAATTCATGATCAATATCAAGTAAGTTGTAAATGTGGTAGCTGAAAAACATATTTTGATGATGATCTGGTGATGTGGATCATTCAATACAACTTTGACTTTATAAAAAATCTGCTAAGCCAATAACATCTCATTGTACTTCTGTTGACTTAGGAGGTTGTCCTGTCTGCTAAATCAACATGGCCCCTATGATTTTGAGGACTTATTCTCAAACAATGTGGTTAACAATTGGTCAAAGTGTACCATGATATTTTGGATTCGAGGCTTATATTACTTTTTTATTTTTTAAAAAGTAAATGCATCCATTAGGTAATAGTCTGTAAATTTCATTAGGAGTAGGACTAGTTTAACATTGCAAACTGTTACGCATGTAATAAATTCTTTTTCATTTTGACATGTGTCTATCCTCAATGTTGGTTTTATGGATTTTTTCATGATATGCCAGTTATCAATATCTATTTCTTAAGCAATGTAATTAGTGTTACATTTGTTTTGATGTCATGCAGTATTTATCGAACTCTGCACTGGCGAATACTAGTGTAGCAAGTACAACTGTCCTGACTTCTACATCTGGGCTCTTTACACTTTTCTTTGGAGCTCTTCTTGGCCAAGAGTCGGTAAATATCACAAAGGTTGTTGCTGTTTTTATCTGCATGGCTGGTGTTGCCATGACCACATTTGGAAACACTTGGATACCTACTGAACTGCAAAGCATCTCTGAGTGAGTTTATCACTGCTTTCTTAGCAGTAGAAGGCTTCTATAAAGCGTTTTCTACATTTCTGCCAACCCAGTTCCTATATGATAATGTCATACCACTTTTAGTTATCTGTTTGTGTGCGGCGCATAACGTTATTCTATTTCATTTTTACTGTGTAATTTGATGGTATTATAGATTTAGATTGCATCCATAAGCATTGTAGAGATGTTATCTGCATTAATTTTTACAGTTGAAAACCTTGCTTCTTATTTTTTCTCCTTTTTTTGGGGAAAAAGAGGGGGAGGTGGGGGGGCAGCCGCTCCAACAGAAGATTTTTTCTTCCTACCCCGATTCTGTACATTGTTAAGTATTCCGATAGTATAAATTTAGACTGCTCATGGTCAAAAGGCATGTTGCTATATCTCAATAATATGTTTTAACTCCAATATTTTTAATACTTAATAGGTTGGCTGATTGATAGCATGTGTTTTTTGCAAGTTGCTGACAATCACTGGGTTTATGTAGGAAATAAAGTCAGCAAAAAGATTCTATCTCGGTCTTTTGGCAATCATGTTTTAATGAAAAAAAATAATCATTAAGAAAAAAAGAGAGAGCTAATTTTCATCATTAAACAGATTTTATTCTGTTGCATTCTGCATTTAAAAATAAAAAATAAGAGGGGAGCTTATGTTCCACCTAGAATCAAGATATTGTTTATCTTGGCTGTAGACTAGATTGGCAATTACGTCAATGTGATTATGGATCAAGAACTACATCTTTATTCCTACTACAGCTAACAAAGCCTATTATATTTTGTAAATTTCATTCAGTTTTTTCACCTTATGTGCAGAGATATTTACTTTCACTTGAATTTGTTTGAGATACCAGTATTAATATTTATCCGAAATTTGAACCATGTATTTGTTGCTTAGGCCTAGAAAGCACTCTATCACAGGGGATGCTTTTGGTCTTCTCTCGGCGGTATCATATGGCATATTTACAGGTAAAACATAACAAAACCGTTTTTTTCTTTTTCTTTTTTGGATTTAATAATTGAAGTGGTGATATGAATTTAAAATTGTTTTTTTAAGTCCCCTGTGTAATTGTTAAATTACTGGTGTACTTAGTACAGTGCTGCTGAAGAAATCTTCTGGATCAGAAGGGGACAAGGTTGATATGCAAAAGTTTTTTGGATACATTGGTCTCTTTTCTCTCCTTGGTCTTTGGTGGCTTGGTAATTGAACTATTAATTTTTTTGATGTATTGTCTTTATAACTACAAATTTGTAGGAGTAAGATTTAAAAATACTTGAACTGGAATTAGGGTATAGCAGTTGTTTGTTGTGGTTTTTTAGGATAAACTTTCCGAAATCTTTGACAATATCAAGATTATTTGATAAAATGGCAGTGATAGTTTCAGACAACTGAACCACCATTGGTTTGGTCATCTATCATGAGTTTCAGGACTCGCAATGCTTTATATCTCAAGATGCTTCTAGATGAAAATTCAGATAGTGGAGCAAAAGCATATAAACTGAAGTTTCTGAAACTCATAATTTGGTCAGGTCAATCTAGATGCTGCCCTTCTTGTTTGAATCCATTGCTTCCTTACAAGAATTTGGAAATTGGTTTGTCTATGTCACTCTGATAATAACTAAGTTTGAAGGCTGGACAGGAGTCTAGCTTGGAAATGTGCCTCAATTGACACCATACAGTGTGTTTGGAGCAAGAGAAGCACAATTCTTTACAGTTTTTTTCTTTTCGAAATCTATGTGAAAGCTTTCATGGGTGTCATACCATCTTATTACAGAGGTGGTGGTTTGTTTTCTGCCCACCATCTTTCTTCTCTTTTCCTGTGGACTGTGTCACCTCCTCATTCATCAACCTTGATTTAGATGAGCTCTACGGATAACTGGGGTCTAATAGGCATTGTTGAATCTTGATAAATAATGAGGTGATAGAATTTTTGCTAGTGTTTTAAATGAAAGCTCAAAGATCGATATCCATGGTATTACAATTTAAGGGGATAGCTAGAATTTCACTAAACAGGTCAAAGGATGACCTCCCAGAAGAAGTGTTTTGAGTGGTCCATTGCTAAGAAATGTTATTCTATCAAATTCTATACAGATGAGAGAAGAGCTTTGTTTGTGTGAAAGATACTGCAAGTTGAATTGGCTACAACGATTTCTTATTGAGTTCACATAATTAGGATTTCCAGGGACCTCGCCCCTAATGAAGTAGTTGTTGTTAGTTAAGCTGTTCTGCTGTGTCACAGTTTCATGCTTCAATTATATTACCTCAAATCAACTAAACAATCTTGTTGAGAATGCTGTGATAATCTCATAACAAAATAGCTCTAATGTACCAGTTTCCTATAGTTGGATTTTCACAGCAATGATATTTCATGCAGTGTGGCCACTCACTGCTGTGGGGATTGAACCTCCATTTAAATTTCCACATTCAGCGTCTGTTGAGGAAGTTGTGCTGTTAAATGGCTTTCTGGGAAGTGTTCTGTCAGATTACTTTTGGTAAGTAGTAGAGCCACCTCCATTTACTTTGGGTTTTGATTTGACAACACTAAAACATAAGAATGTTATATTTTGATCTTTCATACTAATTCACAATGAAGTCAACCTCCACCCATTAGCATAAGGAAGAAAACATAGTAATAATTGCATATTATTGGATTTTTATTTTTTCAAATATTTTGTGAAGAATATTTTTGGATTTACTGCTAGCTAAACCACTGATGATTAAAACTGTACCTTTTGTAATCAAATTTTAAGAATAATTGTTTAGGCTCCAGCATCGCCTTTTCAATTTGATGCACAAGGATTGGTTTGATTTCATTTCTTTTATGGCGTCCAAACAGCCTATAAGCACTTCGGCAGTCATACTAGTACTTTCTTCATGTTGATGTAATTGCAATCTGATTCTTCTAGTAAAACATTTCAGGGCCCTTTCTGTTGTTTGGACAACTCCATTAGTTGCAACACTAGGCATGTCCTTGACAATTCCGCTCGCAATGGTAGCTGATGTGGTATTACATGGCCGTCACTACTCTGTAGTCTACATCCTTGGGTGCATTCAGGTATCTCTCTCTCTCTCTCACTCACAGGCCATTTGGAAAGTCATTGCTGCCTTTGAAGCCCAGCTTCTCGGCATAAAATCCAATGATTTACTTCAACCTTACCAGAGTAGAAAGTTCATTTAACTAGTTCAACTGGATTCAGGTATTTGCAGGATTTATATTGGCAAACCTTTCAGACAAGTTTTCATGCAAGAAAGAGTCATAGCAACCACATATAAATTTTGGAGGAGCAGACGGTTAACATAGACATAATTTACACGATACAGGCTGTTGTTCACCTAAGATAGAAATATGCACATTGACAGTCTACCTATTTTTGTGAGTGTGACCATTAGGTAATCAGAGTAGCATGTTGCTATGGTAGATGTTGTGCTTAATTCTTTGCCTTTGTTCTTTTATTTTCTGATTGTATGGGCTTATAGTAGAATCCCACTACTGCCCTTTCTGAGACTCAGACCTGGTGAGGATGCTGGAATTTTCCAAGCCCACTATTCAGGCCTGTTGAGTAGTAACATCACTGTTACTCAAAGAAAATGTTCCCCAAGCACTATGATTTGTCTTACCAGAAAGAATTTACTTCATCCAATATTAGTGGCCCACTATACCAAATTTCATCTTTTCTATTAAACAGAAAAATGATGGGGATTAAGAATCACTTTCTATCCTTGCTTCCCAACAAAGCCTTACTGATGTGTTCAAAAATCAATTATAACAAAGGATTGTTGGCAAGGTTCTCACGCATGCCAACCATATATTGTCTCCTTCTCACACACACAGACAAACCCTAAATATATTGTAGGACCTTAGCATATAATTTGGGTAATAACTGATAAGATCCACTGTGAATAACTAACTTAAACTTATGCATACACGGGTCAATTATACTATTATCAATTAAACTTATGCCAAATTCCTCGTAACTCTATTGATCGACACTTTTTGATATTTTCAATTGAAATATCTAAATTATGAACAAAAAGAATTAAAATACTATTATAATCTTAAGATTAATCGAAAGTTAGTTTATTATATAACTTTCAATAACATTCAGTGGATTCATTATAATAAAGATCTCAATGACGTAAATTTGGACTAATTCTTTTGTTAAGTTACATCATTTTCATTGCGGCTAGAGGAAACCACAACTGAAAACAAGGAACAAAAATCCAAATCAGACAGGCAAAACATGAACAACAAAAAGGACGGCTGACCTACAAGTATTCTTTGGTCTCTACTCTCTACCATGGTTGATCAGGGGATGAGCTTGGTTGGTTTTCAGCCTGCTCCACCTTGAAGAAAATATATAGGGCCCACCAGCAGATTGTATTTTTTTTTGTTTTTAGAGATGCGTGACTTTATACTTCGGTCATACCCACGTCACTTATTTCTTTTTCTTATGCAACTTTGTCATGAATCAGTTTTTAAATTCAAGCTAATTAATAAGGGATATTTGGAATTGTTTTACTATAACTCGATAAGATAAATATGAAACATAAAAGGGAAATGATAATCGTGAAAGTTCTAAGAGAAGATGAAAAATTATTTTAAAAGTGACAATAAAATATACGTATAAAAAAAATAGATTATAATTAGCATCTATAAAAAAAAATTAAATTATATTTATAAATATATTAAATTTATAATAAATAAAATATGCATATATATACATTTGGGTGAGCAAAACTTGTTCCTAACTCATCACAAGGGAGGGAAAAAATTTACATGGGACAAAGCCAAGGAAAATACTAGGACCACATAATTGTACATAACTTTGATCACAACTTACCATATGGCGAGTTGTGAATAATAGAGGTGGTGATCCCATCACCACACCTCTGTCATTCAAAAACCACAACTTGCCTTATGATAAGTTGTTATTACTAAAGTTGTGTGCAATTACATAGCCATAAACATTGCTCCAAAGCAGGACATGGCAAATCAGACAGGTCGGAACATTTTTTTCCATCTCTAGACTTCAACCAAAATGTAGGAACTCCAAAGTTAGGAAGTCTGATCAAGAAAATAAGAGGCCCAGCTCATTACATCAGGTCAGATTGATTGGGCCCATGTAAATGTTGTATAAACCACGAGGCCCACAACCCAACAGCTGAAAATAACAAAACAAAAAATCACACACAAAAAAAAGGAGTAACCAAAGGCGAGCAGTTGAGTGAGTTAGAAGAAGCACAAAGAGGCAGTAGCGAGAGATCAAATCTCGATTTGAGAAGGAAGGAAAGATGGAGAAGGGAAAGGGAGTAATGGTAGGAGGTAGAAGATGGGGCGTTGACTTCACTGACAATTCTGCATCTCCTTCTTCTCGCGACATCCCTGACCCTCCTGGCTTCTCTCGCGCCTCCCAAGATCAGGTTCCCTCTCTCTCTCTCTCTCTCTCTCTCTCTCTCTTTATTGGATCAAAATTCACATATAAATATATATGTATTCATTCTCTATAGGATGATTCAACGTTGAGTCGCCAAAAGAAGGATGCTGAAGCCAACTGGAAATCTCAGGTTTTGCTTCTTCTTTCTTTCTTTCTTTCTTTTTTTCGATTGGTTTTACGATTAAGGACAATTTTTATTTGATTAATTGTTGCAAAATAACCCCTAATTATATTGAGGTGAGTTTCTAAAATTTGTGAAATATGTGGAAGAAAGGGGATTCAATTAGGCTATGTTGAAGTTGTTTTTGGTGATAGTTGTTGTTGCGGGGTAATGAGGTTTTACAGGAAATATTTATGGAAGTGATCATCCTTAGGTGTTTTATTTTCCTTTAGTCATTTGAATTGTCGACAAGTTTTATTGATTGTTGTTATTCTGTTAGTATTAGGAGTTTGATTATGTTATACTCAGGAGTTAGATTTATTAAATACTTGGTATGTGAATGAGGCTGTATTCCTAGGATGCACGGACACTTCATTTGGAGTGCCATACCTGTGTCATACCCATGTCATAACGATGCCTTATCTACCGTATCATGTTATAATTTTTCGAAAATTGTTTGTGTCGCCTTATCGTACCTGTACCATGTCCGTGCATCCTATCTGTTAAACATAACTTGTATTGATTTTTATTGCTGATTAGAATGGGACTGGATCAGAAGCGAAGGTACTTAATGTCATAATCTGTTTGTGTTTGAACAGAAAGCTTGGGAAGTGGCACAGGCCCCTTTCAAGAATTTACTAATGATGGGTTTCATGATGTGGATGGCTGGAAGTACGGTGCATTTGTTTAGCATTGGTATCACATTTTCGGCTCTTTGGCAGCCAATTAGTGCTTTACAAGGGGTTGGGAAGGGTAAGATGAGACAAATTGCTCGTTTTGTTTTTATATCTCCAACTTTTTTATATTCTGACTTCTCCATGAAGCATAAACAATTTTCATGGCCTGAATCCATGGCTACAAATGAAGAAAAATCTAAGATTACTTAACTTAAAATCCACTAACTTTACATATTTTTTGATAATTTATTACTATGATGCACTTGGTTTGTGACGACCCTTCAGGGCATTAGGATCACTTAAGGTTGTTTACCTCCCTTGTGCTATATTTGTAATAAGCCTTCTTATGTTTGTTCCCCCCTTATACTTGTTTTTATCAGCTGGGTTAGAAGCTAAGCAAACTATTTATTAAACATATGTATGAAAAAAAAATGATCAAATGAAATTACTAGGACGGAAGCCATGTCATTAATGTATATTGCTATAATGATATTTAAACTTGAAAAATGTTTACCCCCCTCATTCTTATTCATTATAAATGTTTCGTTTCGTTCACACGAAATTTACACATCAGCGAATTTTTTTCATGTTTACCTTTTAGAGTGATGGCATGTTTGCTAGCCATGAATTGATTGCATATTAGTCTAGGCATTTCAATCCAACCAGACTTAGCTGGGCCAGGGACCAAGGTCAGCTTGAGCCAGGCCCTGGAAAAGAAAACCTTGGCTGAAGCTCAGGTCATCATGTTCTGAATATTCCATGTCCAACTCATTTGTTTTGCTTCAGACTGATTACAGCTATCTGAATTAAAGATTTCTTGATGCATATCATAGTGAAAATTTTAACATTTATATATCCTGTGAACCTGAGCAAGTTTCTCTTTCTTAATCAAATTCACTACTTAGCCCAAAAACAGAAGGTTAATTTAACATTCTATGTATGGAACTAGTTTTGGACCCCTTAGTCCATTACCCTGAGTTGTAAGTTTCAACACTTTAAGCATTTGAATGTTGTCATTTAGCCACCAAAAAAAAAAGAAGAAGAAAGAAAGAAAAGAAAGGAATTTTGTGAACTTTGTGCTTGAAAAAGGAGCATAATTATATAAATGACACAAGTATGAAAACACATATTGATCTAAATCTGGCTAGGCCTAAAACTAAGCCCAGAGTTGAATAGGGCCAAAAAAATGAAAAAATGTGAGCAATCTCAGCCAGCCATAATTCAAAGGCAACTCAACTGAAAATATTCTGGGAAGAATGAATAGCTTCAGACTAGTTTGTTCTTATTGACTGTCCTATGTGTGTCACATCTTGGACATATCCTTTTTGGAGATTCAAAACCACAATTTTTTTGATAAGTGAGGTTTGAACCCCATTTTTTTTCATATAGTGAATCAAAGAATCACCCCTCCCCCTTTCAAAAAGAACTCCTCCGTGCATGTGCGAGGTGGATCCAATCCTCCTATCTGTAGGGGTATGGAAAATAAATCTAATAAAGAAATCTAGTGCTGCTTATACAAATTGTTCTTTTCTGTCCTTTATTCTTTGGGTCAATTAGTTCATCCACCCCTAGTGGTGGACATTTCGAAAAATGAATTTGACCAGTTGATGTGAGTATCCTTTCTGCATAACCAATCATGATCGACATGGCTTATTTATTGTATTTTGGCACTCGTGTTTGGCTTACTGTAGTTTTCACATGATTTTTGCATCCTGCATTTCTCATTGTATATTCTACTCAGATCTTCAATTTGATCACCAAGTTCATTCAAGTAATTCTAATTTTGGTTCTGCAGTTTTTGAACCTTATAAAGACAGTAAAGTAGAGCTTCTTGGGCCTAAGTTACTCTTCATTGCCCTCAATTTGGGGGGCTTAGCACTGGGTGTTTGGAAGGTGAGATCTACTTTCAATTTTTCATCATTTGTTGTTTTAATTGCATTATCACCTTGTTTCAATTTTCAAAAAAATAAAAAGGCTTATATCAATCCCTCTCTCTCTCTTGTTCCTTTGACATGCTTCCTTGTTCCTTAGTATTTAAATTCCTTTATTTAATTACTATTTTTGTTTTGGCAGCTTAACACTTTGGGTCTTCTTCCCACACATGCATCAGACTGGGTCTCTTCATTACCTCCTGCACAGGTTAAATTCCTCCTCCCATGATGATTGAATTTGTTAATTTATTTATTATTATTTTTTAAATTGGGTTTTCTGGAAATGTTTCTCTAGCTGGGTTGAATGGTTTTAGTAGCCAAAACTTTAAGCAGACTACTAGTGGCTCTAGCTTTTTTTTAGTTTTCTTCTATTGCAGTTTAAGCTTGGTATTCCTCTAAATTATACTAGAATACTTTCATTGTTTATATTAAACCAAACGGCAAATGATTTAAATCACTATTGCAATTTTCTTATTTTGACTTTTGTACATTCATTAATAGTAACATTAAAAGTTCCTTGTATACTGTTGACATAATATCCCATAAGTATAATTTGCTGGAAAATGACATGGATTATATATAGTCTATCCACTATTGCTTGTCCAAACTTGTTAGCTGGCAGCCTCAGTTTTGAACAGCATTCTGCTCCATTATAAGTCCAATTTTTTTTTTTTTTTTTTGATAAGCAATAAACTTCATTGGTAGAAAAAACACGTACAAGAAAAACCGTGTACAAAGAGAAGCAGAAGACAAACAAAACTAAGAAGTGTAAAAACTACATCTATTGAGCACAAATCAGACAGAGAATTGAAAGAGAGAACACCCAACACATTTGTCCACCCAAACAAAGAATAGAAGAAAGAAGTCTTCAATTCTTGAATCAATCATTCGGTTCCTTCAAAAATCCAATTATTCCTCTCCCTCCAAATACTCTACATCAAACAGTCCAAATGTTCACATAAGAAACCATGTTGCTGCCAATCCCTTATCATTTTTCTTTATCTTTTTGTTTCAGCAAACCAATTCCAACAGAACAGATACTTTAATTGACATCTTTGTTCTTCTTTGAACATACTCTTAAATTCTTAATTGCTTTCTAATTTATTGTGCTTCATTTTCCAAATTTTAACATATTGGCTAGCCATGTTTGAACGGTTACTTAGCACCTATACATATACTGGGCTTAACCCATCCCCAACCCTTTTCTCGTTCTCACCTTTGATGAGAATTGGTAGATTTACTTGGTTACATGGATAAATCTGTGGTCTCCTGGAGACTTCAAAAAGTGTCATTTTTAGGGGATTTTGTGTCTAGGGCTTTTAGGAAAATACATAGGTGGAATAAATTCTCTCTTATTTGCTTCTAAAGTTTAGATTGGACAATTTTTGGAGTTAACTGAGAGAACATAGTGATTAACCTATCAGGAATAGCAGGTAAAGTGTGCCTAGCTCTAAAGAGTTATGTGAATATTATTACCTGAGTATTCCAATTTGGAATCACGAGATCTCCTTTTGAATTCATAGGGCAATTGGATCACTCCCATTAAGAGTAAACTTTGTTTCCTTCCTACATGCTTCATGTCACTCTTTACAATACCAATTTATTTTGCAAACAGATAGGAAAACTTCAGAGAAATTTTTTGTGGGGAGGAATGGGTGATGTTTCTAAATTCCATCTAGCAAACTGGAATGAGGCATGTTCACTCTTAAATGAGGGAGGATTTGGATTTGCAAATTGAGTACTTTTAACAAAACCCTTCTAGCTTGATGGCTACGGAGGTTTGGAACTGACAAGAGAATCTTTAGTCATTTGTATGAAGTATGAAGACTTTTTTTTTTTTTTCGAGGGACTCACACAGGGTAGGCCTACTGATAATTATTAGCGGGTGGAATAATTTTTTCGAACTAATTAAGTTTGTTGTTGGAGATGGCTCTTGAGTTCATTTTTTGGTATGACTTGTTGTGTTGACTATCCCTTGAAAGACCTGATCGGGTTAGATTAGCATAGGATAAGGATGCCTCAATAGTCATGTATCTTATTGATATTAGAGGTACAAGGCATTAGAATCTGCAATTCACTGGACACTTTCTGAATTGGAAAGTAGAGTATGTGGAAAATTTGTTTGGTTTGTTGTATTTAAACTTTCTGTCTATTCAACAAGAGGTTCAGTTATCTCGGAGTTTAACTAAGATATAGAAAGTAATATCATTATACGTATTGTGGCAATTTGGGGGGAGAGAGAGAGACTTTTGATGGGATGCCCAAATCAATTTCCTAAGCAATTTACTTTAAGATCTTTGTTTGATTGGATGACTACCTTGGGTAGTATCCTTGCATTTTCTAATCTAGGGGTTAGATCTTTTGAATTTTAGATTGGTCTGCTGGGAGCTTCCACTGGAATGTGCAATTTTGTCATCCACCACAAGATTGGGAAGAAGAAGCCTTTGACCGGTTTATGAGGTTGGTCTATTCTTCGACAGTGCGGGGGCTTGGCCTAGATATGGTTTGTTGGAAGCCTGCAAGGAATAAAGGTTTTGAGGTTAGAGGTTATTATAGCTCCTTCTACCCTCCTAATCTTGTTTCCTTTCCTTGGAGAATGATATGGCAATCGAAGGTTCGTCCAAGGGTAGTTTTCTTTTCTTGGTCTGCTTCCTTAGGTAAGATCTTAACAACAGACAATTTTCGTAAAAGACGAGTGGTAGTGCTTGACTAGTGCTATAAGTGTAAGAGGTGTGGGGAGTCGGTGGATCATCTTTTACTTCATTGCTCTATAGCTTGGGAGTTGTGGTCTTTGGTTTTCTGCTTGTTTGGTATTCAATGGGTTATGCCTCATACTGTTCTTGAGTTGTTTGAGGCTTGGCAAGGAAAGTTCGCGCTACATCGTCACATTGATGTTTGGAAATTAGTGCCTCATTGCTTGATTTGGTGCATTTGGTGTGAAAGGAATGCTAGAAGCTTTGAGGGTTGTGAAGGTTCTTTGCTGGAGATTTAAGTCTTTTTTCTTACTCACTCTCTTTGAATGGAGTGTGGTTTTTTCTCATCTTTTTTGTTCTCCTTTTTCTACTTTTCTTGACCGTTGTTCTTTTGTTGCTTGATTTGTGCCCCCATAGTACATCCCCAATGTACTCGGCTTGGCAATTTTTCTACTATTAATAATATTCTTACGTTATTTATCAAAAAAAAAAAAAAAAAGATTGTGATTTCTTAGGAGTGTTCAATGCACAATTTGTGTATTTGAACTATCTCCCCTTTCGAATAAAACTATTGTGCATTAAAAAATGCTCTGTATATTAAATGGCATCTCTCCTACCCTACATAACAGGTGGAGGATGAGAAAAACAGTGAATAAAACTTCTTAAGATTTTGAAAGAGTTTGTCTACCTTGACGATAAGGATCCTTAAGAATGTTTTCCTGGAATATTGTACAATTATAAATAAAAAATAAAAATAAAAATAAAAAAATTGTTATTTTTGTTGCCATGTGATGTAAACATTACTGGATTGAGGTTGAGTTATAATTTATCACAGGATAGGGGTTGCATCTTCTACTAATGTATATTATGCATTTCTCTTCCTTTTTTCTTTCTCTTGACTTGAATTGACCATCTCTTCATTACTAGTGCATTAATTGGTTTTTTTTTCACATGACTAAACCATCTCCAACAGCTTTTCCTCATATTCTCATCAATATGGGTCACTCCTATCTTTGAGTGAAATTCCTCATTTTGAATCCTATCTTTCCTTATATTTCCTCTCTTTTTTGTTGTGGTGAAGAATTTAGTTATCTCACAAAGAAGAATGAGAACACACTGAAATTGTTTGCTTACTAATATAAACATGAAAAATTCATGAATGGCCATTGACATGCTTTTCCCAAAGTTAAAAACATGAAGTGATGGAAGTTACCAATGAGCTATAGCTCGGTTAGTACTTCCTCCTCTCATAATAATGGGATGTTGGGTGAGATTGTGGGTTCAAGACCCACTTGGTGGTGTGTGTGTGTGTGTGTGTAATTTACTGTATCATATTATAAAAAGAAAATTTTAAAAATGAAGGGATAGAAGTAGTCGTTTCCTTTTTGCCAATCTCTAAATTTCATTGTAGTTTAGATATGCAAATGCATGTTTAATATGGTCCGGCAAAGATTGGGACTCCACTTCCTTATATCAAACATTTAACCCATCAGGCTGCCACCTAGTGGTGGGAGGCTTGGGATGAGTTGTAGATCCAGGCATCCTAGGTTTGTATCCCCACTAGAAATTCTCTTGGATTACTTGGTACACAGTTCTAGCGGGTGGAGTCGTGTATCCAAGGTGTACTCCCCAAGGATGGGTCCAAAGAGCCTTGCCTTGGAGAAGTTCCACGCCATAAACAAAATAAAAATAAAGAAAATAAAAAATTTTAAATTAAGGTTAATGTTCTACCCTTTGAGATCACTGTTCTGGGGCCGTGGTGAGGTTCCACGCCATCAAAATAATAGTTTGAGGTTAATGTTCTACACTTTGAGATGACTGCTCTGGGTTCTGTGGTATGATATTTTGTTAGTTAGACTTGAAATCAGGTTTGATGCTTGGTTCTTAAAGCATTTCTTTGTGGCAATTATTGCTCTTGATGATTTATCCTAGCTATTGGGTTGTAGTAAACATCAAATTTGTTCTATTATTGACTAGAATTCTTTACACGCCCTACTGCAGAATGCTCTATCAAGATCCTAACATTTTCTTCTTTGATTTCAGGAAGTTGAGTATTCTGGTGGGGGTATTCCTTTACGTTGATGTGCATGTTTGGTTAAAATAGACTGACGGATGAAACTTTGATATTGTTTTTGACTGTTGGCTTATTTCGCATGGCCATCATGTGGACGATTTGCCAGATGTTTTAATTTAATTTTATCAAACTAGTGGCTAGGTTTTGTGGAACATACTGTGAGTCAGTGGATGATGCTGGAATATTTAATCCAATACTTCGTAGTAAGCAAACGTTGATGGTATCATGATTTGTGCTTTATTCAAAATGTAGTTCCTTCATTGCTTCATACTAACGGTCTGTGATTGTTTGTAGACATAAATAAAACATTTTGGCATTTCACAAATCACCCTTAACCAGAGAGCCGATGGTAGCAATAGTCTATAGATGGCTCTCTGTTAGATATAGATCTCAATTGTATTTTGAAAGACAACTGAAAACCATGAGACTCTAGTTTCTACGCGTAGTGCTATATGCACATCTCAGGTCTAACGCCAAGCTAAATTAGGTTAAGGGATTATACTAATGCCAAAGTGAATCAGGCAACCACACAGTTTGCGAGCAAAAGTTGGAGCTGACTCGAAGCTTTAAAAATTATCTTCTCTGTGCTATTCAATATGCATAAAGTCACGAGAGAAGTAAATTTCTAGTTTATACACCTTAAGAGATTTCCGTACTCATTTTTATAAAGAACCATGAAAGGAGTGCATTATATTTAACTTCCAGAATTATCTTACTTTCCTTCAATCAAATTGCAAATCAACTAATCAAGTAGAACAAGAGAAAATAAAGAAAGTTGGCAGCAACAACAATGATAGGGTATATTTTCACCAAAGCAAAATAAATCTAACACACGAGAGTCATCCTGTCTCCGAGGGATCGTCATGTGCAAGAGGATCGCCAGCTACCCATGCATGGTTCCTTGCAATGCAATCCATCCCATGACCACTTGTCGGGTACACCATTGTGACAGACGAACAGGACCTGGCAGATGACCCCCTGCACTTAGTCTCCCAAGCCATTTGCATATCTTCAACTACACTCTCTCCATATGGAAAGAACTTGCACACCATGCCAAAAAATCCTCCTACATATTCACATCCTCCAATTATGGGAAGTTAGACTCAAAATCTTAGGACTCTCCATGAGGGAAGATCCTAAATTCACGGGAACTTGGTCAAGTCTATACCACTACATAAACACCAAGCCCCCTTCTCTCTAAGGTATGTATAATTTCTCAATTCTCATACTTTTGGAGTTATTAAGAATCGTTGAGTTGCTAATTTAACCTTTAGAAGGTCTTTGGCTGACACCACACCAATGTACTATGTAGATCTTTTATTCTTCAAGAACTCCTAATGACTGCATATTTGGACGATTGACTCATTGACGATTCATTGCATTATCAAAAAATAAATTTTTAGTCCCAATATTTTGAGGTCAACAATGGATCTTCAACAAATTAGTTAGGAAGAGTATTTATAATGAATCCATTCATAATAGAGTAACTAAATTTTAGTCTAGTTGTCAACTTACCACAACCCTCTAGGTATATGTGTGGAGCAAACATAGCTTTTACAAACCAACATAGCATTTCTAGGAACCACAAAACAAAGATAAAATGTCAATAATATAAAGAGGAAGTCTAAATACACAATGAATTTGACAACAATTAGTGGTATCTCATATCACAATAATATTGTAACTAATTATATTATGCCAACTCAATAAGGTGTGAAAAAAGTTGTGAAATTTATTATGCTTGAAGCATTGCTCATCATAAAAATGTCTTGTAATTTAGAGAAATGTCATGTCCACAACATTTTTACAACAAATCCTAAATGGAAAGTTGTTATTGGTTGTTATGGTAAGCAAAAAAATAATTTAAGTTGTGAATTCAAATTTGAACTAATAACAACTTACTACATGTGATTTTTTATGAAAATATTGTGAATATAGCATATCTCTATAATTTTAAACTATACCAACAAAGCATTTGCACTTGCACGCATAAAGCATTCTAACTTACAAGTCAAAAGTCAAAATTTTCAATTAAAGAGAAAATTCAAAAGGACCAACAAACCAACATTAAACTTTTACAACTATCATCCTATTTAAACCTGAAAACCTTATTTCTGAGACTCGTGAGTTTGACATATACATCAGTAGAATAAATTCAATAAGAGTAGTGTAGAAGGCTTTATCTATACCCTCCACTACCAATGTGCTATATCAGATTTTTACCATAAAAAAATAAAACGTAACACACGATTTCACCCTCATAAAATAGGTGGGATAATAATTATAAACAAAAAATAAACCCAAATATTTAGAAATTCAAAACTCAATCTCATCATGTAAAAGAGTAATAGCAGGTCACGGTGAAGAGTCGTTGGAGACAATGTTGACGATGCTTCAATTATTTGAGAATTATAGCCAGGAGGCTTAGCAAAATCTCCAAGTTTTTTGCCCCTTTTTCTTTTAGGTTACTATTTCCGTAGGTATTAAAGAAAAGAAACTCCAAGTCATTGAGATTCAATCAAAGAGAAATGCTATGTTAACAATATTTTTGCAATATTTTCATAACACATCCTAGATGACAAGTTGTTACTTACTATTATTGGTAGGCAAAAAAATAATTTTAGTAGTAAATTCAAGTTAAAAACCTATAACAACCTGACACTTAAAATTTATTATGAAAGTGTTGTAAAAATATTATAAACGTAGTACTTCTTTCGAACAAATAGCCATCAACATGGACAAGAAAGGTCATAGCATTTATAAAAGTCCACAAGTGTTTTTGACGAGTGTGATTTAAACAGTATTCTTATTGAATTTACCTTCTAATTTAAATCATTGAATAATGTTAGCAATATAAATTTTGTTTTCAGCTTCTTTTCAGCATTGTTGATATCACTCTCGTGATCTACAACTACAACTTATGTTATTTTATAACAAGTCATGTTAACCATTTAAAAATATATATATATATATATATATTAAAAATTTTGCCACTAGATTTATTATTAAAAAAAAAAAATTGTCTACCAACTATTTTAAATATTTTAAAAGAAAAGCCCCAAAAAAATAAAAGCACTTTTAAGTTTTAAGTTTTAAGTTTTAATATTGACCAAATATTAATCTACTAAAAAAATAATTGAACAAATAAAATAAAATAAAATAAATAAATGAAATTTTACTTAAATAAATATATAGTGCCTTTCCCACTCACCGCTCCATCCAAATCCATTATCTAATCTCTTTCTTTATAGTTACTGCCATTCATACTCATAACAGTCTCTCAGAAAGTCTAAACTCAATCGCAGAGCAATGGATTTGACATCCCAACAGCTTACCCAATACAATGGTACGGACGCATCAAAGCCCCTCTACGTGGCTGTGAAGGGTCGCATCTTCGATGTCACGAACGGCAAGTCCTTCTACGGCCCCGGAGGTCCCTACGCCATGTTCGCCGGCAAAGACGCCAGCAGAGCTCTGGCCAAGATGAGCAAGAACGACGAGGACGTGACACCCTCTCTCGATGGCCTCTCCGACAAGGAGATCGGAGTCCTCAACGACTGGGAGAAGAAGTTCGAAGCTAAGTACCCCGTTGTTGGTCGCGTAGTTTCTTGAATCCTAAGCTTGTTTACATGCTTTATATATGAAATGGGTGTCTATGTATGTATTGGTAATGCTATTTTGGGGGCTAATACGCTTCTGGGTGTTTGTGATTTCGTTGGAATTTGACGATTTCGAATTGTTAATCATGGATGTTGTTGTGTTACTGTTGGAGGGTTTGTGTATGATTAGTTTGGGTCAAATAATAAATTTTGGTTGTGTGAAAATTGGAGTGTTTGGTACATGTGTTTTGATGTTTGAAAATATGTGTCGAAATATGCATGGGTGAAAAAGTGCGTGGAAATTAGTGTAATGTTGCTTAAAAACTGAAAACAAGTGATTAAATAAGTCTACCAAGCAGTCCCTGGGTATTCTGCTTCTATCTTTGATTACTTTGGTAACATTAAGGATGTTCACGCAATGCACCAAGAACCATGTAGCTCAACTAGCATTACTGGTGTTTCCAACAAGACATTCAGGGTTCAAATACCCCCTCTAATGAACCTTACTTGTTGACCTCATTCCCATTTCACATATAGGTGTGACAAATTCTGTATACATGCTTATGTGTGTACATACCACATGCACAAACGTATAATTGCTTATGTGGTACTCTCATGAGGTAAAATTGAAGTTGTAATGCCATATATCTGTATTACGCTCCATCAATTTGTTCATCATTTGATACGGAGTATTTCATTTGTTCTTTCATTTAATTTTGAGGATGAAGTTTTTTTTGGGGGGGGAGAATTCTTAGGAGAAATCATCTTAATCATATAAGTGCGGTCATCTGCAACCTGTAATCAAAGAGTTGTTTCTCTGAGTTAATTCTTCCAACTCTAAATTTTCTTAAAATTTGGCATCTATGTTTGATAACTTGGTAAATATTTTGAAATATGTGGCCCACATAGGAATTATTTTAATTAGTAATTTTCTCATTAGAATGCTTGAACAATCATGATTCATGACTAGAGGTATGCCTTTAATTCTTTTGTTGTTTTTCAATTCCTTACAAATATGAGTTGTTGCACATTAGTTATTTGGTTTGCGTCCGGTGTTCTAAGAAGGAACAGGACATTGTGAATTGTATGTGTCTTTTTAAGTCTGTAAAATATTCACTCGCAAAGATTTTTCAGATAAAGCATGACTGACATGATGATCTAGATGATAAATTGCTCCAACTTAATTGATATTTGGAATCATTGGGTAAATGATTCCCTGATGTGTTCATCTCACTATTTCTGACTCTTCCTTGGCAGATTTTTCTCTAATCTCTTCTTCATGAATGAGGATAAATTGACAAAGGAGAAGTTGTTTTGTAACTCTTGACTGCCACTTTTGTTAGTTTGTGATCTTGACTCCTAAATTTATATATAATGTGCCTTATAAATCCTTTTCTTTCCTCCTCTCTCTCTCTCTTTTTTTTTTTGGGGGGGGGGGGGGGGGGGGTGGTTCCCCTTTGAGTATATATACTGAATTAGTCAATTTTAGATCTTAGCTTGTTGAGCTGATAGTATAATGCCAATGTACTTATTTCAAATTTTTTAATATTTTTTTTTTTTTAAACTATCTCAATCATGTGACACTAAGTTGCTGCAGCTTTAGGATTATTATAACTTGTAAGAGATCACTATAAAAGCAATTGTAAAATAAAGAGAAAAGAGTTATCAAATGCTAAGTTGCAAGGATTTAGGGCATCCTTTGCTTAAAATGTGGTGCTTTCACAAAGGTCAAAAGGAACCAAAATAGGTCAATGTAAGTTGTGTTTGTGGGCTCTGTAATTTATGTATTGTTGCAGCAAAACTGGAGAAACCTGTGTTTTGTGAGCCTGCAGTTTGGGTAGCAGTAGAAAGTAGATGAAGTTATAATCATTGAGTAAAATAAATTTTCGTAGAGATATATCTATAGACAAGGTTTATTAGTTAAAATCCCATTCGTACATCTGGTTAGTCAAGAAAAAATTGATTACAGGTTTAAGTGGTTATCCTGAAAGGGTGGATATGGTCTTTGTGGAATGGTTGATTATTTGGTTGCTTTGCATACTCGGTCACAACCATAGGGGTGCAGGAGAGAGGTCTTCTAATATCTTTGTGGTGTGTAGGGACCCAGTACTTGTAGGGTGTAGCATCTTGGAGTGATTTACTATAATGAAAACAGCAAGGAGTTGTATTGTTAGTCTTTCTTTTTTCATTTTTAATTACATGTATACCTGTGTGTATGTGATTTTGTTTGTTCTTTTTGGAAGATATATGTACATATGCCTATAACGAATTACTTAGTTTTACACTAAAAGTTAGGGGTGGCTCAACCATTAGGCCATTTAGGCAATGGCCTAAGGCCCCCAAATAGAAGAAGGCCCCCTAAAATATAATTATAGAATATATTTACAAATCTATAAATAATCTAAAACCGAAGATGTTTGACTTTTTGTTGACCTCTTTGTATAATGACACATCAGCTTTGTAGCTTTCACAATTTTCCACATTAGCAAACTCTTTTTTATTAAATTTTGCTTTCTTTCCTGTTACCCTGATTATTTTTTCTTTCCCACATTATTCTCTCTCACTTCCTCATAGAAGAGTCTCCTCTCCTTTATGGCTTTATCTCAGTCAAGTTTTCTGTTCTCGGAGGTCTTTCTCTCTCTTATTTTTTAGTCTAATCTTCAAAATTGTATCTCTCACTTATTCAAAATTCAGCCAGATCCATCTTTCCCACAAAGAACGGCCTATTTGTCCCACATCCGGGTCAAGAATATGAACCAAATTGGACCAAATGGCTGCCACCTTTGTTGTAAAATGTAGCCCCAGTCCTCGGCAATTTGAGCTCCAGCCATCTCTACCTGCTTTGTTAACAGCCCTAGGTACTCTGTCCCAGGCTCCCAGCCCAGTCCAAAAGGCCCTAAAGTTTCATTGATTCGCATATGGCCATCTCAACATAGCCCAGCCGCCCTTGGTGCAGGCCAAATACAGCAATATTTTGGTATCTTTGGTAGTATTTCGTAGTCCATATATTTTTGCTAGATTAGGAAATATTGTAGAAAACCTAGGTATAAATTAAAAAATCGAGTCGGTGCTTCTGTGGTATATAAGATTTTGAACATTCAAAGTTGTAATTTTGTTGATTGTTGCCTTTTTACTTCCTAATCAATTTATTATATGTTAGTATTGCACTAATTGTTTTTCACATGATTAAATTGTTTCTTGAACTAAATCCTGTGTATTGCTGTAATAACACCATTAAGGATGTAGATTTGGATTTATGTAAGATTGTGGCATGTTTTATTCTTAGTTCAAAGCCGGTGTATTGTTATAATAGTGTCTATGTGATATTGTGATTAAGATGACTAATATTTTAGTAATTGATAATACTCAAAGCTAAGTTGTGATATGTTTCCAGCATTATATTCATTATAGGTCTTTGCTGATTTCTTTAAGTTTTAATTTTGCTTATATAGAACTGTTAGAATTTAGATGTATTTGTGTGTGCTTATCTTTAGAATGATAAATGGATTATGGCTTTGGGAATTTACTTTTTGACCTAAGTAATTTATAAATCTTGGGGCCTTGAAGCTTATTTCATCATAGTTTGCCACAAATCCATTGATTATGTATGACCTATTATCTATCCCTTTAAAAGAAAATGTCTGTGAAAGGGGTTTGTTGACCCTATTTGATGCTTTTTCAATGGGTATCATGACAAAGGTATTACAACCTGCTGGTCTCCCTACCTGTGTGCTGCTATACTAAAGGCTGGTGCTGCTGTTTGTGCATTGTTGTTGTTGTTGTACATGCTTATATGCACTATGCTTCTGTTGTACTTGGTGTTAGCTGTATTGTGATACTTGGTAGCTATTAGCATTGTACTAGGAATTGATATAGAATCCTAGGATGTTTTGGTAGTTATTGGCAGGTCACATTCAGCTATAGATGACCTGGCTAATTAGGCATGTGCTCAACGTATTATAGAGCATGTGATAGATAAGGAGTTAGTTAATCAATTCAGCTGCAGCTTAGTTAAAAGGCTGCAATGATTTTAAGGAAGAATATCAGAAGAATAATAATCTGAGTTTTCTCTTTTTTGTACTCTAATCTCTACCCCCAATATTCTTAGGAGGCCCAGCTACCTTGAATCAACCATTACAATTCACAATTGCCTGGTTGGTTTTTACCTTCTCCCTGGTTGGTCATTGGTGGGCAGAGCCAAAATATATTCACTAGTCAAATGTTGTCCAAAGCCGTCAGGTGTTATCAAGTATCAAGTCATGATGTTTTTAAATAAACACATTCACATTGGTAGGTCCAATAGTGTGACAAAACATTACAGGATCGCTTTACGAACTCTCTACAAAGCCAGTGAGTCCTCTTGTAGTTGTGGGACTGGAAGACAAGCAGGATTAAGGCACATAAAAAAAATTTATCGGTGACTTATTAAGTATTATTAGCCACTTCTCTGCGCTTAGGACTTGTCACATATCAATTCCAAAAGTAAAACCCATGACCTGGTTCCGATCATCACCTCCAATGATAATCTCTCTTTTCTTTAGTAAGCAATTCACAAACTCCGTGGACAAGAATCTGTGAGCTCATCTTCCACTGGTTTCTCATGAGGGATAAAGGTGTCATTTGAATCAAGAGCAATGTTACGAACAAAATTTTTTACAACAGATAACTTGGCAATTTTTTATTGGTTTTTATCTGTTATAATAATAACAATTTTTTACGCACTACTTAACAACATGCCACACTAGCAATTTTTCAATTTTTTGTTGGGAAATTACCTTAAATTCTAATTGTGACTTGCAAAATTATTTTGGGTTTCCTTAATGTGGAAGGAAAATCTATTCCTCATTAAAGAAGTAATGAATTTCTTGTCCAAGAGGAAAAAGGAAAAGAGTTTTATAAATAGATACTGCTACAAAGAATTTGATGGCTTTGATCCAAGGTTCTCCTTATGAGGAGAGGAAATATATAGCGTGAAACTAAGAAAGATAACAAAAGGTTTTTTTATTTTTTGTAAAGCACACAAATCAAAGAGAGTTTGGGAAGTTTTGTTTGATGTTGCAAAGTGCAAGAGAAAGAGAAAGAAGAACCAAATAGAGAAAGAGAGAGAGCCGTGCATGAAGAAGAAAATAGAGAAGAGAGAACAAAATGTTGCTGCTTTTTAGATGAATAATTAGTGTGTGTAAGAGCAAAGAATATAAGGAGATTTTCTCTAGATGTGAGACATGCACAAAAAGATTTATCATTGTATTAATTAGGTGGATTTCAAGTTAGGTATAAACTTGAGAATTATTGTAAATGATTTGATAATAGTAAAATTATACGAAATTTGACCCGTAGTTTTTCCCTTCAAAAAGAACGGCTTTTCCACTTAAATATTTGTGTTTTTGTTTGTGATTGCTATTTTAGATTAGTAATTTTGGTGATAATTTAATTTGGGAACCCAACATTTTTTGTTTATAGACTTTCTCTTTCTGTTGATTCAAAGGACCATTGGCTGAATGATATCTCATTATGCTACTACAACACTTGTGTGTCCTTTCGAATTAACATCTACGTAAACCTTCAATGGCTTCAACTATCCGAAGTCCCAATCAGACCTCCCTCAACCAATGGAAAGCTAGATCAACATGCCTATTCCTTCCACATCACAATCATGTCCTTGCAATATCCATTCATTCAGTTCCTATAATGGAGGGGTCTCAACCCTTCATTGTGTGAAGGACCAAATGGAATTAACGTGGATCTCGTATGGCCCCAGGTTTGTCCTAGATGATCCCAATTGGACGCTAGACATAAATTGATTTTTTTTCCCCCATTAATCAAGTAGTGTTGTTCATAAATAGTGAATTTTGATTCCATTCAAAAATAGTATACTTTTCCCATAATGAGTTCTAGTCTCATAGTACGAAGTGAAGAAATAGAAATGATAGCGGAATAGGAAAAAGTAAATTCTATGTGCAAGTGACAGAGAAATAGAATATGAAAATGATTAAATGAAAGGAATCTTAAAAAAAAAAGGATATTTGGTTTTAGTAAATAAAAAAAATAAAGGGCATTTGATTTAACATTTTTATATTTACTCTTTTTTATCCTATAATCAATTCTACAGGTGAAATAAAATGAAATATCTGATGATTTCCTTATCTACTCTATAAAATTCGAAGTCATTATAAATCATAAAAAGAAATAAAATTCAAAGTCATCTTAGCTGGTAAGAATGGGTTATAATAAAATTGCTATGTTCTCTTTTAAAAAAATTCCCATGCAAAAAATAAGGCCAATGAAGAAAATCGAAAACATGCAATGAGTACCTATTATATATTTCTTATCAACCTAACTGAAAAATATGTACAAAGATATTCTGTTTCAAAGGGGGACAAAAGAACAATATTTAAAGAAACGGTTAGGCAAACCTTCCCTGAGGCCATTCTCTTAATTATTATAACAATGGTTTCGATAATTATCCAATGAACTCAATTATGATAACTGATATTATTGTTAGTTTGAACTTTGAAGTACTATCAAGTATCAACTCAATTATTTAGCATAATAGAGATCGAGTTAACATAATCTTGACTCTCAAAAAAAAAAAAAAAAAGTAACATAATCTTGACTAAAACCATCTCAGGTACTTAAATATAAAAAAATAAATAAAATAATAAATAAATAATAAAAACAAACAAACAAACAAAGAATATTTTGCTTAAATGTTTTTTTTTTTAAAGATAGGTAGATGGTAAAAGAGAAGATAATGTGGAATTTGAACCATAGATACAAGGCATTAGTATTGTGGTAACATTTAAACCTTGTTATTTCGATTTTGTAAACGGTTAAGTATTGGTATTAATATACCATGTTAAATATGCTGCTAAAATAGATGCAGAAGCAAAAACAATGGTTCAGCCAAACGGCCTACAACCACGAAGGTAACCTTTAAAATCAACATCTTTAATATATGAAAGTGTAGTACAAATTCTATGATATAATTAACCATAATATGGTTTATATATAGTAAGATAAACCCTAGACTAATAGACTTTTTTTATTCAAGTAGAAGACTTGACTTGCACACATTGTAAGTCTAAGCTTGAGCCTATGTTATTGGGCTAATATATCTCTAACACAAACCAATTTCATACAAATTATTTATTACTGGATTGTCGGTTGTACCTCAAACCTGATTAATGCCTAACATATTCCGTTCTTGCAAACCAATTTTTTACAAGTATTATTTTGTAAACCTCGTTGATTTGTAAACCAATTATATATATATATATATATATATATATATATATAATTTTATCACTAAATTATCACCATTAGATTATCACTTTAATCTCGAACGTGCTTAATGCTTAACATATTTTGTTTATGCAATCCAATTTTATACAAATCATTTAATTCCTGTACTAAGAAATAATCTCCTGAATCCAGCTAAGTCCAGCTATGCTCATACTTAATTGACTTTCATGGAATGTCATATTGCAATAAAATGGAAGGTAATAAATGCTAGCGTTGAGCATGCCATAATTCAGAACTCAGTTAGTTTTTTTTTTTTTTTTTTTAATCTACCGTATTCTTGGGACTTACGTCATGAGTCATGACAATGAATGAAAGTCAGCTACAACAAAAAGCATATTATTCTAATAATTTGCAAGAAAAATATTTTCAACGCTTTTGCTTGCAAGCAACAAGATGCGTAGTTGGTTTAGCAAAAAAAAAAAAAAGATGCGTGGTTGTGTACTTGTATACGTGCCTAGCTCGCCTTGTCCTGCACCGATAGAAGATTAATATAGAAAACGCTAAATAAAAATAATTAAAAAAAAAACTATTTACTTTCAAGTTTCAACATTTGTCATGGCTATCAGATTGGCACTGGCTGCTTCTTTATTCAATGAGTTAATGATTATTATCTTTTTATTCAGTGAGTTAGGACAATTATTGGCTAGTTCTAAAATACGGTGACATAATGCTCATCATTTTTTTTTATATTTATTGTGAATTTTAATATGAATTTAATTAGTAGAATTTATTATAAATATAAGAGAAAGAAGCATTGCTTTACTATACTTAAAAAGCATCTAATAATTACTTTTGATGTTAAAAAAAAATTTTTTTAAAAAAAGTCATTTGCTTATGGTTTCAAGAATTCCTTACAATCCCTGGTATTCTTTACTTTTCCCCGCTAGATGAATCATTGAGCATTTACGTTGCATAATAGGAGATTCCAATTAAGTCATCAATTTGATTGAGTAAACAACAACGTCCCTTATAATATTATTGATTTTCTAATGACTAACAGAATGGATATTGAAAATGAATATTAGAATAAAAATTAACAAGAAGTTTACTAACAAAAAAAAAAAAAAAAAATCATAATTTTTTTTTTTTGGGCAAAAATCCAAAACTGACCCACTAACTTTCAACTTTTGTCATTTCAATCCTCTAACTTTTAGTTTTGTCATTTCAGTCCTTTAAGTTTCAATTTTTATCAATGTAGTATTCTGTTAGACCTCAATTATTTGTTGCCATTAAGTGACTTTTTTTTTTAATTTCAAAATTAAAAGAAAATATAAAAATTAAAAAAAAAGTTGTAAAAAAAAATACATTTAAGGGGAACGAAAATGATGTCATTCCCCTTCCCCTGAAATCAAAACCAAAAAACACGATGGGTCGGTTTGAGAGAGAGAGACCGAGATTAAGGCCATGAAGGTGATGGATTTTTGATAAATCGAGTTTGAGAGAGAGAGATCGAGATAGAGACCGATTTGCAGAGAGATTGAGATATTGCAAGGTTTCTATTGCTAACATTCTAATTTTAGAGAATCGACGTGAAGAAGAGGATGTTGAGTTCTATTTTTAGGATTTAAAATATGTATAGTATGTAACAACATAAAATGCCCATCCACACATAGAGCTAACAACCACACATCAAACCAAACAATACAAACAATCACAAAAGCAAAATTAACCACAAAAATCATTAAATCAAATACAAACACCATAATTCAAAATAAGAAAAACTAAATAATTATCCATCCATATCATCTAATTACCTTGAAATATCTCAAAATTAACCAAAATATCCGATTTTTTTTTTTTCAAAATTAAAATAGAAGAACCTCTATCTCTTTGTCTCTCTCTTTATCTCTCTCACTCAGTCCAGAGGGACTTCCACGTCACCATCGGAGGTCCCACTAAGGTATTTGGCCATGGATCTAAGGCGCATAACCTTGGCAATCTCAACGACGTCATCGAGGGAGATATTCCCGTTGTGCTTGATATTCTTCGTCTTCTTCCGGTCACACTCCGGCTCCTTCAGTGCCTTGATGACCAGAGCCACCGCCGATGGCACCACCGATACCTTGGCCTGACAATTTTGCACAGTCAACTTCACCATCATGCACAGGCCCTTCCAGTCCTTCATGGTCTCCTTCGCTATGTCTTCTCCAATCTTCTTCGACGAGAGACCTAGCAGACCGATCTTTGGGGCAAGTGAACTCGCAACACCGACCTCACCTCTGGTGATTCGATCTCTCTCTCAAACCGACCCAATTTTCCCCAAATTTACTCAATTAGGGCTTTAGAAATCCATCATGTTTTTTGGTTTTGATTTTAGGGGCCCATTAGGAGTGTCAATGTTTGACCCAACCCGCGAACACGATACGAACTCGACACGTGTTTTTGCGGGTTAGGGTTGGGTTTTAGTGGGTTTGGGTCATAAACAGGTCGACCTGAAAACAACACAATAAGAAACGGGTCATAAGCAAGTCAACCCGCGTGACCCACAATAAATACGTTTGACATACCAATTCATTTGTGTCAACCCAAAATGACATATTTAACACAACCCGTTTAACTTGTATAACAAATAAATATTCATTTTATTTTAGATTTTTCAAATACTTTTTATATCCAACCTATATTTTAAACTTAAAAGGAAAGTAAATAATTACAAAAACTTACAAGGGATATAATCGGAAATTGAAACTTTACAAACCCTAGATCTCTAAACCCTACAAATCCTAAATCTCTAAACCTTTTTATATTTTTGTAAAGAACTTATTTTTAGATGGATGTTATATGTTTGTTGAACTATATTATTTTAAATGTGGGTTAAAGACTTGAAGTGTATACACTACTTTTGGGATGTAAAAAAAATAAAAATAAAAAATAGATAGATGTTATATTTAATATTAAGCAAGTTGAAATGAATTATATCACATTTATGTCAACCCAACACGACCCATTTATTAAGCATGTCAAGTGGGTTGGGCCAAGTCAACCTACCTTATTAACAGGTCGGGTTAGGGTTGAAGGATTATGACACGATTATTAAATGAGTCGGGTTCGGGTTAAGTCATTTAGTCGAATACCCCTACCTCAACACGACACAAACCCGAATTCACACCCTTAGGGTCAATGTTCTCTTCTTCTTCTTCTTTTTTTTTTTTTTTTTTTTTTAATTCACTAACAGCTTCTTTTTTTCTTTTAATCCTGAAATTAAAAATAAATAAATAATAAGAGCCAAAACGGCTCATTGAACACCAGTAGGTAACTGAGGTCTAATGGAATACTATATTGACAAAAATTGAAATGAGAAAACTGAAAGTTAAAGGATTGAAATGACAAAAGCTAAAAGTTAAAGAGTTAGTTTTGGATTTTTGTTTTTTTTTTTTTTTTTTTTTTTTTTTTTTTTCACAAATGTTAATGTGGTATATTGTGATTGATATTAATAAAAAAATTTGTTAATCCATTTGAAAATGTAGTATAAGTTTAATAACAATTTATCCTGTTAACAACTGTGAAAAAGAATTGTGACAATTTTTATGTACCTAACGTTATTAACATTTTTTTTTTTTGAAAAGTTATTAACATTAACATTACTAACAAATTAAAAGGTTATCTTCTAAAAAAAAGTATAAGGTAAATTCGAGATTCCTTTTGTTTCAAATAAAAGAATTATAGAAGCATAAAAAACTCACTAGCTCCATTTTATAGCCAAAGGTCGCCATTTTTTTTTTTTTTTTGGCAGACAAAGGTCGCCATTTTTCTAGTTTCTAATGGGTTTGGAGTCTTTGGACCGTTTGGTTACAAATTCGATAGAAAAAAAAAAGTGATGAAGGTTGTAATAAATGTTGGAATTGATTGATATTAGCTAGTGGGCAATGAAAAATGATCCATTGGTGATGATCAAGTACGACTTTTAGTGCGCGGTCCAATAGTCATAGACACTGCCACACTGGCTAATATTCTACGTTGGGGCTTTCAGTCTTGTTAGATTCTTTTGGGGGAAAAAAAAAACCAAAAAAAAAAAAAAAAAAAGGTCTTACTCTTGTTAGATAAGTATATATAGACTCTCTGACTAACTGGTCAAAATTAGGTAGGTAATATCATATTGGTACCGACTATATTTATTGTACCAAAGATTTTTTTGAAGGTTTCGACTGGTGCAATAAAATTTTTAAAAAATACAATATAAAATATATTGTTTAAGTTAATACATTGGTGGATTAATGTATACTTAGACTTATATTTGGGCTTATAATATATATATATATATATTTATATATATTTCTTTCTTTCTTTCTCAAAAAAAAAAATATATATATATATATTTAGTTATAAAAAAGCAGTAATCTCTAAAATAATACATATGTATTAACGAATACCGAAATATTTAATTATTATAACAAACTAAACTGAAACAACATCAAGTAAGAAATTGACCCTCTTGATCAAAATTCATTATTTGGGCAATTGGCACCCACATTAGGAATTGATCTACCAAAACCTTTATCATTTTTGATTATTTTCCTAGTCGATTTAGTGATAGCTCAAATTTCTCAACAAGCAAAAAAAAAAAAAAAAAAAAAAAAAATGAAGGGTATGGTAATTAACAAGAGCACTAAATCATTGATTAAGGTTAGAGTGACAATTCTTGTCAAGGCAACAGAATTTGAATACATAGCTTAACTTCAAAGACCCATTTAATTATGGTTTCAAACCCCTCAACCATAATATAACTCGTTTATTAAATGAGTTGACATTACAACATTACACAATTCATTTCAACTTGTTTAATAAACAATCTTTAAAAAAATGTGAAAAATTCAAATTTTAGAGTTTTAAATAATAATTTATCAATATAACCATTAATTTTTTTAATGACTCAATTATATATAAATTCAAATTTATGTCAAATAAAAATGATATTATTTATATGAATGGGATCATTCTAAGTTGATTGTGGGTTAAGTAGATATCAACCAATTTATTAATCATGTTAAAGCGTGCTAACCAGTTTTGACATGAACCAATTTATATAATTGCCATTCCTAATTAAAGTTGAATCTTATAATAAAATTTATTGACTTTTTATAGGGATTTAAGTCACTTTCAATTTACCTCTCAAAAAAAAAAAAAAAAAGTCACTTTCAATTTAAAAGTTATTTTTCACTCTCTTTTTTTGGTTACAATCCATTATTCCAATGTAATTAAACCGATTTTAGTTAATTTTTTTTATTATAATTTGATGATCAGAAGAGGAGGAATTTAAACTCGAAAGATTTTCCTTGAAAATGCTAAGAGATGCTAATTCTCCTTAGCCTCTTAACTAGTGCACCAGAGTACCTATTATCATACACTAAAATGTCCTCACTGCGAAGCTTCACGTAAATTTGTTTATTTTTTATTAATTTTTACAAGGGCTGGACGTGAGAAAGTTGGAACTTGGAAGCCACAACAAGTCGGCTTCAGCTTTACTAAGGAAGGAGACTCAAAAGCAGCTTCTTCTTCCCTAAGTCATTCCCAAACAGAGCTTTAAAGCTTTGCTTTTTCTATCTCTCTCTCTCTCTCTCTCTCTCTCATCAAATCAGTAAACAGTAACCCAAAAAATTCCAAACCCATTTCCCTTTATTCTTCAAAAACTTCCAAACCCAATCTCAGATCCTTTCCTTCTATACATCTTTTTCAATAATTTCATTGAAAGATAGAATCTTTCTTTTCTTTTTTCAATACCTCCATTTTTTTTATTTTAATATTGGTCTTTCTTCTTAACAAATTTTTGTGATTTGCAACAAATCAAAGCCTCTTTCTTCCAATCTCTATCAACATGTCCTCAAGAAACCCTTCATACACAAACCCAAAACCTTGCAAGCATCTTGAAGATTACAAGCTGAGGCATGGCTTGAGTGGCTATAAATCCATACAAAAGCACCTCAAGGCCACTCCACATGGGAGAACAAGTGTTGAGATGCTCAACACAGGGGTACCCAGATGCAATTCTTGTAATGGGTTTCAAGGTAGACTCTATCTTTGTTTGATTTGCAACTCTGTCTCATGTTTGGACCATACCCTTTTGCATATTCAGTCTGAGGATGGCCACGATTTAGCTGTGGACATCGAAAGGGCTGAGCTTTATTGCTGTGTGTGTTGCGATCAGGTCTATGACCCTGATTTTGATAAGGTTGTAATGTCCAAGCACAACATGGGTGTCCCAAGGGGTGATAAGCATGGTGATGAGAGTATTGGAGAGAGATTGGTTAAGAGGAGGAGGTTGGGTTTAGGTGTAGCAGAAGAATTGGTGGATTTGAAGAAATCTAAACAGTTGGTTTCCATGAGGGATCGGAGGGATAAATCTTGTTATCCATTGGGTTTGAGAGGATTGAATAATCTAGGGAGTACTTGTTTCATGAACTCTGTGTTGCAAGCATTGCTACATGCTCCTCCCTTCAGGAATTACTTCTTGAGTGAAGGGCATAATCATGAAGCTTGCCGGAGAAGATCGGGGGATCGGCTATGCTTGTCTTGTGACATTGATGTCGTTTTCTCGGCTATGTTTTCAGGTGATCGGGCACCATATAGTCCTGCTCATTTTCTATACAGGTCTGCCATTGCTCTGTATGCCAGTCTTTAATTTTGGCATATCTTGTTATATGGCATAATTTTGATGACTGATTTATATTGAATGGATAAATTTCTTACATTAGTTCTTTGTGAGAGGATGTATCTGCGAATTGTCTTTTTTGACTATCTTTTTGGCAAATGTAAGTTTGTGACATTGCTTTGTTGGTTGATTTGTTTTGAGCCTCTTGATGTGAATAAAACAATTGGAGATGGCTTGGATGGCTAGATGAGCTACATTTAAAAATGCATAATCTCATTTAATGTTATATAACTAGGATGCTTCGGATAGATTTGAAGTTTGAATAGAACTTGTTTTACACATCATTGTTGCATACTTGCATCACAGGTTCTGTGATTGGAGTTAAATTCTGCACATGAATTTAATTGAAAGCTGCATAGAATCACTTACAATGATATATGTTTTTATAAGAAATTTTTGGCCCCTAGGAGAGGGGACAGGGAGATTTGAGCTAGTGATCTCCACTTCATGAGGCGTGGTCCTTTGCTGATATGCCTTGGGAGAATAACTGACAATGAATTCATTGGTTTTGTTTGATGGGATCCTGGTTTTGTCTAGATCTTATAGCATTTTTCCTCTCTTATTTTTCTGTCCGATTAAAAAAAATGGAGATAAACTTGCTCTGATATGTTGAAACTTGGTTTACATTTCAAGTTGGTGGCAGCATTCAGCAAATCTAGCAAGTTATGAGCAGCAGGATGCTCATGAATTCTTCATATCAGTCTTAGATGGGATCCATGAGAAAGAGGACAAATCAAGGAACCGAAATAGAGGTAATTAAAATAAAATCTGACATTTGGTATGTTTATTTAGGTCTCCACCCCCCCCCCCCCCAACACACACACAAAAAAAATGAAAAAAGAAAAAAAAAAGTGAGAGAAATCTGGTGCTTTTCTGCTTCTTAGTCACATAATGTGTATAGTGTCACAGTGGTTAAAGATGATGCATGATTCCGTCTTATATGCTGAGACACTGTGCATAAGGTCATCTTCCTGACAATGTGCAGCTGGGGGACTGTGTGGAAGGACAATGACTAATTAGAGATTCTCTGATTTATTTTTCTACTGCCAATCACTGCTAATCAGGAAGAATATGGACTTGCAAAATCATATGCTAGTATTTGTTGGAGAAGTTCAGAAAATCTGAAAAGCATGTGTTCCTATTGGGCATAGCTCAATAAGAAATAAGTAGAATCGTAGAAAGATGCTGGACCATTATTGTTATTTTATATTTTTGAATTAACTTAATATTGTTTAGAATAAGTATGAGAATTTTTTGCAGTATCTTGTGTATTGCTTCTCAAAGTTTTATGTAGGCAGTAAGCAGTCTGTCACACAGTGAAGGGTACAGGTGTAATACACTTAGAAAATGAAGTGTTTTTTTTTTCACCTTTCTTAGTATTTATAGTCTTTTAAAAATAATTCTTCTTTTCTACAGATAGTGGAGATTGCCAATGTATTGCTCATAGGGTATTCTCTGGACTGTTGAGATCAGATGTCACCTGCATGACCTGTGGATCCACTTCAACAACTTATGACCCTTGTGTGGACATCTCAGTTGACCTGGACACTAGCAATTTCTCTCCAACAGATATAGTTAACAAGCGTAGCAAACCAAATGAGAACAGCAGTATATCTACTCTTTTGGGTTGTTTGGATTTGTTCACAAGGCAGGAGAAGTTGGGATCAGAACAGAAACTTTTCTGCGAGACCTGTCAAGAAATGCGAGACTCAGTGAAGCAAATGTCGATCAGGAGACTCCCATTGGTCTTGTGTTTGCATATAAAAAGATTTGAGCATTCACCTGTCAGAAAAATGTCGAGAAAAATTGATCGATATTTGCAGTTTCCTTTCTCCTTGGATATGACCCCCTATTTGTCCTCTTCAATTGTCAGAAACAGATTTGGGAATAGAATCTTTTCTGTTGAGGGTGATGAATCAGATATTATTACTGACTTTGAGATTTTTGCGGTGGTTACTCACTCAGGGACACTTGAATCCGGCCATTATGTTACTTATCTGCGCTTGAGAAACCGATGGTACAAATGTGATGATGCTTGGATCACTGAGGTTGACGAGGAGATAGTGAGAGCTTCACAGTGTTATATGATGTTCTACGTGCAGAAAATGCTTTACCAGAAAGCAGATGAGGATTTGAGTTCCCTGCCATTATCCCCACGGAGGGATGCGTATCTTCCAATTGCTGGTTGATGCGAAAGATTGTTCAAATGAGTATGGGCAGGCAGTTGGCCAAGCATGAAATGGTCTTTCCATATCATTCAAGGTCAGCTAAACAGGAAAGAAGACCCGGTGAGAATGGGGAAACAAAAGACTTAGTTGATGGGGCGTGCTTTCAGGGTCGAAATCCATTGGCCTGGACGACATATATTTCAATGTTCATCAAGACAAGTCGTGAAAGGCATCCATAAGTTGCACAAGAGGAAGATCAATAATTTGAAACAGAGATCCTCTTATTCCAATCCCTGAAGATCCCTCAATGATTTATTAATGGTCTAAGTTATAAATAGCTGCATGAGAAATTGGATGTGTAGAGGTGAGTGAGGGTACCCCCACCTCTTTACAAGACATTGCTCAAGATTCTTTGACTGCAGGTCGGTCATCAGCAATAAATCTGAACTAATGAAGTTCTATTTAGTTTGGATTGCACTCACTGTTGCTCTTAAAATTTCTAATTGGTCACATAAATGATTGGCTTTCAATAATTATACGTATAACATGCTCTGTTTCTCTTAAAATCTGGAAAATTTTTACTGCCAGTCCCTTATATCCTTAATGCCATGTTCCCTGTCAAATATAAGACAGTTTCACTGTAAAGTAGAAATTATCCGAAGGTCTCATATTGTATATACCTCATGGTGAACTATTCTTCTTTTTTTGATAGAGTAAAGAAGATCGTATTAGGAAGGAGGGGTCATCTTCAATTTTCTTTTTTTTTCTTTTTTTTTTTGAATGGCTGGATAGTTACAACAATGGGGACGGGCAATTCAAACCATTGTTCAAACCATAGTTCTTTTAACAGAGGAGAGTAGGCTATGTCGTTGAAGTACAGGCTACAGGACACCTGACACATTTTTCCAGTTTTGATTACTGGATGATGTATGATTAAGGACACACTGACTATTGGAGGAAATGATCTCTACTTACTATTCAAAGCATTTGGGGTTTTCAACTGTATGACTTGAAAACAAGCTTGACTCAGGCTTCGGTGTAAATTTTTTGTGGAAAATGTTTTTTCCCAGCGCATATTGTCGTTTGCTATATAGAATAAAACATTTTTCTAGGTAGGAAAATCAATCAGAAACACGAAAACTTAAGCATTAAAATCTTCAAAATATTGTTAAGGACATATCAATAGAAGGTTGAGTTTCACCCCTTGTCTTAGCAAGACCTCTAGCAAGTCATTAAAAAATAATGATAATAACTCTAAGATTTGAAAATGAGCTAGAAGAAAAAACTGATTTTGTCTTAGGCTACCGTCCTTGAATTTTGACCTAAAAACCCTTTAAATATGCCAAAAATCTTATTACAAGTAGAATTCTCATTTGGAAAAAATTCTTAGATTCTACATAACCGATTTTTTGACCCATTAAGTGTCAGAATTTGGACTTTTTATAAACGGCAAAGTTGTAACTCTTTGAGTTATCTTTTCAACCTAACTTAAGTCATCACAATCTAATATCAGAGAGTTGAAAGTTATGTCCAAAACAGTAGCTTGCGCATGCTTAAATCCTAATTTGAGTTTGATTTGTATTTAGGGTCTGTTTGGATAGAACTTATTTTGCTGAAATTGAAAACTGAAAATACTGTAGCAAAATAATTTTTAAATGTGTAAATAATATTGTGGGACCCATTTTTAATGAATAAGTGACTGAAAAGTGAAATTTATGAGTCCGTAAACAATGCATCCATGCACTGTTCACGGTTGACTTGGTCAAACATTGCGGCTGGAACCAAAAAAAAAAAAAAAAAAGTCAGAAAACGCAAACGCAGCCACTTACAATTCGAATCCAAACTCCCTCTTAGTGTGTGTTTGGGAATAGATTATAAGCCGGTTTTTTTGGTTTTTAGCTTTGTAAAATCTCTTCTTCTTCTTCTTCTTTTTCTTACTTTTTCTCACTTTTTCATAGTACAAGTATATTTTAGCATACTCTTAGCAAAAAGATTTCAACAAAAAAAACTAAATAAGATATTTCCAAATGGACACTTAGTGTAAATTTGCTTTAATTCCTTAATCCAATTGGGCTCAAATTAATTGGGTTAGCCTTATTTAACTTCATTTATACCGTTGTCAAAATTTAGCCCATTAGCCTTGTAAGGACAAGATTTCGACCCTCAGCCCACTGGAAATGGATGATGGCCCAACGAGCTCAAAACCATATATTTGTTAAATGGTGGATCTTACAAGTAAGACTCAGCAAATCATATAAGGGCCATAATAGATTGGATTCGCACCAGAAAGATAAGAAAACACAGTTTGAAGGGAATAACACTCATCGGTCAAGTCCGAGGATGAAGTGTTCTTATATTCACTCAAGTTTATCTAAGTACAAGATATTCTACTCCTTTTTTCTTTTTGATCCTCTACTCCATTTTTCATGGGGGCCATTTCTTTATATAGTCCTATTCTTTTCAATCCCAACCTTCCACTTGTTGATCATGTAGGCAATCTCTTGGATGCTTGTCCAATTCGAAACCTCTTGGAAGTTTTGTGAGTAGTTGTGAGCTGAGATATCCTTGCTCAAGGGTTATTTCCACATAAATGCGGCCAGTTGGTTAGGTGCAAAACATTTAATGTGGTGGTAGCAGCCTTCTTCTCAGATATTTACTAGTTCATTGTAGACTCCTATATCTGAAACTTATCCTTAGAAGTATGGTACCCTCTTGCATGACACTCTCTAGGTGACCGGGCTCCAATCCCCTACAATGCTTCTCGAGGAAGTTTGGATCCTCGGGAGACAACCTTTGTTCGTCATTACCTGTCCTTGTTCTTGTCCCATTGCCCCACACGCTTACCTTACAATTTGACCCTCCTCGGGCTACCCTACATCCTTGGGCATGGCCCACGGCCCAATACTCTTACTCAGCTTGTTTATCCCAACAAGCCTTCTTCATTGCACAAGCCGACTCATACATTTTGTTGATAAATCTTGCAATAATTAATTCAATTCTCTTAGAAAAAACATATTCATTCATTAAAAATAATTTTAAACACAAAACTAACTATTTCACATTATTCAAAATCAAATATGAAATGCATGATTTAATACCAAAAAAAAAAGTATTGTATGATAATACTCTCAAATAATGATACAAATATACAAAATTAAGCTATTATTACTCATCACATTTATAAGGGAGGGGAATTGACCTTCCAAGGGGATTTACTTGTGTAGAGGCACGACAACACAAATTTCTACACCTAAGACAAAAAAACTTGTATATATGATGGAACTGGTCCTAGTTTTTACCCGTTGTGGGAACCTTAGGTGCTCGATTTTGATTTACTTGGTTTTAGCCAAATAGAGAATGAGTTCAGTTGCTGATAGTCATAGATAAGTGTGACTTGGGGTTTGGGCATTTAATGCTCGATGCTCATTAGATTAAAATTAAATAATTAAAAAAAAAAAAAAAAACCCTCTCAATCCTCACTCTTTATTATTATTTTTTTTTTTATGAGAATCCCCACTAATTTCATTTCTTGCCTCTATTACAAACCCATGGGTAGAACTCATTCTTGAAAACCGACTTGCAAGGAAAGGATGCCTAAGAGCTTATAAACGTATGGTTAAGCTTACACTTAATCCATATGGAATACTAGGATCATAACATACCGCCACGCTCCGCAGCTGATGTCCACGACGGCTCACTCTAGCGACACTGACCCGATAGTAGCCCCTTTTCTTTTGGTGGCTCCACTCATGTATCAATTATTTTAATCTAGCCTCTAGGTCGTCCCCTTCGAGATCCAACCACAAAGCCGCAATTCATTTGATCTCATACTCAATGAGTTACACCTGATTACTCAGAGTGGTAGTTGGCTCTGATACCACTTGTTAGGAACCCGGTGGTTCTTAATGGGGATGGATAAGAAAAGTAGGAAAATTGACTTAATTCGAGGTAGTCACTTTCCATAGAGAAATATTAAGAGAGAGAGATGCACTAAGCAATGAGTTGGTTTATTCTTCATTTCATATGTAATGTTGAATTACAATAATGTATTTAGAGGAGACTAGCTCTAATGTCATTAGCCCACATGGCTCAAGATAATTGACTAGTTAATTCAACATGTGCTCTATGAATTAAGCCATGTGTTAAATAAGCTACATGTGCTCAAATCTTAATTAACTCATTCTAATCTTAACCAACTAGCTAACTACCTAACTAAAGGAATTACAATAATTATTTCATATTCCTAACATTTCTCTCCCCTTGAAAACACCTTGCCCACAAGGTGTTGTGAAATGACACCTTCATTAGGGCAAACCGGCCACTAACCCAATACGCCAAAGCATTTTGACCTTTGATTACATGAACAGCTCCAAAGCAATTAATCACACCCCATGTCATAGGAGCATAATGGAAAGCAGTCGTATTGAACTTAACCTTCAGCAATATAGAACTTAATTTCTTATCAAAATTGTGATCATCTCAACTATGGAATCCATCATTTATCCCACAGCTATCACCAAGAAAAGAAGCATCTAATTTCTTGGCTTTGTGACAGCCACTAAGCAACGAGATTTGACCCCCAACACGAGTTTGTGGTAAGTCTACATCTTTATTCTTGATTCCATGAACAGACCTATTTCGTGAAACATGAGTTTGGCTAACGCCAATGAGCATTGGATTACTCACAAGAACAGGTGGTTCTTGAATAGTAGCCTTCAATGGATTGTCATAGACCGTAGATCTAAATTTGACTTGTAGTGCTTGAACAAAGGCATCCCAACTAACAAATAACCCAATATCTTCAGCATATTCGAACCACACTAATGCTTCCCCATCCATGTGAAAATAGGCCATTGGAAGCTTTTCATAATCTAGGGTCTTGTAATAGTTGAAGTATTGGTTTGCTTTATAAACCCAAGCAGCAGGTTCTTCTCCCTTGAACCTAAGAAAATCAACCTTGATGGATTTTGGAAAAGTTATGGCTAAAGCATTACTTGATATGTGATTCTCTTTGGTCCGAAGTGTTTGGGGTTGTTGTCTTCTTGTTTCAACATCAGATAATTTCTGCAAAATGATACTAAGTTTTTTTTGAACTTCTTGAAAGTTGAAAATAGCTTCATTTAGAAGTATTGTAGATTTAGTTTCAACCATGGCTTCAGGATGAACGGCTCTGATACCACTTGTTACAAACCCATAGGTAGAACTCATCCTTGAAAATCGGCCTGTAAGGGGAAGGTATCTAAGAGCTTATAAACACATGATTAAACTTATACTTAATCCATGTGGGACACTAGGATCATAACATCTTCCAATATTTGCGGTCACTGACTCACAATGGCCTTGATCCTTTTAAGCATTTGTTAGTTGTCACTACCTCACACTTATTAAACACTTTTACTTTAGTTTAAACTTTAAATTCATTAATGTGTCCTCATTTAATAAAACCATTATCAACAAGTAGACATGCAACTGAGCACCCTACTAGCAAATTAATAATATAAAACTAAAGTTCTCAAAAAAAATTTATAATATAAAACTACTTTTTTTTTTTTTGTTTATACTTTATTTACCCTATCTGAATGTATTATAGGAAATGAGGAAGAAAAAAAAACCCTCTAATTGTTTATATTCCATTCATTTCTTGTATAAAGTCCCTGACATAGTGTTGGTATTTTGAGTTTTTGACTATTACGCAAGAAATGCATGAGTGATTATTAGGGTTCAATGTTACTTATGCATTTAATTCCTTTTTAAGCTCATTAATTTTTCTTTTCTTATTAGATACTAGAATAAGTTCATAGTTATCAAGTGGGGGATAGAAGATGAGGATAGGTAGAAAAGTAGAGGGATAAAAAACTCTTTTGTTTGGTTGAGTAGAAAAGTGAGAAGATAGATAATGTAGTTTGCATAAATTTATTCTCATGCCCCTATTACATAAAATAAAAACATTTTTTTAATAGTTTATCTCCATAATTCTCTCCAAATTGGGGGGATTGATATTTGGCGGCCCGAGGAGAAAACACTTAAGCCCCATGAAAATAACACTCCACTTTTCCCCTCCAACCAAACAACAAAAAAAAAAAAAAAAAAAAAAAAAGTTTTTTCCCTTATTGTCTCCTTTATACCTCCAAAAATCATTCCAACTTAGGGGTGTGTAGAATATCCACTTAACTCGCCAATCCGCCCTACCCGTAGTCGACCTGCCTGCCCTATGCGGGTCATTAAGTTAGGCGGTTTGGATTGGGCGGGTTAGATGCCCAAAATAGCGGATTGGGTTGGATAACAAATTGAAATATTGACAACCTACTACAACTCGACCCGCCCGCTTAATTATACATAAATAAAAATATATATATTAGTTCAAATTGATCAACCGTATGTTCTGTATATAAAGTTAATCAATTCACCTAATCAATTTTTATAGCTAATCAATAATCAATTCACAAAATATAAAAGTCAACATTGAAACCCTAAAATCACTTCAACTGTATTCCATATACACTCTGTATTTAGCCTTCACCTTCAGCCACTTCCTCTCCCTCCCTCTTTCATGTTGTTTTGTCTTTTTCTTCCTTAACCTTTTTGAAGCCACTTCTTTATTTATTTTTTTTTTTATCCCTTCCATTCTTCACCTTCCATCAACTGTGTACTCTCCTAGACAACCACAAAGGTAGTTGTTTTTATGTCTTGTATTGCTTAATGTTTGTATCTATATTTTTATTGAGTATGTTGTTGTTTGTCCTTTTGATTTGGGTCCCATATATTCTTGTAAATCTTGAGATCATGCATACCATTTTGAAGTTTATTTGTTATGCCGGTATGTTATTATTTTGAATCCTTGATGTGACTTTGGGAATGTTAAGACTTTGGGTTTGTTGATTTAATTTTCTTCAGTTGCAAGGCAATAGCCTACCATTTTTTCTTTTTCTTTTTCCTTTTTTTTGTGGAGACAAGGTCTATTAGAGATGCTATATCTCTTTTTTATTGACCCTAGGTTTGTGTTGGAATTGAGATTATTCAATGAAATATACCTTTAATTTTTTGTATGCATTAGTTATATTTTGAGATTATGCAATAATAAATTGTAGATTGTGAAAGTTTTTTTTTAAAAATAACATTGTTAATGTCAACCCGCACAACCCGCCGAGTTAAAACTGCCAAAATTTGTAACCAATCTATCGGATTTAGACTTTGGTGGGTCAATGGCAGATTGGAATTTTCCCAACCCGCTAGTGGCAGATTGGATAAAAATGTTGGCTTTTACCCACAAAAGTTGACTCAACCCGCTAGGTGTGTGGTGATTATGCGATGTTTGGCCCAAGTTGACTCAATTCAAAGTTCAAGGTTTACTTCATTAACCACTTATTTCCCTTGTGACTAGGTTCCCAAAAAAATTCAAACAAACAAACAAAAGAAGAAAAAAAAAATCCATTTTTCTTTTTCAAACTCAGCCCCAAATTTTTTTTTTTTTTTTTTTTTTTTGGTTAACATATTTTGACTTTTACCTTTTTAATTTTTTTTTTCCCATTTTTACTTTATGCTTTAAATTTTTTTATTTGACTATCACATTTAATTGTAATTGTAATTTCACTTGCAAGCATAGTTATTAAAACCCAACCTGGCCCAATCGGTTGGACTGTAACTTGGTGAAGCGATACCTAAGCCAGCCCAGTTGTTTAATCAGATAACTTATGAAATTGGCCGATTAAAAGTAAAATCCAACTGTTTTTTCGCAACTCATGCAATCAAAACGGGTGTTGCAACCCATTTGGTTTTGTAGTTTTATACTTTCTAGTGTTGTTACTTGTGAAACTTTGAGTTTGTATTATATTAGGTGATTTTTATTTTAGACTTAATTTTAATTAGTAATTAAGGCATGCCATTTTTTTCATATTTATTTTTATGATTTATCCAACTTATTTTCATATACCCACTTGTTGAACTAGTAACCCAACACTTATTCCTGTTCAAGTTTAATAATTATGCGGGATCCAAAATCTTCTCTATTTTCAATAGTGGAAAAAGTAGAAAATAAATAAAGAAAGAAAGAAATATAAATTGACCAAACCAAACCCCAAACACTAAACTGTTTAGCATATTCCGGAAGCACTAATTAGTAATTAGCTGTGACTTGCTAAAACTCAAAACCAAACAACTGACAGCCCAACGGCTAGAACCCAAATTTAATCACCGCCCTTCTCCAAAATCTGATTCCGATTCCAACTCGGAACTCCTACTCCTAGAGGGTCAAGGAAACAACAACATAAGCATCTTTAAATACATATAAGAGTTGCTACAACGCTGTACTTCAATTTGGAGAGCAAAGCTTATTTGGTTGTGTTTTTGGGAGAGGAAGAAGGTAGCACTGATCATCAACAATCTCACTACACGTTGTGACAATGACAACAGCGACTGAGGTTCTCAATTTTCGGCTTCCCAAGCCTGAAACAGATGTGGGTATGGCTTTTCTTGATCATCAAGATTCTAAGGTACCCATCATCAACGACAGTAAAGGTGGTGGCTTTGAAAAGGATTCTGGGGTTCCAAACAGAAAGAGGCTGATAATCAAGGTTCGTATTCCAAATCCTAAGGCAAAAACAAAAACAACCCAAGTGCCTCTGCAAAACAAAATTGATGATCATCATCACCAAGATTCCAAACCCATCACCAAAACCTCTGGTTACCGTGAGAGGGTTAGGAAACAGTTGCAAGAGGCCTTTTTTAGAGTTTCTTCTAAAAATGATGTGAGCATATCACCAGCAATAGACCCGGTTCAAGTGGCTGTTTCAGTAGAGTCTGCTATGTTTGAAAGGATTGGGTGGTCTAATCCCATCAAGAAGGCTAATTATCAATCCATCTTGTTCAATCTCAAAGACCCAAAGAACCCAGATTTGAGGAGGAAGGTGCTTCTTGGAGAGATCAAGCCTGAGAGTCTTGTAACCATGAGTGCCGAGGAGATGGCCAGTCAAAAAAGGCAGCGAGAGAACATTCAAATACAGTTGAAAAGCTTGAAAAGATGTATGCATGATGCTGATGAGGAAGAAAAGGCCACCACTGACATGTTCCAGTGCAGCCGGTGTCGCGAGCGCAAGTGTACCTATTACCAAATGCAGACCCGGAGTGCCGATGAACCCATGACAACCTGTGTCACTTGTTGCAAATGCAACAAACGTTGGAAGGTCTAACCAGGGCCAATAGCTTGAATTAATTGATTGTCAAGAGCACTACGGCTACTGTTGGAAGAAATTATTAGTCTAGGAATAGGAATTACTTCCATTTTTTGTCCATATCATTGATTCTTGATGTAACTACATTTATAGTTTTGTATGTTAAGATTCTCTGTCTCGTATGTAAAGTTTTCTTATCATCTTCTGATATAGTGTTCTAATTAAATTGTTTGATTTTTTTTTTTCTTTTCTGGTTGATTAGTAGCACATTTTGTATGTGCTTTAGATATTAACATATTTCCTGTCTGAGTAATTTTTGCTAAAAGCACATTGTTCTAGTATTCAATTTCTTTTCTTTTCTTTTTTTCTTTTCTTTTTTTCTTTTTTTTTGAGTAAGTGACTGTTCTTCAACCATGGATATCTAAAAAAGTGAGCAAATATACATTAATTGTAAATAATTAGTTTTACAATTAGTTTACTACATACCATATTGATTATATAAATTTATTAACAAGCAGTAAAAAGTTTTCTTCTAGAATTGTTAGACATGTAGCAGAGCTGGAATCAAATAATGCAAAAGCTCCATTAAAGTCTGTAAGGACACAATTTCGTAACGAATCGTAGCAGTGATGGGTTCGCACGTAAAAAGACCCAAACAATATCATTTGTAGAGCGTGAGTTTGAAAGGCTAGGCCTTGGTCACCAGGCGGTGGGTTTTTTGTGATATCTATACATGGTCAAGTCGTCTTCGCCCCTGGAGTCTTTCTCCTGGAGGCGGGCTGGGAGGCTCTGGTTTTTTGCCATTTTTCCCAGCCCCTTCTACGAATTACTTACTTTTCCTTTTATACTAGTCTGTGGTTTTTTATCCTTCGTCCACGTGTAGGGCCGACATTCAAAAACTGATACTTGTCCTATCTGCCCATACCCGGAGTGGTTGGGGGTGGTTGAAAAAGCTGGGGAGTATGGTTTTGTCAGGTGCAGAATATTGAATGGCAGTAAGGGTAGCTTTTCCCGGTCGTTACACTTTCCAGCATACCCTTTTTTATTGGCACAGATATTTTAGATTTTTTCCCAAGTTGTTTCTATACCATTTTTGCCCTTTCTTCCGAGGAGACTTTGGACAGGCCGAGGACTGAATCATCCTCGGCTGTATCCCAATACTATTTTGTACTTGCATTACTGTGCCTGGGCCATAACCTTCCTCGGCTTGGGCCTTTGGGCTCCAACGAATAAATGGAGCTGGCCCAAAAATTGTTGGGCCCCACAAAGTCTATAATGACTCGTTCTATAAGATCAAGTATAGTCCACAATGATTCCCTATATATGAATTCTCATTAAATTTAAATGATAATCAGTTTCAAATAGTTAGATTTTTTTTTTTTTTTTTTTGGGTTAAAAGTTTCTCGCACATTTTGTATGTGCATTGTTTGCCGAGAGAAATTCCTTTTAGTGAGAATCCTTTAGCCCTGATGTATAAAATTGTGAGCAACCGATCCATACATTGAGTGGCTGTGAATTTGTGCTAGCACAGGATCTCTGGTACCTTTTTTAGCTATATTTTTACATCATGGTTATTAAGAATTTTGTTTTGTATTCAATGATGCTAGCTGCTTCTACAAGCCCTCTTATGGAAACAAACAAATGGTATCTGATATATGGCCAAGTGAATGAGTTTGTATTACGTTTAATATAAAGAATTCAGTATTCACCCATATATGAGCTCTTAGAAGAGTCCCCAACCCTCTGAAAATGCCTCATATGGCAGCTCTACCTCACCCAAAGCAAGTTTTGGTTTAACTCTTTTGAGTATATGCCCTCCCTTTGTTATTTGCAACTATCCATTGACAATCACATCAAAATCCCATAACATCAAGCACCAACAAAGAGGAAAAAAGTTAGGTCCAACTGGTTTTTCTTGTTGCTTAACATGAAAAAAAAAATTAATTAAATTTTACCAGTAAATGTTAATCATTATTAAAATGATAAGTTGTACAAGTTTCAGGGTGATTGGTTAATTTTCAATGACAACTAATTGGGGTCACATTATACAGAGAAGAATAGCATCACCTATTTAGTGAGGTTATGATGAAAGCCAACAATGTATTAGACAGAAAAGCTTAGACTAATGACACATTTCAAGGTGATTGGTTAATTTTCAATGACAACTAATTGGGGTCACATTATACAGAGAAGAATAGCATCACTTGTTTAGTGAGCTTATGATGAAAGCCAACAATGTATTAGACAGAAAAGCTTAGACTATGAAACTCAATATAAGCTTGAAAATTTAGATCTTTGGGACTCCAATCTTTTTGTATCTATGTCCTTTATAGTGGCTTTGTGGCTAATGACTATGGTTCTTCAATGACCAACAACAATTTGCTAGATTCAGAATCAACATGTTTTCTAAACTAAATAGAAGACAAATTTGGTCAGGAAAAGGCCCTCTTTGATTGGTGATGCATAAGCTATCATCCAATTTGACACATTTAAATTAGTCAAGCTTAAGTTTGCTCATCAGCTTATGTTTACTTGTGCTAAGCGCAAACTATTTGTTATATTGTCCTGTACCAAGTCATGCATCCAAGCGACCCCATACTTGAAGACCGGCTAGATTTGCTTAAATGTGAACATCACAAGAAACTACCCAAAGAACATGACATGCCATATCAGTATATCACTGATATCAAGACATACAACAAAATGTTAATTCACATAAAATTCTGACATATTGAGTAAAGATGAGCACAGCTCATGAGTCTTAGATATTACATTTAAAGGGTCACACCTTGTCATTCCAACCAACATAAGGGGGGATTGGGTTGTTAGGCTCAGTTTAAAAGTCAACTTGTCACTCAACCCGATCATGTCGAGTTAGGAACTCTCCCACTTCTTGGCAACTAAGCACTCAATCAAAGCCAACCACAGCTCATTCTCAAGTGAGCAATCAAATTTTGGTCAAGCAATGAGAATAGTTTTCAAACCCAGATTGTTCCAAAAACCGGTAAAAAAAAAAGTTCAAGGTTTTGAAGGTAGGATCGAGGTTCAACCTCAACCGAACCGTGATAATATCATAATTACTTTAGTAATTAATTAAATGAATATATATATATATATATATATGGGGGAAATGAAATGATTTTCAAGCATATTTTTGAAAATTAAATAAGAAAGTTAATAAAAATAAAATAATAAAGCATGAAAAAACATTAAAATTTTATTTTTAAAGTATAAAAGTATGAATATGCTTTATATATTCTCTTTTAGAGATGACTAATTAAAATATATAATACAATAAAAATATTATGAATATTAGTTATAATATATAATAAAAGCAGTAATAAAAGTAGTAATAAAATTTTATTTTTTTTAATAGTATGAAATTCCGTTAAGTTTACTTCCAATGGCATAAGCATAATCTACTAGTTAGAGCCTTAGCCCAGGTTCTAAACCTGATATGTGCACTTTTATTCATTTATTTATTTATTTTTTCCAATCTATCAAGCAAGGTTGGACCGTGATTGAACCCCTACTAGTTCTACATGAACCATATGGTCCAATTGCGGGTTAAGTGGTTCACGGGATTTCTTTGAAATCCGATTCTACGTGATTGAAAAACCGAATTTCAATTCAGTTCCAAGTTAAACTGGTCCAACCAACCGGTTCAGGTCTAACAACCTTGGTGATGAGTAGTGCAATGGTGGCAAGCTCGACATGTTAATATGTTAAGAGCTTATTTTTCATTAATTTTTTATGAAAATCTAATTGGCTTTAATATCGAGTTTCAAAGTGCTTTTTTTTTTTTTTTGTGTGTGTGTGTGTAAAAGATTCTCTTAAGTTCCCGAACTATGTATTTAATTAATATGAATAGCACATTTCTTATGTGCACTAGAAAATTTTCTTGCCTGAGTATTGTTTGTCAAAAATAATTCCTTTTAGTTATAGAGACAATTTCTTAGCCCTAGCTACATAAAATTGTGACCAACTGATACTTTGGTTCACATATTTGGTTTTATAAACTTAACTTCACAAGATAAGTGGGTTCCAATTAACTCAACTGGTAAAGTCTTTTGTAATTGAATAATAGATTTGGGATTCGATCCCTGTCTATATCAAAAACCAATTGGTGTCTAAGTATGAAGATAAAAAGAAATCATCGGGAGTAAACGTCATAGGTTGAAAGTTGAAACTATCTCTAAAAAACTAATAATAATAATAATAATAAATAAAATAAAATTCACAACATAGGTCAACATTACCGGTGGATTTCATCCCTTCATGGATTGAGTTTGGTGGTCTACATAATTCTTCATAAGTGGGCTTTATGATCCATATAATTCTTCATTACTTTTATGAATTGGGCTTTACAACCCATAAGTTTTACTAGATGAATTCAGCTCATGATAATTCTTCATTACTTTATAAATTAGGCTTTACGGCCCATAGGTTTCATTAAATAAATCGGGTTCATGATTCATTTTCTCTTTCTCTTCGTGGGTTGGACTTATGACCCTAGTGTTCACATCTAAACGCTTTATATTCATACAAAATGGGCCAATATTGAGGCAAAACTTTAGCACATGGTCTTTTATACCGAACAACCAATGAGTTAGCGAATCCTTGAAGCCCACATTATGTATGGGGTCAAATGCATGGGATTTAGAAATATCGACACTCAAGTTCATTTCTTTCTCTAGGAGTTGAATGGGTCGCAATAAAATTCGAGCTACTCAATTTTCATATGGCATATCAAAGAAAAAAAAAAAGGCTTTAGATAGTTTGATCCCTACCTACAAAAATAAAAATAAAAATCAATTGGTGTCTTAATTTTGTGATAAAGAGTAATCATTGTGAATATTATAAGTTAAAATTATCTTTTTTTTAAAAAAAAATTTGTTGCCTTGTTGGGCAAAAAATTAAGTCACAAATAGCATGTAGTGATTCTAAGATTTATTGGGTCGTGAAGCTTAATACTATGTGTAAGGACTGGATTTGAGTCCTAAGCCAAAAAGTTAAAAGGATTTAGGCCCAAAGAGTTCAATACAATGAATTTGTAGAGAGTGGGTTGGAAAACGAGGTTCTAATGAGTTGGGTAGCAATTCTCGTGGATCCAAGTGACAACAAAGTAAATATAGACTGGTTGTATCTTATGAAAATTGTCCTCGGCACAGTCCAAGGAGTTTAGCTCTTGTATATAATTCTTGAAGTTGGTTACAAGTACAGTTCTTATTGCTACAATAATTCTCTCTTAATTCTCTGATCTCCTCCCCTTAGGGTCTTCTTTCTATTTTATACTATCCTCCTCCTTCATCTCTACCTTTCATGTGTATATTAGATTGCTGGTGTTGATCCTTGTCCCATCAACACCTTCTTGAAGTCTTTAGGGAGTAGCTGTAAGGTTGAAAGTTACTGTTCAGGTATCACTTCCTCATTAATGTAGTTAGAGAGTTAGCTGCAAAGCATTTAATGCGGTGGTAACAACTTTCCCTTTAGATATTTCATAACCTCTTCTGTCTTGTTCTTTCTTGATACTTATCCTCATCAGTAGAATTGTACAGAACGTTGCTCTTGATGTCAGACCACACTTTCTGACCTCGGTTTTGCTCAGCTGATGAAGCATTCCTCCTCGAATCACCTCCTTTAAACATCATGCCTAGATCCCTTCCTTTATTTATTAGTGCTAACCTTTATAACATGTTTATCCATCCTTGGGATATGAGGTGTTCTCAGATTGGGCCCCTGGCCCAATATATTCTATTGGGCCTAACATCGCTATACTGTGTATCACTGTATTGTATTGTATTTTTTTTTAAGCTTTGAGCTCATTCGTATGGAGTAATCTGTTAAACGACATTTTTTTTGGGGCTTGGAGGCCCAATGTCATGAAATTCCGTCCATTATTACTATTTTTTTAATAAAAGTCCATTACTACTATTGGGTTTGGGCTAAACAAAGTCCCAAAAAGAAAAAAACAGTGAACACATAAATCATTGTTTAGTTTCAAGTTGCGGTATTTTTATAATTTGTTTATTAAATCACAGTTTCTAGCCAATTGCTCCCCAAACGCGAATAAGAATACAATATCTTTTTTTAAAAGGAATCGCCTCATTTAAAATTGCTCCCCCACTCGTGCAATGCATAAACAAGTTTAACACTATAATTTTTTTCTCATTTTTTCAATATAAATTTTGATAATTACGTTAATACTAATACAATTTATTGTGATTGTGATTGTATGTGGATTTTTATTTATATTTTAGAAGAGATTGTATATATAATATATATGCTAGCATCATTAGGTATCTATCATGATTGTGTTTGTATATAAAATTATATGTTCATAAAAAAAATATAGAATTATATATTAGATTTAAATATAGAATAAAATTCAAATGTAATTTAAATTTACATATTATAAATAATTATGCCAGTAATCCGTGCCATACATATTAAAATTTTAACATATAATATATATAAATATAAAAGGGACGGACCAAAAAAAAAAAATCCACCATCCAGATATCGGTGAGATATTTTATGTTTAAAAAAATAGTATCGATGAGATGCCATACAATTTGTCACGTTGTAACTGTACTATTTTAATTCAAACGTAAATGCTGCTGTACTATCCAAGTATAATATTAACAATAATTTCCAATCTTACGCACAAAAAAAAAAAAAAAAAAATTTACTTTCTCATTTACTAATAATAAGTAATGAACTAAGGATTCCAACTAGTAAAGTTTATTATATTTGAATAAGAGAGATGAATTCTGTAATCGCTTATACCAAAAAACCAATCAATTTATATCTTGGTTTGATAATAAAGAATTATCATTAAGAATAGACAACATATATAAAAAATTATCTTAAAAAAAATCGTAAGCACCTATTGACTACATCAAAGGCAGCGCTATAGCCATCCCAGGGGGTTCAAATGAACCCTCTGGTCTGGCCAATATATATATTTAAATATATATAAAATTAAAAAAAAAATTGTTTTACCTCCAAAAATAAAAATTTGAACACTTTGACTTTAAATTTTGTTTAAACCCTACTGAAATGAGCTTAAATATGATCATCTTAATTCTATTTTCACAATATTTTTCACAATAAATTTACAATAAGGGTTAAGTGGCAAGTTATAACTGGTTTTTATCTAGACTCACAACTTACATCACTTTTTTACATACCTTTAACAACTTGCCACCTAGATTTTGCTGTGAAAGTATTGTGTTAATAGCACTACTCTTAAAATTGCTCACTCATTAAAAATAAATAAACATTCTCTCTAGAAAATAAATAAATACACTTCAAAAGCAAAAACTTGTATCGATTATTATTTTTCTTAGTTTCATGTTTACTCCTAATTCTACTTCCAGGTGTTTTACTATTCTTTTTTTTCATAAATTTTTATATAATTGATATTAAATATAATAAATTATTATTAATTTTGACAAAAATATATGATTAGTTAATTAATTATATTTATTTATGCATTCAATGGTAATTATCTTACCAATATTTAAACTATTAATAATTTTTTTAGACTATATTGTATATAATATTTAGAATACTATTTTAGATTACTGTATATAAAATGAAAGTTGTATATACAGGAAAAAAAAAATCAATTTATTTTTTACTCCCCACAACAAATTTCTAGTTCCAACACTATTGACTACTCCAGAAAATAATCCTTGAGCCACCACTGGACTACATGACGTTTGATTCTAAATAAATAAAAAAATAAAAGAAGAAGAAAGATGGCATCTTAAGGCAGGAAATGAACCAAGCCGTTTATGAACAACTCGAGTTTGGCTCGATAAAAAACTCATTTATGTTTATTTGTTTATAAAAGTTTGAACCTTAGTTTTAGGCTTGTTTAATAAACAAGTCAAGCCCAAGCAAAAAAATTTGTTCATGAACAAATTCGTGAGCTATAAAACTTGATACAAAATAATTCAAGCATATAGACTCATTTATAAGTTTACATGTGTTTGATAAATAAACTTATTACACATATCTTAATAATGATATGGCCAATAGGACACCACTACCCATTTACCTTAATTTTTTTTTCTTCCTTCTAAACTGACCAAACACTACTTTAGACTTTAGTTACATTTAAAAAAAAAAAAAAAAATTTAAGTGAGCCAAGTATGATTCTTTCCCATCAACCATTTAATGTAAAATTATGAAACATGTTAATCTTTTTCCACTCATACTAATTACAAATAAGTATTTTTCTAGTTCTTCATCATCTAACATGAATGTAAAATTTTTATTTTGAACAATTGTTGAAATTGTAGACAATAAAGGATGAATGAACGGATTTAACTATGTAAAATTTAAATTTGAATAATGGCTAATCATAAGTGGATTATAAGCATGATAAAATGAGTAATTCTTTTTTTTTTTTTTACTTGATTTTAGAGATTTAAGCATTTTAATAATGTAATTTTCTTAGATTTCAAGTTTGAAAGCTTAATCTGAGCTTGAGTTTGAGCTTGATATTAAACTCGAGCTTGGCTTAACTAACTAATAAAGCCCAAGCCCAAGCCCAAGTCTTTTGGCTTTATCACGAATTCAAACTCAAATATTATTTTAGGCTTATCACATGCTCAAGTTAAATCTAAATTTTTAACTTTTTCTAATAAGTTAAGTTGGAATATATACTACACGACAAAGCTCTGTTCGTCACAACCCTACATCTTATTATGGTTAAGGAAAAAGTATTTTATTTTGTGGATTGATTTTTGCTTTTGTTTTATCAGAAACCCAACAACCTTACCTGGATAACTTCAACAACTTTCTCGGACAGATGGGACTTTACCTCATAAGAATACAAAAAGTGGTGGGTCCCTACTAGACTACAAGCAACGTGTTTAATCATCTTGTGTCAGTTTATTGGTAGTTTTTTTTTTTTTAATAAATAAATTATAATTATAGTAATGAGAGAACAAATCTATATCCAGATTTCATATCTTATCTTATTTTACCATTATAAAAAGTTACTCTATTAATTATACTATATCATTTTACAATACACTCAGCATCTCAATTTTTATTTTCCTATTATACTTATTAAAATAATATTTCTACATAATAAAATAATATATCCCACAATTACCATCATTTACAATACAATATATTATTTATTCTTTCTCTCTCTTTATTTCTGTTCAACAACCACAATCACCACCACCGCTGCACTACACACACCTGACACAACCGCCGCCACCAACAACCCATAATCTACTGTCAATACCAAAAAAAAAAAAAAAAAAACCGAGGCAGCAAACCCACTCCGCCACCCACTGACCCAAAACCCACTCCGACGGAGCCACATACACCTACCCCACCATCGGCCCACCAGCCACAACCACAAACCCTAGTAGCTGAACCAAAAAAAAAAAACACAATCCAACGCCAACATAACACAGCCACCACTAACAAACCCACAGCCACCATAAAACAAACCCACACCACAAAACAAACCCACAACCACAAATCACAAATCAAACCCACGCCAATCAAATCACAAATCAAGCCCAAACACCGAAACCACACACTGATCTCAACCTTGTGGCATCCTTGTTGCTGCGTGAGAGAGGCTGAGCATGAGAGAGGCTAAGCGTGAGATGGAGTGAAAAGTTAAATGGGGCTTGAATGGACTGGCTTGAGATTTCCGAACCCACAAACGTTTGAGAACCCTTGAGATTTCCGACGGAGCTTCGCTTGAGAGGGGCTTGAACGAACTGTGAGGGGATGAGAGAGCAAAAACAGAGAGAGTGGACTGTAGCGCTATTAAAATACATTATTTGTTGGATGGCATAGCACTACAGTGCAATCTCACATATGAGATTGCACTGTAGCGCTATGCCAAAAAAATTTGGCATTCGGCATTAATAACAATCCAGTTGCTGGAGCAATTTGGGTCCAGATGCCAAATGTATTTTACAATTTGGCATTTGAGAAGCCAAATGCTGATGCTCTTATAGAATAGATCATTAAAATATTTCTGATTCAAAAAAATTCTTTGTAGAGTAAGTGAATCTTACTTGAGGATGAAATATCTTGTGTCAATTTATTGGTCTCTGAATTTTTACTTTTTTTTTTCGTGTAGCTTTTCTTGTTTTTTATGAATTTTATTTCATGGAAAAAAAGAAAAAAAGAAAAAAAACTGCCAACAAATCAATAGGTGCAAGAGTGTTGGGTCATTGACATTGGTCCAATCTTCCTGTGAGAGTTTTTGGTTTGAATCTACCAATAATTGTAAGAAAAATAAAAAATATCAATAAGTTTGAGATTTTTTTTTAACTTTTGTTCGAGAATGTATGTTAATGTCAAGAATAGAATCTTCCTAAAAAAATGTCAAGAATAGAATTATTTACTTTTAGTATATATGTATATTTTATTACTAAATTCCATTCTCCCCTCTCGTTGTAAGAAAACATTTTTTTTGTTGTTGAGAAACTCGTTGTAAGAAAACATAGATTAATAAAACTCACATATTTTTTTAGGCTTATGCCCTTTTACTAAACCCAAATTTCCTAATAATGGTTGATTTTGATTTCATATTTTATAAATGAGATACAATTGGAATTTATAATAATTATTTCAAGATAATTACATTTTATCATCGTATCAAGATATCAATTGATTTTTAATATATACCAAAATTCAAACCGAGCCTTTTATTTTATGACAAATAAATTTACCCATTAAACTACTTATATAACTTGTGAAAAAACATGTTTTATATATCAGAGATGAAGTAGGAGTAGCTTCATTATCATTTGGGATTTGGATCCTGTGCCAAGCAATTACTAAATTGATGTGAGATGTAATTTTTTTTTTTTTTTTTTTTTATATTTTTTGAGAAAGGTGTAAGATGTAAAACTTAGAAGGTGAAAAAAGAAAAAAGGAAATAAAAATTAAATTACTAATTCATTTTATTTGACGCTGATATTAAAACTGATTTTTTTTTCTTTTGATTTCAACCGTAGATATTATATAGAATCGGTATCTATTTATAACTTTCTCTTACCATACGTGGATCCCACAATCGTGTGGGTCCCACCCAAACCTTCTCTTGTTCTTTTTATTATTTTCTTGAGCAATGTTACATGCACAAACAATTTTACAACATTTTTAAAAACCGTTAATATGGTAAATTCTTACTAATTTTCATCTAAATCTACCATTAATATCACATTTTTATTTACAAATAATTACCTACCATATCAGTAGTTTGTAAAATAATTTGAAATTTTAGTATTTTCCTTTTTTTTTTTTAGGTGACATTCTCCTGGTATTTAATTATTATTAGTTCCCGTCTAAGCCACTACTGATATTAGATTTTCACTTACTAGTCACTCACTATACCAGAGGTTTGTAAAATAATTTGATCCATCCCTAGCTTTACATGGGCATGTGATTCAAGACATTAGATGCTTGGTTTCCTCTTTTGTTAGTCATAATTTTACTCATGTTCGTCGTCAAGGAAATAATGTAGCTCATGTTTTAACATGATGGGCAATTAACTCGTCCAATTTAACTGTCTGGATGGAAGATGTACCACCAAACATTCAGAGTGTTGTTCAAGTTGATTTGGCTTACGTTGATTAATGATAAAGAAGCAGGTTTTCTCCCCCCAAAAAAAAAAAAAAAAGCAGCCTATACCAAGATTAGTAAGAACTGCCTATAGGTACAACAATAATTTACATTTACTCATTATTGACATCATTTTTACGCCCACACTCCCATCCCTCTAAATTAGGAAAAAATTGTGTTAGATATTGTGCCCGATTATTATACTTTTATACCATTTGGTAGGTCAAACCTACTCTAAAGAGAATCTTCTGCAAAAGGCCACCCTGGCACTACCGCCCTTTTGGTGATGCTACGTATACAAATTATTTTTATAAATTGTTAATATAGTAAATTTTTACTAGTTTTAATATAGGTTCATCATTAATATCACATTTTTTCTTACAATAATTATTTAAAAATTACTAAATTTACTTCAATAATTTGTAAAAATATTATAAAACAGTCCATGTACGTAGCATTATTATTATTATTATTATTATTATTATTTTTAAATATCTTCGTCTACTTTGAAATAGTTCTTTTCCCTATCTGATATCAAACTTTCGAAGGAATTAGAGTGTAAAAATAGTTCCACCCTCTTTACAAGAATTACTTGTTTACAAAGTCAAAGGTGGTCTAAGCAGAAACCATACTCCATTTAGCCCAATTGATAAGTTCTCAGTTCTGACACTTTTCCTGAGGAATTTCCATCAGTTTGAAAATACCCAGTTCAGGAAAAACAACTCAGGTCAGAGTTTCTATTTTACTTTCAATCTTTCCTGACTAGTTATAGGATACCCAACGTAAGGAAATACCATTTTGTGAACTGGGATGGTGTTGTTTTTCAAAAATATCTAGTGCAGAAAACATAACACAGATTCCAGGAATCCCAACTTTTCCTGAGGATATTCAAAAAAGTTTGATATTTACAGATCAGGGTTGTTGTTGTTTTTTTGTGTACACTTGTATCAGCAGGAGTGATGATGAAGGAAGAGAATCTTGAAGAAGCCTCTGGTGATACCGTGGAGGAACATAAGTCCAAAAGGGGATTTTGTGGTTGTTGCTGCATTCCGATCCATTGGTTTAAAATGCTTGCCACTGAAATGCATTGGAGTTTTGTACTTGGGGTGTTGGTTGTTTATGGAATAAGTCAAGGATTGGGTGGAGCTCTTAATCGTGTAGGCACAGAGTATTACATGAAGGATGTTCAAAAGGTGCAGCCTTCTGAAGCTCAAGTTTATGGAGGAATTACTTCCATTCCTTGGCTTGTCAAGCCTCTCTGGGGTCTTCTTACAGATGTTCTCCCAATTTTTGGGTATCGAAGGCGGCCTTATTTCATTTTTGCTGGTAACTAAACTGACACATCATTCAACTTTCTCTTACCCCTAAAGTCAATATTGAATATGCAATATAGGTAGCTTAATGGGATCTCATTGATACATTCATATCTACATCAGAAGTGTCAAATTTGAATTTCGAATTTTTAGCTTCCAAATAAACATTCATTTATATACTATAATTAATTCTTCTAATGATTCTGAAATTGTCCAATAAAGCTATAAAGGTAGATAATCTGCATTGATTAGTTTTTCGAAGTAGTGTCTTTTTTTTTTTCGCATGTGGGTGTTGGTGTTGTTAGGACTTAGGTGTTTGAGTTCCTTATCATATTTTATGTGGAAGCATTCACTGGATTTTATGCAAAACAGGTAAAAGATAAAGTGAGGATGGTGTGAGCAGAGTTACTTAGCTAAGCAAGATTAGTTAGTAATGAAAGATCAAATAGTTTTATATTTAGATATAATGGGGTCTGACGTGTGAATGCTCCAAGAAGATGGACTTTTAATTGTAAATGTGAGACACAGAAAGTGGGTAGATACTGGGTAGGAAGTATTTTTGGGTAGGAGCTGATGGTAGGAGTGAATTTCATGATTCTGGAACTGAAGTAAAGTAAGGAGAACATTCTGTCTAGTGAGGGATTAAGGTAAATGCTTTGCAACACCACAAAGAATTGTTACTGTACTTAATTTAGTAGTACATGAAGATTATATATGTTTTTGCATTCATCATATTGTAATATAAGATGGACCAGCTTGTAACAAATTGATGGGTTTTATGATTAATTGCAGACAGGGTATTTCCAAATTTAGTTGGCAATACTTGATGGAACACATTCTTTCTAATAAATAATTTAGACAATGAATTAACCAAGTAGAATTTTTTGTTATTTTAAATGCAGTTTTTAATAAGTAAAATGATTTATTTAAGAAAAAAGGAAGCAGTTTGAATACACAATATGTGCATAAAATTACACCTGAAGGATTACAAACTTAAGTTCAAGAATCTATAAAACGTTAGGATGCTCGACACCTTAAAACGTTTTGCTATTATGCTCATGCCAAATTGCCCACAAAAAACACAACAAAACTAGTATTATTCTGTCTTCATAGTTATCCTTGAAGAGATGGTCTTTTACTTCTATCTTTTTGGGGATACATGCACATGCATACCTTACACGTATATTCTCACTCATCCTGGGGTCCTTGCATTAATCACGATGGTTCATAGTCATGACACTATCCCCAGAAATTCCTATGTTATGAACTTGGCACTTGTGTTGCGTATTAAATTGCATCTGTTAGATTGCATTGTCCTTATAATGTATTATTCAGGGCTTAGCATCTTAAGACATATTTGGGGAATCTGACATGTACTATCTTTAGGCAAAGAAAGGTTAAAGGTATAGATTGTAAAAATGCTTTCCCTTGTCATATGCAACTGCATACAATATTAAACATATCTACAATTTGTTGTTGTTCCCTATTCACTAAAGTGGTGTAGGTGTCCCTCATCAACATGTTCTCTATTATGTCCAAATTGGAGGGTACTACAACTTCTAGAAATCTTAACATAGCTTACAAAAATGAGAGAGGGCCCTAAGCCAAGAGAAGAGAGAGCAACTAAGGTTGGCGATAATTATTATGGGGAAAAAAGAAAAACAGAGAGAAGAAATAGATATTGGTCCAATTTTGTCCCAATAGAGAAGATATATTTAAATTACTCGTGAATCGGACTTATACATTTGGATTACTCGTGAATCTGACTTATTTTGTGATTAGAACCATAGTCTACACTTTGAGGCTTGTCATATTGACTGGAAAATGAATAGAGGTTTCAATTATGACAAAATTAACCTTATTTTTTGCCTAATAGATGTTAAAATGCCATAGTGTTACTATGCTGAAGGAACTTATTTCAGAGGGTTTAAGCATCCTTTAAATCACACCACAGAAAGTACAGAGCATCCAATACCTATTCTGGTGATAAATCTTTGTTTAGTATATGAGGAAAATATCTTTTGCATGGATCTCTACCTATCGTTTAGGTGGTCCAATTAGACTGAGCAACTAGTGTTGGAATTTCCACTTTCCCTAAGTGGAAATTGTAGTGACAACAACATCTATATTGTGGAATGTACAATATAGTTACTTAACATTATTAAAATATAAGGAGAAACCTAAAAAGGGGAGAGCAGAAAACTAAAATTTGAAAATTTTGCAGTTCAATTAAGTTTTGCACTTGCTTCAAATGGAAGATGACCACATAATCAGGAGTAATGGAATCTTAGACCTGGTTTGTCTTTAAGTTATTAATCCATAATTTTGTCCTTTATTTAGCTAGTAACCTTACAGGCTGGACCTTGGTGTGATGGCAAGTGCCTTCCACCAAAAGCACTTTTCATTGAAAATAAGGTTGCCTACCACGACCTTTCATAGACCTCACAAAAGTGGGAGCTTTGTGCACTGGGTACTACTTTTTATTTATTTATTTTGACTAGTAACATTGAACACAAAGGATTGACACAGTTGTCTCATTAAATATTTTCTCTCATGTTCATTCAGGTTTTCTCGGTGTGATCTCCATGCTCTTGTTATCATTGCATGAAAAGCTTCATCTCGTGTTGGCCCTAATGTCATTGACAGCAGGAAGTGCTGGGGTAGCAATAGCAGATGTGACCATAGATGCCTGTGTGGCACAGAACAGTATAAATCATCCTTCTCTTGCAGCTGATATGCAAAGCTTGTGTGCCTTGAGTTCCTCCATTGGAGCGCTTGTAGGATTCTTCATGAGTGGTATCTTTGTTCACCTCATAGGCCCTAAGGTTAGCTTCATATCTTCGAATTTAAAAACCTTTCTTCATCTTTCATATCTTCTATTTAAATTTATGATTATATTTTTATTTTAAAGATTTTTTTTTCTTTTCCCTCATAGGGGGTATTTGGTTTGTTGATAATCCCAGCTGGACTAGTATTTTTAATTGGAATTCTGCTTGATGAGCCTTGTATGCCCAACTTTGATTACAGACAGGTATTCTTTGGCTCCTGTTAAATCTAGAATTCCTTTTAAGCTCATGGTCTAATATATGTATGCTGGACTCAGGTAAACCAGAGATTTATTGATGCTGGCAAGGCTATGTGGACAACATTGAAATGCCCAGACGTTTGGAGACCATGTTTATATATGTACATATCTATTGCAGTGAGCTTGGATATCCATGAGGGAATGTTCTATTGGTACACACAAGACTCAAAGGATGGTCCCTCTTTCTCCCAGGTATTTGATTTAGCAATTTTCTTTTCCTGGACTCCTAGTCTTGAAAACTTTTAAGGGGAACCCAAAAACCTTGAGAATCCTGATTGTGAATTATATTGGCAGTTTGAGTTTGAAATTTGGGATGAAGTCAAAGGAGTTGCTAAGCCATAGGTGAGAGTGAGTTCCATCCAAAATTCACTCTCAGCTATGGCTATTATTCAGAGTATAGTCCAGCAGATTTTCAAATGAATATGAGCATACATGATACACACTAGCACACATAGAGATGATATTGTATTGTCTGGGTATTTCTCACCATGAAACATGATTGAATATATGTCCCAGTGGTTTAATTTTAAGTTACAATGTAGTGCACTAGATGCAAATCTTGCTTAACATATTTGGCTTATAATGCAGAGAACTTTGTGCGGTGCTAGTAAAACTTATGTCTTATGATTTATGCAGGAAACTGTTGGTTTCATATTCTCTATTGGTTCAGTTGGCTCTCTATTGGGGGCAATCCTTTACCAGAATGTTCTGAAGGATTACCCCTTCCGAGACTTGCTCTTCTGGACTCAGTTACTTTTTGGTTTATCGGGAATGCTGGATTTGATCTTGGTGTTGCGATTGAATTTGAAATTTGGCATATCAGATTATTTTTTCATAGTGATTGATGAAAGTGTATTTCGAATGATTGGAAGGCTCAAATGGATGCCTCTTCTTGTACTCAGTGCAAAGCTTTGCCCCTTAGGTATCGAAGGAACCTTTTTTGCTCTGCTCATGTCAATTGACAACGTTGGACTTCTCTCAGCAACATGGGGAGGAGGCTTTCTCCTCCATGTATTGAAGGTTACCCGGACCAACTTTGATAGTCTATGGTTGGTCATATTGATTCGGAACGTATTGAGAGTCAGTCCACTTTGTCTGCTATATTTGGTACCCAGAGGTGATCCTAACTCTTCATTTCTTCCTGCTGAATTCTTGGAAACAAAAGAGGGGACTGAAACTCAAGCAACTGAGAATATTGAATTGGTTTCCCTCATAAATGACGTTGATGGTAAATAGCTGAACACAAAAGTCATTCACATTAAAATCTTCTTAGATTTTCAATCCCAAACATACCTAGATAAAGCCAACTCACTCAGTTTGAATCTGCAGAGGCGAAAATTCTTGGAATTTTGTGGGTATCCCTCGTGTACAATTTCTAACATTTACCTTTCATTAATATTACTTGTCAGCTTTCATTGCAATTTTTTTGAATTAATGGTAATAGAAAATTGACTGGATGAACAAAAAAATTGATATTGTTAGTGCTTTTTATGACACATGATGCGTAATTTTAGTTGTATGTTAAAGATACAAGCTTGTCAGTCTTTCTTTTCAACCATTGTATGCATTTTATAGTTTGTATGTGAGAATATGATATTAATTTTAAAACATGTCAAATTGTGCCATAAGCAATGCAGTATGCAATTGATAATTGGGGTATTGTTTCTGTAGGTTTCTAGTTCAGTAATTTTCTAAGTTTTTTTTTTACTGTTTCCTTGCTTGGTTCGGAAACTTTCTAGATTTATTAACTGCATTTCTTCTTACTTTTGGAAAAACTTGACATCATTTGAGTCAGATTTTGGCTGGTACATTAGCATAGAATGGAAATGTTTCTGGAAATGTTTCTATCCCCAGAGACAACCTGCTTCTTGTTGAAGCTAACGTTTGCGCTGGTCAGGTTGGATTAAACTTAGCCATGTAGATCAATTGGATGTTTCCGACATAGATGTCTAGGACTCAAATTCCTTCTCTTCTAAAGTTATAACTATCCAATTATCCAAAAAAAAAAAAAAAAAATTGTACATTTAAATCTGTAAAAAGTACAAAGAATGTTACATAAAATTATAAACAATTAAACACCCATGTTCCATGGCCATTTAGATATACATTATGCTTAATTGCCAGACAAAACTTGCACGTGCATGGAAACAGGGTCCAAACTTTTGAACAAGAGTAGAAGTGTTGAGTGTACACGGTCTTATCACTTGCCTGTATTCCATATAGTGGACTCCGGCAAACATGTGGATCACATCCACATATGAATCCACACTTTGTGACTTGCTCCACGCAGAAATACATCCCCCCAGTTTTAGTCAATGACCTTATCTCAAAAAAAAAAAAAAAAAAAAAAAAAAAAAAAAAACTCATCATCTAGTGGCAATTTTATCATTGCGATAGCTCAAATTGATCCCAGGTGATTTCAAATAGTATTTAAAAACAATTCACGCAAGGTTCTGACTGGAAAAATTAATAAATAAATAAATAATCGTACAAATGTTTTTCATGATGTTTGTAATAAGAGAGTTTATGGACAAAACTTTTGTGTCACAACTTTGATGTGGTAGAGAAAAAATGACGGATTTATGTGAAGGTAATTGTCCACTACTCACAAATAACCATTTCAACAAGTTGTGACACGTAGTGTGATCCTAGAAAAACTGTTGTAACAACACCTGTTTATCGACCCCCATAGTTGAGGCTTGAGGTCATTGATGGTTGAAAGGAATGACCTTCTTGGGGTGGAGGGATTGGCTGCAGCAGGGGATCATGCATGTCATGTGAAAGCTCTGGCAGTGGTGATTCAAGCAGAAGAACCTTAATTACTTGTCCTGTCTTTGGCCTTTCCTTGTAGTTTGGATTAGTACACCACAATCCCACAATTAACAAGCGTTTCATTTCATCCCTGTTAAAACTCATGCGCAATCTCTCATCAGCTGCATTTAGAATATCTCCTGCAAGATAGAGTTGCCAAATCCACCTCACCAGTGACACATGAAATTCCCCATCTTGGTAAGTCCTCCTCCCGCATGCGATTTCCAGAGCCACTACACCAAAACTAAATACGTCTGAAGCTTTACTCGCCTTCCCTTCATTAGCATATTCTGGGGCCAAGTAGCCATAAGTCCCTACAACACCAGTACTTTGAGTCCTCAACCGAGGATCTACCAACTTAGCAACCCCAAAATCACCAAGTTTAGTACTGAAATCTGCGTCTAGTAATACATTAGCTGACTTGATGTCTCTATGAAGTACACAGTTCTCTGCTTCTTCATGGAGATAATGAAGGGCCGAGGCCAAGCCTAAAGCAATCTTGTATCTCGAAGTCCATGGCAAGATTTCTCCATCGCCAAAGAGATGATTGTCAAGGCTACCATTTGACATGTGCTCATAAACAAGTAAGAATTCGCCTCGCTCATGACACCACCCAATGAACTGTACCAGGTTTCGATGTATTAAACGGCTTATTATCTTTACTTCGTTGATAAATAGACACTGAGAGTGTTGTGATTCCGTGAAGATTCTCTTGACAGCAACAGGGCGGTCTAAGTCACCCAAGGTTCCGCTGTAAACTTGGCCAGAACCTCCTTGACCTAGCCTTCTATCATCTGCAAAACCCTGTGTGGCTGCAACTAAGTCCAAGTAAGAAAATTTTTTAGGCAACGCTCCTCTCTCAAGATCTGTACTTATGGAGGAGACTGAATCTGTGTCACCTCCATGGCTATCATTCTTGTATCTCTTCCTCTTCGCACCTGCTAATAACCAACTGATGACGCCCACTACAAGCATCAAAATCAAGACACACACTGCAACAGACACCTCCACAATTGTCCTCTTTTTATTGCAGCATAGCGCCGTGGACTCAAGATTTGAGTGAAATTCCCATGAATGAATATGCCAGTTATGCTTTGAGCTGCTGGCAGCAAAGAAACCAATTGTAACCAAATTGGGAAGAGCTTCTTCTAGATCAATAATATTGCTGCAAGAAAGATTAGACCTCCCTTTAATATAGGAGTTTTTCTCGTCATTCCAGAACGCATTAAGGGTCTTGGTTTTAGCATTGTAAGTAATCAAAACATTCCCAGTCAAGTTAGCATCCCTACGTGCATAGCTTTCTGAACAGTTTGTCTTTCCATTGATATTAATTCCAACGTTTGAATTTGGATTAATTTCGAACTCAACCACCACGATATCTCCACGTGCAGTCAAGTTGAGTGGATATGCCGGGGGAACAGGAGCCAGGAAAAAGGAAAGGCTGGCACTGGCTTCAACACTGTCAATGGTGAAAGAGAAATTAGTTCTGAAGTTTGCCTGAGACCTTGTTGAGCAGTCCCAAAGGTGCATGCTCTCTGAATAGAAAATGATTCCGTTTGATGAATCAGAATCATCTGAGTTGAATTTAATTGCTCCACCGGAAGCAGCAGCATCACCTTTATAGGCGATTTTTGAAGCATCGTTATGACTAAAATCAGTTATGTTGAAGGAAAGTGGATTGGCAAAGGAATGTAGGAAGGGAGAGGAAATGAAGAGAACAATACAGGGACCAATGAAACAGTGACGAAGTCTGGTTAGAGACATGATAAAATTGTTGTGGATTATGCCTGTGTTTTGCTTTTGGTTTGTGAAGGTTTTGGCACTCCTTGCTCTTTGGTTTTGTTTGCAGCTATGAATTGTAAAGAGTAAGGAGTGTGACCCGTTAAGAAGTATGGGTCTAGGATATTGGTCATATATAAAGACTTGGATTTTATCTTTTGTCTGAAAAATTAATTATTGAGGAAAAGCTCACAATCAAGGAGTCAATTAAAACTCAGTCCCCACTACCACTAGAAATGATGAAAAAGAGGATCCATCAAAATGGCTAGTAACTTCGACCGGCACATTGAAATTGCCTTCCTTTCATTCACATGTGAGTAATAGCATTTCGATTGTAATTAGAGATCAATAAAGCTGCTAGTAAACGAAAAATGAGAACAAGCACCAATACAATATCTGAAACAGAGAAGATATTATTTACATTCTATACATAATTTTTTGTGCATACCTTCCATTGGTAAAATTGATTTTATTTATTTATTTTTATGTATAGAAAAAAAGAATTTTTAATAAAGTTTTTTCAATAATTCAATATTTGGAAGTAAAGCGATTTAATTCTTGAATGTTTATTTTGCAAACATAGAAAGTGTCAACTAATTGCGACACAAGATGACATAGTTGCGTCATAATTGCGACACAAGATGACATAATTGAAGTAATGAAAACGCTGAGAAAGCCGAAAAGAACTACAGTACAGTTGAAATAAGAAAAGGACTGTACCTTTACCAGAGAATGAAAAGGACCATACGTAAAACATGTATTTGCAACTTTCAACTTTTGTCTTAAAAAAAAAGAAAAAAACTTTTACGAATACGCGGGCATTGTCACACTCCTAAATTAGGTTGCCACCATTCCACTTTGTTCTTAAACGCAAACCCAGTTGACTTTTCAGCCACTTTTGCCGTACACAGTTCGTATAATATATATAATATACTATCTTAGTGGTTATTTTCTTTGAAGGTACATCAAATCTTAAAAGAATTTACTATCACGTGTCCTTATGACATATATTAATAAACTATTTTAGAAAATTTTTTATGGAACATTTCATTGTTTTAACAGTTTTTTTAATTTCTCATAAAAATTTTCTCAAAATGAATGGTTAATGTGTGTCTCGCTAAAGAAACAGAGGCATACTTAGACCTTGGGGGCAATGCCCTTACCCCTCCCCCAATTTTTTTTTTTTTTTAAATATTATTATATGTACTAATTTTAGTAATTTTGTTATATAAAATTATATTTTGTCCCCTTAACAATATCATTCATTCTTTTAAGAGTAATGCTATAGGTACAAACTTTTCCTACAACATTGGTGCTTATTTGTGTCCACCATTTATATCACTTTTCTACTTCCTAAAAATCACTCACCATATTTGCAGTTTGTAAAAAATTAAAAAAAAAAAATTATAGCTTTAGCTTTTTCCTCCTTTTAAAGGCCATTAAAAATTTATAGTTCTAAAATCTAAAACAAAATATACAATCCCAAAAAAGTTAACCCAACAACAAAAATTACCAATAGTAAACCTAAAAATAATTAAGCTCAATTAACAAATTTTACCCAAAACAAACAACCCAACCCTTTAAAAATTTAAAATAAAATAATTTTGTTCTTAACTAGTCGCAATGCACACATAAAAAACACACACTAAAAAACCCCTTAGCAATTAAGTAGTAGAGCCGGGAGCCAGAGCCACTGCACGTAGCCGCCTCCGTTAAAGTCTTGGCTTTGTCCTTGCTCATTAAATATTAAGATAGTTTACCTTATATCAAATTCTATTACCAATAGTTTACTCTTGTCTTTCTCTAACTAATTTTCTTCTTTCTTTAGGTGGATCTTTTATACTTACAGTTTTGTTTTAAGTTGATGAGTTTTGTTGTTTTTGACAACTTTACTTTAGGTTAATGTGTTTTGGTGTTATGTTTCTTAATTCCCCATCACATGTCCTCTCTCTCTCTCTCTCTCTCTCTCTCTCTCTTATGACTTTGGTTTGATTTTAGTTTGGGTTAACATAAAATTGTTTTGGAAGTAAGAATTTAAGTAAATATCAAAATACAATCTACTTGAAATATGTCTATCATGCAATTGTTTGAAGAATTGATTACTACAAATTAAATTCTTATGCCTTTGATTTCATTTTAATTTTGGTTATGATTGATAAGTTTGATTATCATGATAATCTTTTTGAGAGTGAGAAATTTGAAATACACCAAAATAATAAATTTAAAACTTAAAAAGTTCGGTTGTATGGGGAAAAAATCTAAGAAGACATAACCCACTATAACATAACTTAGAAGATATATGGTCCATCTGAAAAAAGAACAACATTAAACACACCCAAGATAACTAAGAGAAAACAACATAGAAAAGTAAATAGAAAGAAATATTTGTAGAGACATTGCATTCGTAGATAGAGACTCAATGAATAAATGGTTGATACTTAAATGAAATGAGGAAAAAGAGAAAGAATGAATTGGGGGACTCGAGAAAATTGATTATATTTCTCGACTAAGTGAGTCTATTTCTTCTAAAGAGGGTTAGTCTTATTAATTAGTATAAGTTGGAGGTAAAATTAATTTGGATTTTTAAGCTAATATAAGAGGGATTCAAACCCTAGACGTCTTCATTGAAAATACTAAGGGCATGTTTGGTAGACTGTAATAAGCATTGTAATGTAATAGTTATTCCTATGATTTAATTATTATTTAGTTTGGTTATATTTTTATAACAAGGAATAGTCATTCATTATGAATAACTATTCTTCAAAATGAGGAATAACTATTCCTCTTTAAAAGGTTGTATTAGTTATTCCTTAGCAAGTGCAATAATTTCAAAACTAAATATATTTCCAAATAAACAAACTTTCCATATACATCTAACAATTATAAAAATAAAAAATTATAAAAAATAACACGTATCTCTCTTAAATTTAAAAATAACAATTTTTAAGGAGATATCATTGTATGAGTAAGATATTTCCTAAAATAAATGTTAAGTTTCATTCTAATGTTATAACTCACAATTAAACTAATGAATAAGTTTAGTTATTACATTACAACACACTTTATTACTAGTAATAAAGATTACAATTTATGTCGTAATCTCCATTCAATGTACCAAACGAACCCTAAGAGATGTCAATTGAACTATAAAACTCTTGATATTCATGATTTTGTAAATGGCATCAAGTTTTTTTAAAAATTGTCCAAACATTTATTTCCCATGATGCTCACTTTACACATATAATGTTTTTTTAAATTATAATTTAATAGTTGGAGGAAGGGGATTTGAATATGGATGTCTCTTTTTGATAGGTACACAATAAATGGCATGCATTTCACATATTCACACTCGAAAATGCGTCTAGCCCATGGGTTCATTTCCTTTCCTATAATATTTAATCGGGCTACTTGGGATTTGACAAATTAATTATACAAGTGAGGAAAGTGGCAATAAGTAAAGAAGGCTGGCATTATAAGGCTTTGTTTAACGTATACTTTTAGGACATTTATTAATAAATTATTATATGAAAGTTTTGATACCACTTTTATATGAAATATTAAAAAAAAGTCAAATAATTATTTTCTCTTTCCCTTTTCCATAAAAATTTTATAAAAGTATTTCCTAAACGAATATTCTTAGAGCATCCGTTAACCAAATCTATATTATAATGATGGCTAACACTTTTTTATTTAAAAAAAAAAAGTGCACACCTCAACTGATCCAATTGAGTAAGAAAAATGTTAAAAGTATTATGAATTTCCCTAAATAAGTAATGAATTTGATTAATAAATTTTAGAAATTTAATAAATAAATATATAATTTTTTAAAAAAAATTATAATATCCCTAACAACATTGGACTCACACACGACCATAGGACATATATCATGCTTTGTGTTTTCCCCCATATATAGGAACACATAAAGTAAACCCAACCTGGTTAAATATTACTAAAATGTACACACTCTATGATTAAAAAAGAGTAATATTACAAATACAATTTTTTTTACAATATTCTAACAAATTATTAATGTGACAATTTTTTTTTGATTCCCACTTGTTTATTTATCAACAATCATTTATTATATCAATAATTTAAAATAAATAAAAAAGATGCTGTAAGGACGCGATTCGTGGCGGACCGTAACAGTGTCGGGTTCGCACGTGAAAAGGCCCCTAACAACATCATTTGTAGAGCGTGGGTTTGGAAGGCTAGGCCTTAATCGATAGGCGGTGGGTTTTTCGCGGTGTTCGTACCAGTTTAAGTTTTCCTACACCCCTGGAGTCTTTCTCCTGGAGGTGGGCTGGGAGGTTCTGGTTTTTGGCCATTTTTCCCAACTCCTTTTTTAGGTTACTTATTTTTCATTTTATACTCGCCTGCGTCCACTGTCCTTCGCCCACGTATAGGGTCAACCTTTCCAAAATTGATACTTGTCCCATCAGCCCATATTCAAAGTCATTGGGGGTGGTTGTAAAAGCCTAAGACTGCGGCTCTGTCAGGTTCAGAGTATTGAATGGCAGTGAGAGCAGCTTTCCCTGGATATTTTAAATCTTTCGTCCTGATTTCAGTCCTATACCGTTTTTACCCTTCCTTCAGGGGGGGACTTTGGGGTCTACCGAGGACTGAGCCGTCCTCGGCGATACCCACAGGCTATTTTGTCGAGCTTGTGCCATAGCCCTCCTCGGCTTGGGCCTTCGGATTTTCCTCAGGTAGATGGGCCTGGCCTGTAAATCATTTGGACCCCACAATAGCCCCTTAAAACCCGGCTGTCCAACCTTTTGGTTGGAAAGGGGGGTTTTGGTGATGTCAAACCTCTTCCTACGGCCCAATCAATTTGGCCTTTTAATAATGCTAGCGGCTCCTCATCTGTCCAAGAAACGCGCCGGTCTATGAGGCAGCCTTTTGATTTCGCGCTTGATGCGCTCTTATCGTTTGGGTATCCCAAAACGTGCTTTTAATGACCACTATTTACGAGACTGCTTTAATTCGGCGGTTTGTTTTGATGGGGTGGAGAAACGGAACCGGCATGTTCGTGTTGGCAGATTCCTTTGGATATCTGAACCTATTAAATGTCTCCCGCTCCACCCTCAGTATAAGAAGGAAAGGCGGAGGTTATTGTTTTTGTAAATAATTCCTTCTCATCTTTCTGAGATTTGAAATATTTGGCTTCCCCGAGGGTTCATTTTACCCACTGGTCCACAAACTAAATCGTGATACACTTTATCATAACAACGAGTGATGCAGGAGCCAAACCCCTCCCATAGACGCCATGTTCCAATAAAGCTCATTATGGCTCGATCGGGACAGGGATGGTGAAGACTCAAAATCAACCTCACCCTTCTTTCAGTCAAGATCCGAAGCAGGGACTCGTCACGTCAAATTTTCGGCGTGACTGAGTCGAGAACACCCATCATCAGTACCAACCGCTCTCCTATGAGCATACCTAGTATGGCTCCAGTGTGTTGGGAGTCAGGATCGAGGCAGGGACTAAGCGTCTCTACTTCTTCCTCTCTTCCTTCACTGGGGCTATTCTCCATCTCCCTTTCTTAGTCTTCCCAGCACCAGTTCCATCCTGGTGCTTTCACTTCTCCCTCTTTTGCTCCTTTTTCTTTCTTTTCATCTCTTCTCTCTTTTCTTCTCCTCCTTCTTTACTCATGTCCTCCATCTTCTTCATTCATCTCCTCCATCTTCTTCATTGATTTCTTCCTTACTATTTCCTTCTCCGCCATTTCTTCCCAAAGAAGGTTCTTATCATTATATGAGCAGTATCGAGGCAAAGATTGGAGAGACTTTGAAAACGAGTTTAGAAGACGCCTGGGAGTTTAGTTATCTGTACTACGGATGTAACTATCGCTTAGGCAGTTCGCATTTTGTATAGGCTCGTTCGAGCCCTTCTTTGTACATTGTAATAATTTTTCGTATTAATAAAAATCGTTGTTATTTTATTTCGCATGTTTTGTCTCTATGCTTTTTTTTTTTCCTTTTGGATCTACAAACGCTGCTCGGCATATTAATATAGCATCTAAATCAATGACGGCTAAGACCAAAAGATTTGATAATAAAAAGACGTCGCCATAATTTTAATAGAAATGCTTGACATAATAAGGCCGATCAGTGAAGAGTAATACTTACCCCATGCTAGCCGAGGAGAGAAACGAAGGCTTGATGTCATGTAAGGAATAACCATTTAAAGACATAGCACCCACCAAATGAGCGGCCTTCTTATATGACTAAGTGCTGGGGCTTTCCTTACACCTTTATTGGCCTTAACCTTTTATGGTGTTTAAGCCGTGGATGAAGTGACCTGACATTTTTATCAAGTAACCTATCTTACGGGATTCAAACCTTTTCTTATCCAAGTATTTGGTTTCCCCATTGGCTTGGGTCCGAGGACCATACAAGGCCTTGGTTCTGTCCAAAACTTGTAATTTTTATAATTTTTCGTACTTGGTTTCCCCATAGGCTTGGGTCCGAGGACCATACAAGGCCTTGGTTCTGTCCAAAACTTGTAATTTTTATAATTTTTCGTACTTGATTTCCCCATAGGCTTGGGTCCGAGGACCATACAAGGCCTTGGTTCTGTCCTTGGGCCCATATGTTGAACGGGCCTGGGCCGCGAATTTACTGGGCCCACAAATTAAGAGGTGTTTCCATAACCTTTGATCACGCGGTACCTTTTGGCGTCCCAGTGTTCGAGGTGCACCCTCTCGAGACTCCTTTATCCTCAGGGTTGCAGACGACGTTGGAAATCGAGCCAGAGACATTTTGTCTGTAGCGTTCCTTGGGACGCTGCGCGAATTAAATGCCATCGGTTTACTTCTAGGTATAAATGGGATAGGGGATCACTTCACTTGCACATGAACTCTCCCGTTCCCTTCAGAACTATATTTCTTCCATATCCGCGATCTCTCTTTCTAGTGCCACTGCCCCAAAGCAAGATGTTTGAGGCTTGGATAGGGATGAAAGGTCTCCGCGTGCTTCAGAGGCACCGAATCCTCAAGGTGATATGGTATGGACAAGGATGGCACAGATTCAAGCCAGTCCTCCGCCTTGACAGGAGGAAGATGGTATTCCTCCTTCTTTTAGTCAAAATCCGAAGCAGGTTCTGGTCATGCCAGATTTTTGGTATGTCAGGAAAAGGAATTTCCGCCATCAGCGCCGTCTGCCTTGTAGCAGGCAAATTTTTGCGGGGGCTTCCCAACTTCCGGCTCCCTACACCTTTTCTGTAGATGGTGTTAGCCTGAGGTCAGGTTTCCTGCACCTTTTCTGTACCGGTGCAGGCCCCAAGTTGGGTTCTTTTGCTGCCTGAGTTATGGGCGTGCAAAAGCATGGAGGGGGAATAAGGTCTCGAGGCAGTAGCCAACCTCTCCTCTGAACTGCCTCCTCGGCTTTATCTTTACTCTCTTGTATTCTTCGTTACTTACGTAGTTAGCTTCGATGTAGGCTTTGTTTCAGCTTTCCATTGTACACTGTACTGTTCCTTTGTCTTAATAAAATATGTGTTTATTTCTCTATACATATCTTTCTTCTCCGTAACCACTACTTTATGCATGAATATTAAATATGAGTTTGCCCTTAATGATATTCTAGGCAGAGAAAGGCCTTAACACAGATTCCTACTAGTTTAGACTTACAAATATTATCAAACATAACAAGGTTAGTCATCAAATAAATTAAACTCTTGGAACTAACCGGGATAACGGCTGAGTGCTACGCGATGCATACAAGAGCGATGTCCGAGTACGACAAACTCTAAGTAATTCGTCCGAGAGGGTAGCCGAGTAGCGAGGGGCTTTGGTTGTGCTTCTGGATAATATGTTACGCCGTATCGCATCAACCCCTTTGATATTGGGGGATCAGAGGGTGGACCGAGGAATCCGCGCAATCAAGGTATTAACCCATCTGTTAACGCGGAGCTCTCTTCGGATGAATTTTGAGGTTTATGTGCCATAGTTTTTTTTTTAAAATAGTTGGTTCCCCATCCAGGTAGTTGGTTTCCCCAGAGGCTTGAGTCCGAGGACTATGCAATGCCTTGGTTCTGTCCAAAACCTAGTTTTCCTCATCCAGGTAGTCGGTTTCCCCAGAGGCTTGAGTCCGAGGACTATGCAATGCCTTGGTTCTGTCCAAAACCTAGTTTTCCACATCCAGGTAGTTGGTTTCCCCAGAGGCTTGAGTCCGTAGACCATGCAATGCCTTGGTTCTGTCCAAAACCTAGTTTTCCACATCCAGGTAGTTGGTTTCCCCAGAGGCTTGAGTCCGTAGACCATGCAATGCCTTGGTTCTGTCCAAAACTTAGTTTTCCACATCCAGGTAGTTGGTTTCCCCAGAGGCTTGAGTCCGAGGACTATGCAATGCCTTGGTTCTGTCCAAAACCTAGTTTTCCACATCCAGGTAGTTGGTTTCCCCAGAGGCTTGAGTCCGTAGACCATGCAATGCCTTGGTTCTGTCCAAAACCTAGTTTTCTCTTTGTGTGGGATCTTGGCTTTAGGGGAGTTAGTTCCGCAGCCAAGCCCCTAGAGTTTATCCATACGGTTAACGTTACCAAGTGCCTAGTTTGCTCTTTACGGGGGACCTTGGCTTTAAGGGAGTTAACTCCTCAACCAAGCCCCTAATCAAGAAACGTAGTCCGTAACAGAACTTTGTACTAGAACTCTATAACCAACGGTTAGATATAACGAAGAAACTCTATCGACCCACTTCCTATACCAACACACAAGCCTTTCCCACAGACGGCGCTAATTGTAAGGACGCGATTCGTGGCGGACCGTAACAGTGTCGAGTTCGCACGTGAAAAGGCCCCTAACAACATCATTTGTAGAGCGTGGGTTTGGAAGGCTAGGCCTTGATCGATAGGCGGTGGGTTTTTCGCGGTGTTCGTACCAGTTTAAGTTTTCCTACACCCCTGGAGTCTTTCTCCTGGAGGTGGGCTGGGAGGCTCTGGTTTTTTGCCATTTTTCCCAACCCCTTCTTTAGGTTACTTATTTTTCCTTTTATACTCGCCTGCGTCCACTGTCCTTCGCCCACGTATAGGGTCAATATTTCCAAAATTGATACTTGTCCCATCAGCCCATATTCAAAGTCGTTGGGGGTGGTTGTAAAAGCCTAAGACTGCGGCTCTGTCAGGTTCAGAGCATTGAATGGCAGTGAGAGCAGCTTTTCCTGGATATTTTAGATCTTTCATCCTGATTTCGGTCCTATACCGTTTTTACCCTTCCTTCAGGGGGGGGACTTTGGGGTCTGCCGAGGACTGAGCCGTCCTCGGCGATACCCACAGGCTATTTTGTCGAGCTTGGGCCATAGCCCTCCTCGGCTTGGGCCTTCGGATTTTCCCCAGGTAGATGGGCCTGACCCGTAAATCATTTGGGCCCCACAGATGCATTTTCCTAAAAAATTAGACACAAAGGTATAGGCACGTTTGGATTGTGTTTTGGCTATGCGTGTTTGCGTCTGGCTTTTTTTTTTTTTTTTGGGAAAAGTGCATTTCAAGTTTGGTAGTGGGTCATGTGCACTGTTTACAGGACTCACAAACCTCTTTTTTTAATAAAATTTTCATTCAAAATAGGTCTCACAGTACTATTCATTTATTTAAAAATTATTTTTTACTATAATATTTTTAATTATTAATTTTCAATTTACAGTAAAATAAACATTGTTCAAAGCCGCACGTACCACTATCTAATTGGCCCAAAAAAGATAAAGTTGGATGAAACTTGCCCCCTGTATACGCACTTCCAAATCAATCATTACAGCACACGTGTTGTGATGTACATGCTGTTAAAATGCGCGCACTTCGTACGCTTCTTACACAACAAGATACGTGACATATCAAAGCCGCCATTTTTTTTTTTTTTTTAAAGCTTGTCAACTGAAAAAACCGCTATTAATTTTTTGTGTTTCAAATTCCAAGCATGTTTGGAAAAGAGAGGGCTTAATTATGAGTGAAGGACAGGCGTAGCATTTTGATTGGACCATATATGTAAAAATGTAAACGGTGCTAGCTAGCTCGTAGACTCGTGGAATGCACCACGTATGTGCTTCGAAGCTGCGATAGGTGTGGTCGGTCTGAGTTGCCTTAGCCTCTCTTACTTTCGGTTGACATTTCAGGCCTTAACCGCGTAGCTGCCAAAATAAAATTTAATGCATATCATTGCTTTCACCATGTTTCATAGGCCGGTGCATCCAATGTCCAGAGGAGGATGGTTGGGTTTTGGGATACAAAGTCTCAAATCTATTAACAACTAAATTAACTCGACTACGGAATTTAATTATAAAATTAGTTGTATTATAAGATTACAACTTTATTCAATAAAACAAACATTATTATATATTTTGAAAATCTAACTGAATACACATATTAAATTTTGTGTCAATAAGATATTATTTACTATATGATCTATAAACTTATATTTTATGCATAATTTTAAACAACAAAAACTTGTAATTTAAACAAATTTTTGATGATATAGCTATTGATTTTTAATTTTCTAGAAATTTTGCAACTAAAATTTATTCAACTAGTAATAACGTAAGTTGTATCGGATTATAATATATTTTGATTGATTGAAAAATTTGTCAATCCGAATCCTACCCATGGGTTGGTGGGAACATCCTTGTGCAAGGGGATTAGGTCCTCATCCTCTCTATTTTACTTTCAACATTGAAAAAAAAAGTCAATTTTAATTTTTATGTGTTGTTGAATTTGTTAAATTTCTTATATTGCTGCTATTTATTAGGATAAAGTGAGTTGGTAAATGAAAATGTGTGGGAGTTCCGGTTTGTTAATGGAGGGCTAGTGACTTGCAGTCTAATTTCTGCTCTTTAATTGGAAACTCCCGCCATGACAATAATGAGTATAATATAATAATATATATGTAAATCAATAGGTTCTGATTTCCACTAATCGCAAGTAGATCTTATAAGCCTATAAATTAACTCATTTTCAACATCCCTATATAGAATAAAATAATAAAGTACAATGTTCATAGATATGCCAGATGAATTTATGTATAATTCTATAAACTATCTGAATAAAGAACTGTGTTTTATTTTGCAGAGCTTTGGACTAAGTTATTAGTAAAAAATTAACTTCAGTCACATGGCGATGGAGTTGAGTTATAGTATCCTGAAGAGGATAGGTCAAATGGAAATTTGTTGCACCAATTTGCTGATCACAGAGAGCTTGAATTTTCTTAATACTAATATTTCTATGTGTCAAGATGATCAAATTTTTTTCTCAAAAAAAAAAAAATGATCAATATTGTTCTAATTTGGCTAGAAAATGTAATAAGACCCCCTAGAGTTTGGGTTAGTTACAAATTGACCCTAATATTGTCAATTTTGTATTATTGAACTATGAGGTTTAAGAATCGTCCAAATTATCTCAATTCTATTAACTATAATCGTCAAAAAATCGTCATGCATTATACTTTTTTGTTTTATATAAATTTTATAGTAAAGTGGTCGCGTGCACACCATGTGACCTTTTTTTTTTTTTTTTTTTTTGTCAATAATAGTTAACAAAATTAAGATTGAGGGATCAAATTGGACAATTCTTAAACCTAAAAGGTAAATAATACAAAATTGATAGTACAGAGATTAGTTTGCAACTAACCCAAATCTCAAGAACTATTTTTGCATTTTTGACCTAATTTTTTTATTTAACAACAGTGTATTAGAGCAAAATAGCTCAACTGGTTTAGACCTAAGATTTTTTCAAAAATAAAATGCAAAATTAAAATTTAAGGTCTTTATAAGTTTTTGTCGCTTTTGACTAAAAATAAAGGTCTTTCTTTTTTATTTTTAGTTGATATGATGATGTTAGTATTTAGGGTTGGAGTTCCAACAATTACTTTTTGAAACTAAAAAAAGGTAGAATTTTACTCATTCAAAATGTACAAGAATCTTACAAAAGAAGTTTTACCTTAGACTTCAGGTGATGAAGTCGTTGGTAATTGTAATTGTTTGTCAACAACTTCCAAATGTCAAATGTATGGTACGGTGTAAGCACATCAATTATTATAAATAAATGCAATCAGCCTGGGCCACAATTGATAAGGCAAAACATTATTTCAATATTTCACATATGCTGTCTTATCTTTACAGAAAGAAAAAGAGAAAGATCAAAGATGGGTTGAAAATAGTGTTTCGTCTTCTCTCAGCGCCAAACAATTTTTCATTTCAAACGTACCTAAAGTGGGATACAACATTTTCAGCATTTCTGTCGGCAAAACTTTGGACTAGTCCTCTTCCCCCTGAAGTCTAGTCTTGCCCCTTCGGCTTTCCCCAGGTCGTTTGACCACTTCTGTTTCAATTTCACGTGCAGGTAGAATATATATTATAGGCCCACAAGCTAGATGGAGATGTAAAATAAGAAAGAGAATCCCTATCTGATATGCAAATCGATCATCGAATCACCATATTTTAGATTCGCATATTGAAATCGAGATTTTCAGTAGAAAAGGTGTGAATCCTGTGTCTGATATGGAAAGACCAAATTTATTAGTGTTTGTTTAGCTTATTTTACCATTCAGTTTATTTTTGTCATTATTCGTGGGTCCCATTGAACTTTTTGGTACTATTCAAGTGTTTCACTATACTATTTCAACTAACATTTGTTTTTATTTATAATACTTTCAACAAAAAAATTTCAGTTTCGACAAAATAACCAGATCCCAAAGCAAACTTTTAAATTTGCATATCGAAATCCAGATTTAGTAAAAAATGTGCACTAACTTTTTTTTAGGCAAAAATATAAATTACATCTTCTTTTTTTTAGAAAAATAAATTACATCATTTAAGTTTGGTCAATTGTTATTTTGGTCTTCTAGGTTTTGTTTTTGTCATTCTGATCTTGTAATAGGCTCTAAATGAGCTGAGTATTTAAATTTTAAGTTTGTTTTTTTTCAAACATAAGCTAAGCTCGAGCTCATCATCAAATAAGATTTTATATTCAAGTTTGGCTCATGTTTTACCTCTTCACAATTCTATGAATTTTTACTATAAATAATAATTTAATATCATATGAACCTATTGATAAATTTATATAATCCAATTTCAAGTCTGTATAAATATATTTTTTAGACAAGTATACATATAAAAAATATAATATTACATATAATTAAATCCAACTTGACTTGTTTATTAATCAAGTTTAAATTTAAGATTTGAGCTTAACTTGTTTTCTTAATTAATAAACATAAACAAGTTTTTTCCCAAGTCGAGCTTCATTTATAGTCCTCATTTAAATAAAATACAAATTACACATTTTAAATTTAGTCTATTGCCATTTTGGTAAATTGCGTTCATTTGATGTTACTTTTTTTATTTTACGTCAACAGTTTGGATTGGGGGATGGGGGATTTGATACATTTGCTGTCACTATTAGTCCTCCTTAATGATAACTTTTTTCACGAAATGAGGAAGGAATAAAACCTGGAAAAATTGGACCAGGACACGTTAACTTGACTCAAATCTAAGAATTTTTTATCCGAAATAAAAATAGGTTGACCCATGACCTAACCCCTGTTTATTTGAAATATATATATATTTATATATATTCACCATATAAGCTGGCAAATTACTCCAAATGCTAAATCATGTAAAGGTAACACGATGTCAACCATCCAAATGTAATGACTACATATAATCAAATAACAACCACTGAAAAGTTTTATTTCTAATTTGACCATAGATCCATGGGCAACATGATTAAGAAAAAATAAGTTTACAATATAAATTTTGACAGTATCAAAGTAGCTTTTAGATTGAAACAACATTTCTATATCCTTTGGTGTGATAAAAAGCTCAAAACATTGGTCTAAACCCTAAATTTCTACAATAAAACTCATAAGATCCTTGCTATTGTCAAACTTATTTGCTGCAAGTGAACTAACATATCTTTTATTGTTTTCAAGAGAAAAAAATTATGTATCTAAAAGAACGAGAGTCTAAGGAATTTTTTTATTGTCCCATTTATTTTAAAATAAAATTTATGGATTAGTTTTGCAAATCACATTTTTCTCAAAAAAAAAAAAATGCAAATCACTGGACTTTTATGACGATGATATCATGAATGAATTTTGAATTGTGTAAACTTAGAAATCTGTCTTATTTAACTTTTATTTTTGATTATTTTGTTATTTTATTTTTGACATTTAATATTTTTTTTGTTTGTTTATTATTATTAAGTAACTCCATTTAAAACGCTTGCAACCCATTTATTAGGACCTAAATCCAATTAATTCAACTCAACCCAAAATGACAAAAAATAAAACTTGTCAGATCAAAAAGATAGTCAACCAAACTTAAATGGTATAATTTGTAATTATTTTTTCCCTTTTTTAATGCACTTTCTACATTCTTCTTTTTTGGTTTTTCGTTTTCCCAGGTGAGTTGGGCTAATCTGAGCTATGGGCAGCCCATACAATGAAATGGTGAGCACTTAAAAAGTTGTGAATGAGGTGGGCTTGTTTTACACGACCCAGCCCACTCCATTTGAAGCCCTAGATCTACATAGTAGCGCGTGAACAGAATACAATACACACAGGCTTTCCTCTCTCTGTGACCAAACAGCTGGTTCGTTTTGCTCTTATTCCGGATTAGGGTTAAAACTCTTCACAATCACAGACTCTCTTTAGCTAGGCCGCGCCAACTCTCTCTCTCTCTCATAGAGTACTCAGTACGAACAGGTAAAAATCTCTAACCGTTTGTTTCGCAGTTATTTAACAACCTCGAAATTTTATGTTTCTCTGTCTTGCTTTCATTTTCATGGTACTACTCTGTTGTGTTTGGCATTGCTTTTTTGTTTTTCGTTTTGGACAATGCCGTTGTTGTAGGAAAAGTTTGAATTTTCATCCTCGTACCTTCGAATTATAATTGTGCTATTCATGTTTGGACAAGTCTGATATCTAGGATAAGTAGATTTATTAATTGAGCTTGATTGAATTCTACAATTGAAACTTAATTGGTTATGGCGATCTTCTTGAAGCTTTGTTTTGAGCTTTTTTTCTTTGAATTTTTTTTACTCATTGTTTCTTTAAGCAATGAAATTTTGTTCACACTGTGCTACTCTTTAGAGTGAAGGTTTCAACTTTCAAAACGGTCAAGAATTAGAGTAGTTTTTCTTTCACTGTGCTTGATTGAGTTTGAAAGAACCTTTCAAATTCTAGCTATTATTCTTTCTGGGTTCGTGCATTCATAATTTGGATGTACACTGCAGAGGTCTGAATAATCAATTTTAGGTTTGATGAATGTGCCATGTAGAAGCAAAATCTTAAATTTCATCTTGGTTGGATTTTCAAAAAATGTCGATTGGCTTAAATTCGTAAGAAGCGGAGAAGATAACGATTGGTTGGATTGAACTTAATTTCTTATTATCTGATCCGATCATGTTGAGATGCGAGGAATCAAAATTGTTAGCTCCTCCATTTTGTTTTCCATAAGAAACAGCAGAAGTCTTTAAAAACAAATCCACTTATGTGCATTTTCTAGTCATGTATTCTGTTAGTAATAAAGCTTTATCTTTTCTGAATTCTCTTCATCCATTCACCGAAATGTCTTGTTGGTGGTGGTCCTGGTTATGGAAAACTTTAAACAAACCCTCTTATATTGCACCTCTAGTCTTTTTGCCCTGGTTTTATTCATGCTATGCATGAAAAATATTGGTTCAATTTATTTCATTTTATTTTTATCTTTAAGCCATTGATGACAGTGATGCATCATTTTTCAGATAATAATTAGTAAGGTATGTCATCCTGCCGCACCTACATGAACCTGCATAACTTTTCCCACATTATGACCTTATTAAGATGGTCATTTTGATTTACTTTTATAAGAGTACCCCAAAATATACTAACGATATGTGTTTGTGTGGGTACCCCTGTGTGATTCACATAATTATATTAATAATTAGATTTCTGAAAGAATTATGAAATTTCTTAATATTCGTAGAGAAAGATTTTTCCATAGCATTAACTGTTATAAAATAAGCCTCTGACAATCTAAAATATAAAGACAGCATCAATGTAATTGACAAAGACATATCTTTTTGTGAAAAATAAGAAATCCTACTTGGTCTCTACTAATCTGACAGAGATTTGTTTGGAACTGGATATATATATATATATATATATATTAATAGGGTAAATCTACTGCTTGGCTCAAAAGGTAAATCAAGCTACTTGACATTGGCTTGGAAAAAGGAACCATTCAAATAACCTGTTGCTTTGGCTCAAAAGCTAAACAATCCAATCCTGAAAAAATTTCTACTTGCCTAGATGTTTTATGTCTTGAAAGTTCAAGCTAGTTGAGCTCTCAATAAGAAATTGTTCAATAACTCATTTTTCTTGTTCTTCTTTTCCTATTTTTCTTGATCGTTGTACTTTTGTTTCCTGATTTGTGCCCCCATAGTACATCCCTAATGTACTCGGTTTGGCACTTTTTCTATTATTAATAATATTCTTACGTTACTTATAAAAAAAGAAATTGTTCAATAACGTTCTTCAGACAAAACCAATTTAACCCACCTACTAGGCTCGTTTCCAATATCTCCCTCTCTAACAGTACGAGCATAGTGACCAGGGGATTCAGAGTAAATAAAATGCTCCATTAAAGATAACAATCTCTTAGCACTCTCTTTGTCCAAGAACACTGATCGGAGAGAATCTCTACTTCTCTCAAAGATACGCAATAAGAAAAAAGAACCCCCTTCTTCAACAGAGAATTCAAAAGATTTTGACTCAACGAAGAAAAAGAGAGAGCCACCCATGGTTCAAAGCAACTAGAACCTAGGGGAAAAGATTTTGACTCAACAGTTCTCCACAAAAAAAACTTTGTTCTTTGCCTACTAGCATGACATGAAACTCAAAATCTAGAAACTTGAAAATTATTGTAGTTGACTGCTATACCTACAAAGATAGTATTGGATTGGTGTTATATGTGCAAGCGTAGTAGTGAAAGTGTTGACCATCTTTTCCTTCATTGCTCGGTTGCTTCGGAGTTATGGGATACGGTTTTTGGTTTATTTGGAGTGTGTTGGATCATGCCCTCGTCTGTTGTTGGTCTCTTTGCTTGCTGGCAAGGTCACTTTGGTCGCCTCCACAATGGAGTTATTTGGAAGGTCGTTCCTCTTTGTTTGATGTGGTGTATTTGGAAGGAGAGGAATAGTAGATGCTTTGAAGACTCTGAGCGTGCAATGCCTGACCTCAAGCTTCTTTTCATCCGAACCTTACTTGAATGGTTCTCTGTGTGGAGAAACCATCCTTTTTCTATTTTGGATTTACTTGACTTTTGTAATTTTCGTTCTTGACTTGCTCCCCCATGTATACTCCCTGTGTGCTTGGGTGTATCTTTTTTATTATCAATGAATTCTTATTACTTATCAAAAAAAAAAAGCAGTCAACTACAAATAATAATACATGCCCTCTCAATGATGAATAATCAAATGTATAGTAAATATGCTTTTGATTGGTAGCATTATGTATGCGTATACAAGTTATTTTTTTTATTAATTGAAGTTTTATTACTTAATGAAGCACATAATTGAAACAAAAAGTGCACGAACCTTTTCTCTTGCTTGGGGTTGAGTCTGGCTGGTTTATTATGTTTTTGGTTTGTCGGGTTGCCTTCTTCTTTAGTTGTATTTGATATGGTTTAAAAGGAGTCTATTGATGTTTGACGAAAGAAAATCCTTGCTTAACGATGATGACATGCCTAAATCAATTACCTTAAATAAATTAAATGGTTTAAATTATTTAGTTTGGACACACGCTATGAACAACTTTCTAAGTGTAAAAAAAAATTTGAAATATTTGATAAATGATCCTTCCCAATGTAGGCTTATGATTGGATGAGTGAAGATTCTATTGTTATGGGATGATTTTGGCATAGTAAGAGTTCGTTTGAGAACAACTTATTTAGCTGAAATTGAAAACTTTTTGCTGAAAGTATTGTAGATAAACTTTTTGCTGAAAGTACTGTAGATAAAACTAAAAAGTAGCTAAAATAGTATAGTAGGACCCACAAATAGTAGTAAAAATAAGCTAAATAGTAAAAAAAACTGGCTTTTTAAGCCAATGCCAAACGCAACCTAAGTAATCCCATATTGTGACGACAGTCAAATTTTGTGACATTTCCAATTCTAGGACTCTTCTACACTTTTTTTTTTTTTGGTGTCAGTAATGTTTTTCCTGTTTTTGAGATATATTATATAAAAAAAAATGTCCATTGCCTGTTTGGAAAATCATTGGTTGAATACTACAGTACCCTTAATAATTTATGGAATCATTTATTGCAATATCGACCCCTTACAATTGATTTGAAGCAACATAAGCGATATTGAGAGGAATATATGATTACTACATTACTGTCTGGCTTAGATTCTGATCTACATGGTTTTAAAGAGCAGATTCTTTCTAGTGAAACCCTCACTTCAGCTGCCAATGTTAATTCTCATTATTGTGCTCATGCTTAGGCCAAGGTTCTATTGAGACAACCATAGTCTTTTGCTTTAGTTTCTAGCATTGGAGGTTGTAATAGCTTCTAGTGGTAATGGTTGTAATGGTGGATGTGGTGACAAGAAGTGATCATTTGGTGGTATGAATTGTACTAAACCTTATTGTTGGGTGAAATACAACAAGACAGAGTATGTGCATCAGGTTATAGATGGTATTAAACAATCACAGTTTACTTCTGTTCTAGTTGGGCATACGGCTCCCAGCACTGGTATCAAGATGCACTCACTTCTCAACTCAGCGAACTCATTCTGAAATTGAGTACTGCTCTCCTTTCTTACAGTGTTACATTAGTTGTTTCAAATAATGCAGCCCAATCTTCTCCACTGTGGGTTATTGACTCCAGCATGAACAAACATCGATATGGTATATTGTCTGTCTCTTCTACTTCTTCTTTTTCATCCTGTTAAACACAATATTGGTTTAACTAATGGTTCATCTCAACCTGTCCTTGGGAAAGGTGTTCTTCATTCTGCAAGACATTAGCTCTACCGTTTAGTCTCTATGCCCCTGAATTTTCTTCGATTTGCTTTTGTTAGTCAATTGATGAAAGCCTAACACTGGTCTATAACCGTTGATCCTACTTCTTTTGTCTTTCAGAACCTCAAGACCAGGGAGATGATTGGTTCGGGCCATGAGAAGGATAGCCTTTAGTATCTGGATCCTGATGGCTTGTTCTCCCTTACTCTCTCAGCTTTGAGTGCTACCATGTCTCCTTTCCAATGGAAATTTTCATTTGGGCGACCAAACTAAAGTTTGTGATTCCTTTATTGAGTCATGTGTCTAATCTTGAATGTGAAGCATCTCACTTAGGAAAACATCATTTTAGTTCCTTTTTGAGTGTTAGTTATAGTCATCAGTTTGAGTCATTTGATGTAGTTTGCATTTTGCACTAGCATATGGAGTCCTTCCCTCACTACCATTTTGAATTGATTCCTTTATTTTATTATATTTCTTGATGATTATTCTCATATGACATGGTTATTTTTTATTAAGGAAAGATCTAAGCTACCTTATATTGTTTATAAATTCTATTATGATATCCTTGTTCAATTTAATAAGCACATTAAGGATTTGGAACGTTCAGAGGCGCAGCTCAAAGAATTGTTTGCTGGGACTTTGTTTGACTGTCATGCTTGGGGACTCACTTCTAGTGATTCCATTCCATTGTTCATAGATTCTTTATTTTCTTGTATATAATCTCTTTTTTGTTGTTTTCCTGTAAATATTTTTTAGGCTGCTTCATTTTTTTCGAATGAAGTAGTACTTTCATTTAATATAACTTTTTCTTACTTATCAAAAAATTTAATAAGTGCATTAAGATTCTTTGCTTTGATAATGCCTTAGAATATACACAATCTTTTATTAACTCTTTTTGTGTTGATTGTGGTATTGTTCATCAAACCAGTTGTGCACACAACTCTCAACAAATTGGAGTTGTTAAAAAAAAAAAAGCATCTTCGTTTATTAGACATTGCCTGTACCTTGTTGTTCAATATGTATGGGGTGATCTTGTTCTCACAGCATGTCATCTCTTTGATTGATAAACTTTCCCCTTGGTCTCACAAGCATGTTTTCCTTGGATACTCTCGTACTCAAAAGGGCTATTGGTGTTATAGTCCTGAGTCTCGACCTTACTTTGTGAATGCTGATGTTACACTTCTTTAATCCTCCTTTTTCTCATTGGGCCAGAATTTGTCTACCAATCTCATCTTTAGTTGTGAGGGGAGTTTTTGGTACCTTCTCCTACTCTTCATTTTATTGTTTGTCATATCTTGCATTATTTGAAAGGAGCTCCTAGGCGTAGACCATTGTACAGGCCTTTTAATTCCCCCATCTATTACTGGTTTAAGTGATGCTGACTGCTCTGATAGGCGGTTCACCCCTGGTTATGGTACCTTTGTTAGAAGCAATCTTGTTACATAGCGCAGTAAAAAGAAAAATTCTGTTGCCCCGCTAGTGCTAAAGTTAATATAAAGCTACTGCTCATACTTCTTGAATGGTTGTGTGTTTGGTCTCTCCTTCGAGGTGGTGTTGTTCCTCTTCCTATGGAGAGATTATGATAATCAGAATGATATATATTTTTTGATAAGTAATCAGAATGATATCATTATTGCTAACAATACAGTTTTCTATTAGCATGCCAAATATATCAAGGTTGATTTCCATTTTATTTGAAATTTATTGATGAGGAAACAAACTGTCAAACACCCCTCCCCCCCAACAGAAATGTTTGATTGAATGATTAGCCTAGTGATGTCTTGAGAAAGTCATTAGCTTGTGCCTTCTTCTAGCGATTGTCTTCCAAGATGGACATGTTTGATCTATTGGCATTATTGGTTATAATGGGGTTGTTATTGTACTTATCAAAAAAATAATTGGGTTACTATTGCATTAGCTTAACAGTATTCTTGAAATCATGCCATATTACTCTAATATAAATATATGCCTATTTTTTAGTCTTTCTCCTCTTTGAGTATTCTCTCCTCTTCTGAAGTTTACAACTCAACTGATGTCTTGTCCAGCTCTCTTCTCCTCCAATTATTAGATGATATGAAAAAATTTTGATCTATTAATTTCTTAACCATGAAAAACAACTGTACTACATGCATTTTTGTTAAGATTAAGATTGTTTTACTTATTGTCTTGGGGCTTTATAGTTTGTATTTTTTATGGTGTTAATGGTAGAATTTTTAAAGTTAAAAATCCAACCAAGTCTCATTATTTGTATCTTTTTGACTGAATGCTACCACAACTTTGTTTTAATTGCAAGACATGAGCATTAAAATTCTGTAGAAAAGTCACATTTACTGCATTATGACCCTTATTGCAGATTTGTCCTTTTCCTTCCTCTTTAGCTATTCAAAAGAAATAAGGTCGTACCCAATGCACAAAACTCCCACTTTTATAGGATCTGAGAGAGGTGATTAGTAGGCAGCCTTAACCCCATTTTTTTCTGTTGAAAGACAACAAATTCCTGGACTTGAACCTGCAACATGCCGCTTTGGGTGAAAGACACTTCCACTTCAGCTATCCAAACAAAATGATGAATAATATTTGCAATTTTTAGGGGGGACAGAATGGGTAGCCAAACTGCTACAAGCAATGATCGATCAAGGACATATTGGACACCAACAATGGAACGGTATTTTATTGACCTTATGTTAGAGCAGATGAATAAAGGCAATCGGATTGGCCATACTTTCAACAAGAAGGCATGGACGGACATGCTCAGTGTGTTCAATACAAAATTTGGATCTCAATATGACAAAGATGTTCTAAAAAGTCGTTATACAAATATGTGGAAGCAATTCAATGATATAAAGAATCTTCTTAGTCAAAGTGGATTTTGTTGGGATGAAACTCAACAGATGGTGGTAGCTGATGATTATGTCTGGGATGCTTACATTAAGGTACATTACTTTTTTCTATTCATTCATATCATAAAAGCATCTGTGCCATTATTGTTTAATAACATGAAGTAACTGCAGGCTTACCCTGATGCCCGAATGTACAAAACTAAACCAGTGCAAAATTTTAATGATTTGTGCTTGATATATGGGTATACAACTGCTGATGGAAGATACAGCCGATCAAGTCATGATCTAGACATTGATGAAGAAATGCAAGGAGTAAATATGGGTATGTATACTTTTTCTGCCCCAGAGGGTTGGCTTTGTGACTGAATGTGATCTCTTATTGATATTCTGTTTATAGACTAGTTATATGATGTTTATATTTATTTAATATTAAGATTTTACGCATATGGTCAAGAAGGAAAAATCAGGAAGAAGCTCTGAGCTCCACAACCTATTCATGGTTTATGAAATTTATTCACAAGATAGGGAATGATTAGGAGGCAGATAGAATTCAGCCTTACAGTCTTCAAATGGTAAATGTTCCAAATAGTTCCTAAAAAAAATTTCAGCTTAGGGGCTGTGTTATTTTGTTTTGAAAATATGACCTTTCTTAGTGGACCAGTGAACATGAGTTGCAATTAAATTCTAAATATATAGTTTGACTGCTGTCATGATGGTTAGCTTTCTAGAATGTACTTCATAGTAAATAAAGATGTACATCCAATAATATGAGATGACTGTGTTCACCTATATGTTCCTCAATTTGTAGGTGATGGAATGGGCGGCCTTGCGCCTTCAAGTAATGAGCGTGGAAGGACCGATTGGACTCCAGCAATGGACCAATTTTTCATTGAGCTTATGCTGGACCAAGTAAAAAGAGGGAATAAGACTGAAAATACTTTCAATAAACAAGCATGGAATGATATGCTTGCTTCGTTCAATGAAAAATTTGGTCCACAACATGGCAAAAGGGTTTTAAGGCATCGATACAAGAAATTGTGGAAGTACTATAGTGACATAACAATTCTTCTTAAACAAAATGGCTTTTCTTGGAATGAAACACAACAAATGGTTGCAGCTGATGATGATGTTTGGGATGCATATCTCAAGGTACATAGTTATAAATAATTTGTCATTCCTGTTTTTTGAGGGGCATATTTTATTTACTAGCATAGATTTGCAGGCACACCCGCATGCACGGACATATAGAACAAAAACCCTTCCAAACTACTATGATTTGCTCCTAATATACGGAAGTCAAATTGATAATGGTATTCACTGTGATTTACATCAGAACAAAAATGTTGAAGACGACGTCTCAGAAAGAAAGGCCGGTGAGTTACACTTACTATATGTACCAAGTGAAGATTAAGTTGCTCGACTTTTACAATCAAAAAAATATTTAATGGGGTCTTGCTTTACACTGTCATGGAAAGTCTATTGAGACTTTGATCAAGTGGAAAATAGATAAATGGGAATCCCAGCAGTAGTTATTTACTTATCTATGCTTTAATTATTTAATAACTTATACTTTTAAGTGAAAAATAGTAATTGGTCTTCTGGCTTCCATATCAAATCTCTTGGATGCAGTTAAATGAGCAGTTCTCAAGGCCATAAATCATAGCAAGATTTTCTTGTAACTTCTTTTATTGGCCAATGAGTTACAGGGTTATGAACATGGTAAAGTATTTGGAAGATGTTTAGAAAATCTAGTTACATAAGAACTGCTTTTTATTCACGTGAGATGCTTTGAAGTACTTGCCAGTCATTGTATGCTTCTATAACTAAATATTTATGACTATAGGTGAAGGAAAAGGGGGGCAGAACCCTACTTTTGGTGATCGTACAAGAACATATTGGACACCACCAATGGACCATTATCTTATTGACTTGTTACTAGAACAGGTTCATAGGGGAAATAAACTTGGGCAAACTTTCATAACCCAGGCGTGGATTGACATGGTTACATCTTTCAATGCAAAATTCAATTCTCACCATGACAAAGATGTTCTGAAGAATAGGTACAAACATTTAAAGAGGCAATACAATGACGTAAAGATTCTTCTTCAGCTGAGTGGGTTTTCATGGGATGAAACAAGAGAAATGGTAACAGCTGATGATCATGTTTGGGATGCTTATACCAAGGTTAACTACTCTGCATTTTATTTCTGGTTGGTTTGTTCTGCCCTTCTGCTGCTTACATATAGTGCTTGCAGGAACATCCTGATGCTCGATCATATAGAGTGAAAACTCTGCCAAGCTATCACAAATTGTGTGTGATATTTGGAGAAGAACATGCTGATGGTAGATACAGCCGTTTGGCACGCAATGCAGATCCCAGCAGTGAATTACCTGTTTCATTGACTGGTATGCATTTTCCTGTTCCTCCTGATAGTGGGCAGTGACCAAAAGTTTTGTCTTGAGTCATGAATTTGGTGCTAAGTGTGAGTTCTGTTGCGTCTTAAATTAAATTATATGATGCTGCTTTTTGTTGCTGGGGATTAAATTCAACAAATAGTTACTCTAATGTGGCGATTCAATTTTAGGTTTAATCTTAAAATATGTTGTATTTACAACATTTAGTTGATTGTAGTGAACTAAATTAACTTCAGAACCACCACCCCCCCCCCCCCACACACACACACACAAAATAAAAGGGAAAAAGAAGTACTTGAAAGAACATTGGGCACGATCATATTGAACTAGTACAAGCAACTCTTCCTTTAAGATGATTTGTTCTTGATATGATGTGGCTAAGACTATAAAGCATAGCCATTCATGTCATTCCATATATGTTGACAATGCAATAGTGTAAACATCAGTCAGTTCCCTTCACCTTGTGGGGTTCTTTCCTAATATTGCCCATGAACACATTCACCAAAAGCACAAACAACAACAATATATAATAATCGACTTGCTGATTCAAGATAAATAATTTACTCTAGAAGTTCTTATGCAAACAAATTCAAATTCAAATTCAAAAAAAAAAAAAAACTTAGGACTAGTTTATTCCAAGTCAATTTTTAGGCTTGCTTAGAATAAGCCCAAACAAGAAAGAGAAGACAAATTCTAAAAATTACTGTTTGGGGTTTCTCGGAATTAATTAAACTGTCTTCATTAGAGTATAATACTGCAGTTATACAGTAGGACTAAATCCTAATCCTAATTGATTTGGGCAAAGCTCAATTATTGAATTACGAAAATAGCCTTGACTCTAGGAAATTAAATAAAATACAAATCAACTATTTAGCTAATAAAATCCAAGGATGATGTAGGACAAATTGGAGAATTTGTATATGTGTGGTTGTGGTGGGTTAAGGTTTTAGGGGATTTGTGGATTTTGGGGTTTAGAACCTTTTTAAGAAGGGTCAGGGTTCAAGTGGGAAAAGATACCAAATTGACATAGGAGACTTGTGCAAGTAGGATTTAGAGTTGTTGAGGAAAGGGTTATGCAGTGTTGATAGGAAATTAAGGGACATGTGATGAGTTATTTGATGGCTATTTGATAGAAGAAAGTATGTGGGGGATTTAGGGTTATGGTAGGTAAAAGAAAGGGCTTGATTTGGGGTTGTATGGTATTTTATTGAGAGGTTTGTATGGTATTTGGGTCTGTATGAACAGTACCCCGTGAATCTTACCATAAGTAAGAGAGAATAAGCAGAGAGAGAGAAAATATCACACGGCCAACATGCCTCAATTCTCAAAACACTCAATAATTTTTATTAATCAACTACATCTCCTCTGAATGCATTGAGCACATATGTTTATAAAGACTCTTGTTCTAGTAGTATTAGGACTCCTAGTTTGACTAGTAAACTAAAAACCTAATAAAAGATGAATTTGGACCCAAAGAAAATAAAACCTAAGATACTTAGGAACCCAGAAAATTCTAGACTCAACTAAAGTACCAAAATACATTAAATTCGTTGGAATCACAAAAATTTGTAGATATGCTCAACTACAAAATTGATGATAACTAATATTTTAACCCTAAAAGACTCATACTTAGACCTTTAAAACCACATGACTCTTACCTCAATTGGACTTCACATGTTGACCCCATAAAATAATTCTTGCCAAGAGATAGCTCAACTGGCACCTCTGGTATTTCCAATAGAGACGTACAGGGTTCGGATCTCCCCTCTCCCATTGTAATTATCGAACTATCAAAATTAATTCTTGAATAGGTGAACTTGCAAAGTAATAGCAAATTAATTGTCTATGGCTGCATCAAAGTAACAATAGTATAAATACAATTGACTTCTAAAATTAAATAAACTTCCCGCAAACTCAAACTTTGAAGTATTGAACGAAAAATACTCTTTCACCTGAGACTTACACCAACTCTTGGACCTTTAGCAGTACTAAGAACAGAGAAACTTTGTGTTCCATCATATGGAATGATAGAATTAATGGTTGGAATCAGAGTTTCAAATGATATAGCATTATTTTGATCCACATAAAGCATTTCTACTTCATGCACCATGAAGGGCTGATCAATAGGAATCGCCACCTAGGGTTGCTTGACAATTTTTCCAATGGGAAAATTTTATTAATAAAGCAAATTTGTCTCAATTGGAGTACAATAGTGCACTTATATAGAATTTAGACCACGATGAATAAAACTTAATTGACTTGGAATAATTGAATTATGAAAAGAACCTTGACTCCATAAATTTAAATAAAATACTAATAATCTAATTAGCTAATCAGACCTAAGATAAAATTCATTTGTCTGATATTAAAAATATAATTGGCTTCTAAAATTAAATAGCCTAAACAAAATATAGTTCCCTGCATCTTGTTCCCTTTTATTAGCCTAGGTGTGTGCCAGGACAATGTAGACAACTGGGAGCTGTGATATCATGCATTAATTTAGTAAGCTGATTGTGTTAGTGTTTGGTGTGATTATATTGTCTTGACTCTTTGAACTTGTTATTTGATGGTTGCCTAAAACTGTATTTTCTGAATTTGAAAAACAAAGTTGTCACCACTCACTGGTATCAGGAGAATCTTGTTGGAAAGTAAAACAAAAAGGTCACTGACTTCTTTTTTATTTCTTATTAAATTATAAATTAAATGATAGCATGAATGCTGGAGAAAGGATTTGTCTTAGATTTTCTGAAATTTAATATAGACTGGATTTGAGTGCATGCCATGGGAAGCAAATTTGTTTTATTTTTTCTGGACACAACTTAACAGACCTTTTGTGAACTCATCATTTTCCTTAATTTGTAGGTGAGGGGACAAATGACCAATCACCTGCTGGTGATGTTCCTTTGGTGATAGATTGGATACCATCAATGGAGCTCTATTTTATTGTCCTTATGGTAGACCATGTGCAGAGAGGCAATAAGGCTGATCGTACATTCAATGAGCAAGCATGGGCTGATATGATAGAATCATTTAATGAAAAATTTGGACTAAAATTTAACAAAAATCTCCTAGAAGATCAGTATACATTCTTGATGAAACAGCATGGTGAAATCAGTAATCTTATCAATCATAGTGGTTTTACGTGGGATGAATCTCAACAAATGGTAACAGCTGACAATGATGTCTGGGAAGCTTATGTTAAGGTGCATTCCTCCCTCTGCTAATATTGTTATTTATTTTCTTTACATCAATTGGCTTGTAGTTCATTGCAACTCCCCCACCCCCCAAACCCCCAACCCCCCCCCCCCCCCACCCCACCCCCCCCAAAAAAAAAAAAAAAAAAACAGTGAAAAAAGGGTAAAGGGAAAGTTTAGGATGTGAACTATTTAAGCTTTCCTCTTTTTGCGTGTGTGTGACAGCCATGCCTTCTGCATTATAGTTTATCATGTGAACTTTTTTATGAAATGATGGCAATGTATCCTGCATAATTGTATTGACCGTAGTCTGAATTGTTTGCCAAATATACGGCTTATTGATCCCATCAATCCTAAGGTGTTCATGCATGAATTTTGCAGGAATACCCAGATGCTATTTCATACAGGGATAAAATCTTATGTAGTTATAGAGATCTTTGCAAGGTCTTTGGAAATAAAGTGTCAGGTGAAAGATTCAGTAACCACGGTCTGGTTATGGAAGCGGACATAACTGCCCAGGGAATAGAGATGGAGGGAACATCTAGAGGTCAAGAATTTCCAACAAGGAATACTCAAATGTCTGTTGATGAGAGAAAGCGGCCAACTGAGACACCATTGGAATCACAACGTCCTAGAAAGGTACAAAAGACTGACAATAGAATGGAAGAAGCTCTTTCTGAGATTGCGGGTGTAGTCAAAAGATTGGTCAATAAGAAAGAGAATAAAAACTGTAAATTGATAGAAAGTGCAATTGATGCTCTCCAGGCAATACCAGACATAGATGATGAGCTTATGTTGGATGCTTGTGATCTTCTGGAAGATGAGAAAAAGGCAAAAACGTTTTTGGCATTGGATATCGCTTTGAGGAGGAAATGGTTACTAAGAAAGCTTCGACAGTAGTATTGTAGTGGCCTTAGTTTTTTTGAGTGTTGCATACAATTGTCTCATTTGAGAAATTTTTTTTTTACTAGCTTAGATACTGTAATTTGTAAATGTATATCTGTTCAGGCCTCCTTTTTCTGGCCACGTGGCAGCTCCCCAAATCCCCACAAAAACTCTATTGGAGCAAGGCTAAAATGAATGGACCTAATATATATTAAAGAAAAACAATGGTCTCAAAACCTGAAAAGAAAAAGAAAAGCTCAAGAAAAACTGGGAATCAACCTAATAACAAAATGAGTTTTGCAACCGACATTCCTATTCCCTTATTGTATTTAGGCTTTTGTTTATTTTAAAAAGGAGAGGAAAAAAAAAAAAAACTCTAAGTTGGGTTAAGTGACCCCCAAATCGAAGTGGGTTAAAAGACTCACAAACAAATTGGAGTTCACAATCGACAACCTATATTTAAAGTTGGGTTAAATGACCTGCAAATTTTAGGCTAAAAGACCCATAAATAAGTTGGACTTTACAATATACAATCTGCACCTAAGTTGGGTTAAGGGTGTGTTTGGTAAAAATTATTTTTACCAATTTATTTTATTATTCAACTTATTTTTGTTACTAGTCATGGGTTTCACTGCACTTTTTAGTACTATTTATGAGTCTTAGAGCATCTTCAATAGATTAGCTAAATCTAATTTTTGGAGAATAAACCCCAAAAATCAGCTCCAACAGATTCTTTAATTGCAAAACTTTTCCAAATATTTTTTGATGTTGCTATAGTGCTTCTTTAGATATAGAAAACACTGTAGCAATTCCAAATGAATTTTTCTCCTTAAAAAAATCATACAACTCAATAAAAAATAATTTTTTTCTCTCTCCTCTCACAACGGCTACAAACATTCACAACGACTACAAACATAACAATCATTTCTCTTAAACATCTCTAAACTCAAGCATAATCAAAATACAAACTCAAAAACACAATCTTAAAATTAATCAAATCATAACAAAAAAGAAAAAAAAAAAGGAAGACAGAAGCCATCTGACCCATTTGGGCTGCATTGGGAAGGAAGACGAGCGGCGGTGGAGCAAAAGACGCAACTTGGCATAGTGAATGCCGATTCTGCGCCTGCCTGTTTCCTTCAATTAACGGTGGAGCAAGCCTCTCACTTGTTCTTTCTCTGTTTCTTATCACATAAAGAGCTAGAGAGTGTTCTAAAATCAAGTAGAAAAAGAAAAAGGAGAGAGAGAGAGAGAGAGAGAGAGAGAGAGAGAGAGAGAGAGAGAGTGATTTGGAATCAAGTAGAAAAAGAAAGAAAGAGTGGGTATACATGTGTGGTGGAGAAAAAACAAGAAAAAAGAAGAAGAAACATATGGATGAAATTGAAAGGAAAAATAATATAAAGAATAAGAAATGACAATTAAGAAATGTTACCACAATATTTTCATAATAAATCTTAAGTAACAAATTGTTATTAGCTAATATTAGTAAGTAAAAAAATAATTTCAGTGGTGGATTCAAATTAGAACAAATAATAACTTTTCACATAAGATTTTGTTGTGATTCTTGTGAAAGTATTACAAAAAATGTTGTGAATATAACACTTCTCGTTGAAAAATATGATTGTTGGGAATAAACATAGGAAGAATAAATGATGATTAAAAAAAGAATAAAGAATGAATGAAGAAATAATATTTAAATGAAATGGAGAAAATGATAGAGAATTTGTTGGAAAGTGTATTTGAAAAAGTAAGTAAGTAAAAGCTAAATGTCACTGTTCACTGTCCAAACAGTACAAAAATTTAGATAAACTGCTCGAGATACTCTCACTATACTATTTCAACTAACTTTTACCTTTTTTTACAGTACTTTCAGTAAAATAAGTGGATCCTAAACAAACCCTAAATTATAATGGAGATGTAAAAAAATTTAGGCTAAATGACCCATATTCTCACCAAGATAAAATATTCATATCTTATTCATCTTACTGGGTAAACTGATCCATAAAAGTCGAGGGTTCTATAATCAATGTCTCGTTTATGCGATTTTGGGGTTCCAATTAACTAGTCCTTATTTACGCATAATGGAGTTAGCATGAGGAAAACTCAAACCCATATCAATTTAAAAACCCAATTATTTAAAGAGGCATTAAAGGGTCTTTCTTTGACTAAAATAGTTCATCATCTTCCTCAATTTTGGAGACAAAAGCCATGGAAGGACACATCGAAGCCACCAAGAAAGCTAGAGGATCGTGAAAAAGATACCTTGCAAGTTTTGGCTCAATCATGGTTCAATTATATACTCTTTGCTGACCATACCACATCAGCAAAGGGTACAACAAAATGAAAAATACGTGACAAGTGTAACACGGGTCATGGGCCAAGTTTGCTATAGGCCTAAAAGATGCCCAAAAGTGTCCTTTAAGCCCACACAGTTTAGGCCCTTATCTAAAAAGGCTTCAAGTCTGTTTTTTCAAAATATTGGGTCCAAAATTCACCATCACATGTGGCAGGCTCAATAACCCAAAACTCATTACAACACTGAAAGGGCATAAAAGCCCGAATCTCCTTGCCACGTGGATTGGGATTAAAGGCCCAAAAAACCTACATGTTGGCCCTAAAAGCCCAAAATTCCCTCACCTCATGAGCTTTTTTCATGCAAACATGAAGGCCACCCTAAAATAGGTCATTTCGGCCATTAAAAATTGTAAGGACCAAGTTCCACTTCAAGGCAAAGCCCAAGTGCAGGGCAATTAGAGGCACCGAGTATAGGGAAAGAAAAAAAAAAAGAATAAAGTTTCTCTCCAAACTAATTTGGAGAAAAACTTTTCAAACTTCTCATATATCTCTTTTTTGAGTATGAATTTTTAAAATCTAACCGTTGAATTTCATGTTCCTTATGTTTTTAACATGTATATCAAATTTTGTTCAAATTGGATATTATTTACCATTCAATCGATAAAATTATTTTTTATATACAATTTTAGATCACAAAAACTTGAAATTTTAACATTTTTTTGTTAAACAACAATTGATTTATTATCTTCTTGAATTTTTTATATTCAAAATTCACACTCAGTATAAATTATATTAATATATATGTGGAATTTGAATGGTTTCTCTCCAAACTAGAAACTTTGTTTAAGAAAAAAGGTGGAAGACCAATTGTTGGGTCTTTTGAAATGACAAAATTTAGTTACAAAATTAGTTATAGTTTAAGGCTACAACCCCCTTTAAAAAAATTAATTACTACACATTTTAAAAATCTAACTGTTGAATTGCATGTTCTTGGCACTCTTAGTACACATGTCAAATTTTGTGTCAATTGGATATAATTTGTTATATGATCTATAAGCTTATATTTTATACATAATTTTAAGCTACAAAAACTTGCAATTTAAACAATTTATTGATGACATAGCTATCGATCTTTAATTTTTTGAAAATTTTGCAAGCAGGAAGGATATAAGAAGAATATAATTCAATGGTAGATTTGTCAAAATTCACCTCCAATAAAAAAATATTAAGTAAGGTTGTAGGCTTAGTGTACAACTAATTTTCAAGTTAAACTTTTTCCCTCTTGAAACCCAACCAAATCAAGGTTAGAGGTAGTTATGAGAGCATATAGGCCCAATGATTTTGATGGTTTGGAGGGTCTAAGGGAGTGTGTTAAAAAAAGCTCTTGTCATTTAAGGATGACAAAGAACATATAGCTTAGCATTAATTGTCCAAATTTTGTGGACATCTTTTTTATGAAATTTTTTTGGGATAAACTATGTATTTGGTCCCTATGCTATATACCATATTTTAATTTAATCTCTAACCTTTCCATTGTGCCAATTTGATCCCTAATCTTTTAGTACTGTGTCAATTTAGTCCCTACCATTATTTTTTGGATGAAAATTGATGATGTGTCTAATGGCCAAAAAAAAAAATTAGCTTTCGTTGATGAGATAATACACTAAAATTTTATTTTAGCCGTTTGCCATATCATCAATTTTCATTTAAGATATAACGACAAGGACTAGATTGACACGACACTAAAAGGTTATTGACCAAATTGACACAACTGAAAGGTTAGGGACCAAATTGAAATATGGTGTAAAGGATAGAGACCAAATATGTAGTTTATCCTCTTTTTTTTTTGGATAAAAATTTAATGGACATTTGATGACCTAGTGTGAAGGAAGGTTATATTGGTCAACGCCCCATATACTTGACATCACACAGGACAATGAGACATCCTTTTTACTCTTTACTGAAGCCTAATCAAACATTAAATGCATACAAGGTGATTAAACATCTCGTGATCCAATGGTTTGAGCAACTTACGCCATTTTGGAAGTAATACCAAAAGGTTTGAGAAGAGTTAGGAAAGTATTAAAACCTAATGCCCAATGGATCACACCAAAGAAGTACGGATAATTCATTTAGGGTACTGTACCCATTTCATACTGGTGTCATACTGACCATTTCATTTTATAATTTTTCAGAAATTGCTCATGTCGTACCCGTGTCTGTGTCTATGATTCCTAGGATCAAACTATCATATGACCACCTATTCACACTCTTCTTCATCACTCTTTGCCTCTCTAAAAAAAACACAAAAAAAGAAGAAGATATAAGGGACCTTAATCTCAAACAAAACCAATCATCCATCAAGCAAATCCTTAATGGTCCTATACCTCTCATAACCTCCAAAACGATTTTTTTTTTTTTTTGTTTAAATCCCTTCAATGAAAACCATACACCACACTTACAAGTAAAGGTGTCCACAGATTGGTTTGAGTTGGGTTTGTGCTTAACCCATACTCGACCTGACTAGATCGGGTGGAAGAAAATTCAACCTGTTATCGACCAATAAGGTGTAGTGGTTCAAACGAATTGCGCTTTTCATGGGTGGCAATTGGATCAGTCAACACCAACTAATGATGAGAAAAGGCGAGAAAAAATGTTCTGAACGACAAAGATCCAGTGAAGATCTCATTAGATTTGGTGGAGATCTCATTGGATTTGGTAGATCTATGTCAAATTTAGCTTACTTTGTTTGTTGGATCGGGTGGGTTGGATTTTAGAGGAGGAAACCCACCACTTGATCCACCGTTGTTGGATTTTGAAGGTGGAGACCCATTGTCAACTACCGCAACCACAAGATCGATTGATTTTTAATTTGGGTCAAGTTGTATCCCTTGGGTGGGTCAGGTTCAACGGGTTTGTGGACAACCCTACTTATAAGGCAAACCCACTAAGATAATGGTATAGAATAAATCCCTTATTAGTGGAAGTACTATTGGAAATATGCAAAGAGATAGGGAGACTATGCACAATGGAAAGTCCATTGAAATATTTTAGGGTCCGTTTGATTGGAGGGATAGAAAAGTGGAATGATAGAAAATGGGAAAGGGGTGGAAAAGTAGGAGGATAGAAAATATTTTAGTTTCCCTCATTTGTGTTTGTTTGGGGGGTGAAAAAGTGGAGAAATGGAAAAAAATAAGTTTGTATAAATTTACTCATATGTCCTTGTTAAAAAAATGATGCCCAATTAAAACAAAAAATGGCAAACAACCACAAAAAATAAATAAAAGCCAATCACCTAAATTTATTTAAAAAGATAACTATGCCCAAAAAAAAAGTAAAAAAAAAAAAAAAAAATTCACATCTAGTTAAACAAAGAAAAGAAAAGGAAAATAAGAAGAGCAAAACCTGTATCATGCCTAGAAAAGTTAAGAGAGAGAGAGAGAGATTAACCAGCAGGTCCACGCCTAGGAAAGAAAAAAAATGGTGAAAAAGCAACCAACATGTCCATGTAAGAGGAGGAGGGAGGTAGTTTAGTCATTGACTGCAACTATTTATCTCCCTCTATTTTCTCTCCAAATTGGAGAGAAAATTTTGGTAAGTTAGGGGAGAAAACACCTAGGTCCCACCAATTTTCCATCCTCCTTTTTTCTCCAACCAAACACCCATAAAATTAGTTTTCTCTCTACTTTTCTCCTCTATTTTCTATCCTCCCTATTTCACCCCAACCAAACAAACCTTTAAGCTTGCTTATTTCAATGATGAGTAATCCAATAGAAAAGAGGAAAAATAAGGTTGTACGGATGACCTTTAGAAACTTGACAATATAATATATATTAAAAAAAAAAAATGAAAGACGTAAATTAAGTTGAATTAAAGGTGATATGATAGGCCAAAATGGGATTGGCCTAGATGAATCGAGTATAGCACCAGTGAAAATGGACAATTTAAAAGCAGAAGTTCAAGATCCTCTTAGAAGTAAACCTATGAAGCGAGTAGGATCAACAAGTGACTTATGTAAGTGGCCATTCTGGGCCATAAGAATTTGAAAAAATAGTGCAAAATTTTAAAGATTGCTTTGTCTAGGATTATCTATCTAAATTTTCTAGGACTAAATAGATGGTAGATATATAGAATGTGAATCAAGCAGGGCTATCTAACAAGCACCACAAAGCTGAGGGCTAGGGAGTCTCACAGGCAGGCCAAGACTGACGCACGAGTTGTCCGTCGAGAGTTGAGTGGGAAACAAGCATCTTAGGACTTTCTCACGAGCAACATGATTTCTAGAGTGAATAGGTCGAATCATTATTATGGTAAACCACTAAATCCAGTTCCAGTTTGTTCTGACTTTATGCCAAGCCCTCCACGCCAACAGTTGTCGAGGTTACATAGGGAACTTCTCATTTATCAACGTTACACTTGCACCCCTGTCAACTAGGTTCCAGTGATTCCATTTCCAATGTACAGAGCAACACTTGACCATGCCTGAGCTACCTCAGAAGCTATGCCGAGGATTAATACCTATCATTTTGCTGTCCAGGTACCAGGAGATGATCCTCGCCACACTGATCAACAGAGTTACCATTTACTTTCTTTTTTCATTTTCATGTACCTCAGCTTTGTGGTGCAATGTCACCTCTAAATTTACATAGTTACTCAGGCATGGACGATTTTTAATATTCATTCCTCGAACAAAGTCATATTTGCCTGTGAAACAATGTAACAATCAGTAGGGAGTAATGCATCTTTGGGATGTGCAAAGTCATCTCTAAATTTATAGGGAGACTTGTTCAGAACCTTATAGACACCCTCAAGATCCCCAAGGATTTGAAAATTTTTGGTTGCCACAGCAAAAGGGTAGATGCTATACCTGAGCACACAAAAAACACACTATTGCACGAAGAAAGTGAAATATGATATTCTTTAGCATATAGACAGGCCATAATGCCTTCTTTTTCTCTTTTTTTCTTTTTTTTTTTAGGGGGCGGGGGGTGAGTAGGGGGGTGGTGTTTAAATAGGCCTGTGCAACAGCAAAGGTGGCAATTGAAGTAAAAATTATCAAAAGATTCAGAACAGTTTCCTCTCTTTTCTAAGCTAAAACATTTTCTCTAATTAAAAAAGGATCAAACTGTCAACTTGACCTTCCTCTTGGGACCAGAAATGGAGTTAAAAACTGTCATCTACATTCAGGAAATGTTTGGAACACAGAACTCACAATAAATACAACACCGAAGTGAGGAACACAGAGATCTATGACCAAGGGCAGTGCACTTCTCAGAACAGAGATCTATAACCAAGGCAGTACACTTCTCAACATATAAACGCAGCGATCACATAGGAAAGATAGGTGCCTTCATCCTGCTGGCGCATATTTCCACAACAACAGTGCATTGCCTGCCCAGCAGGTAAACATGTCAACTTAAAGCAATCAAGCACTTACTCATTGACCACTTTTAACACCTGAGACTGAGATGTTCAATTTTTGAAATCAGCATCCCTCTTTCTACAGTGTGGTTTTTAACATTAAACATATTTCCCTCTTGGGGGGATCATCCCTACATGGGAGGAAATTTTCCTTTCATAACAATTTAAATACAATCTTTTCATGGAAGGCATCCTGGCCTGACTAAATGGGCATCTCTTCATCTCAAAACATTCCACCTCAATTCACAAAAAACCAACCCCAAGAATAGCTTATTTTGGTCGTCTCCTCCTATCCCTGTCTCTTTCTCTGCCTCTGTCCCTGTCGTGGTCATCCCTCTCTCTACTTCCACTCTTCTCACGATCTCTCCCTTTCTCACTTTCAATATCATGAGTCCTATCTCTATCCCTGTGCCTTTCTCTGTCCCTGTCTAATGCATGTTCCCTTTCTTTGTCTCGGTTTGATGATTTCCGTGGTGGGCTCTCACTTTGGCTCTCGCTGCGGTGCCGCTTTCTTGAAGGGTCACGGGTATCATCCCGTCTGTCCCTCCTCTCTGAAGATGTTCTCTCTGCACGAAAAATATTTTATAAACATAAACCCTAAGCATGAACCATCTAAATATTAACCTGAATATTTGCTATATAGGCATCATGAAGCAAAAGATTACAATAACAAGGGACTTTACATAGATCAAATCACATATGACATTAAGCATATTAAAGAACATATTTAATGCTTCTGATTCATAATAAGAACTGTATTATGAGAAATCAGCATGACTGGATAGAAAGGGTACTCTTTTACTGGAAGTTGTGAAGCACCAAAGCCAGTTTGGTATAGCCAAGACTTGGGCCAGTTAGTAGAAAACATCAACACTATAAGTTAAAGACAGTATAAAATAGTAGATTCCAAACTCACTGCAACTTCAAAAGATTAACATTGCATTTTCCCTCAGTAGCCATCACCTATTGGGAGAATCCGTCACTGCATCTTTGATGCACTAATGTGAGAACATCTAAGAATTCAGATGTGGCTAGATTTAAATAACCTAAACTCAAAAACAGATATTGGAACTTCACATGACAATATCATCTCATTCATTATTATCTAACTATTAGTTCCACAGGTTTGAAAATTATTTTTCAAAAGTACATGCAACAATGGCAGTAATAAGGAGTAGTTCAATCCTAATCTGAAGGAATACCAAGTAAACTCAGGCAAGGGGAGACCAACCCAGCAGAAATAGAGCAGGGTTCAGTCAAGCTACATATAACCTTTCAGGGGAGTACATCTTTGAGAATGTATTGGAATTTGGAACCCAATAATCTGATTTTAACAAGAATCTGCCTAAAATTTATCTATCCCAAATAATTATTCTCTAGAACCCTAAATTGATCTATTTATCTGTTCTAAGTCAGTTCCAGCAGCGCATTTGGGATTGTGGACTGCATAAGTCATACACTGAATAAGCAATATTTGGAGTTCGTATTTATACATAACAGATTTTAAACAAAATTCACGAGTTCAATCTAGTAAAGTAATTCATTATAAAACTTTCTTTAATGACCTGAAACCTCACCGAGGAAGGGCCCTCTGGACCCACCCTTGGGGAATAATTCATTATAACAATGTCTCATCCCAATTCTTAGGTTATGGTCTTCGTTGATAAGTTAATGGTATTTTAATTCTTAGGTTATGATTTAAACAAAATAGCAATGAAGCCAATAGGCATATCTAAAAACTAGCACAGCGTGTCAAAACTAATGTTATAAGCGGAGAGAAATTCCACACTTTCAATTATTTTCTATCTTGCATGCCAACAAAATGAAATAATCTTGCATGCCAACAAAAAGAGCACTTACTGTTTGCTGAAGAATCTTCATTAGAATGTAATAACCCATATTCTGATTGTAGCTGTTTCCGACGCGTTGCAACTTTCTTTTCGATTTCCTCTGAACTTTTTATTCCCCGCTCTTCAAGGGATTCACGATATTCTATCAAAGCCACCTCTAGACGTCTCAACTTTTGCCTGTAATGACAAGCACAGTCAAGTATTTTCGCACAAAAAACATCATAAAATATAATATATATATATGTATATATATATATATTATTGATGGCAGGGAGCATTTGACAACAGATGTAAATGAACTCATCAATTTTTTCTAAAAATCATTTGAAAACACATATCCCCAATTCAAATTGGAAACATAAAACTAAACCACACCGTAAAAAAGAAAAAGAAAAGGAAAAAAAAAATATAGAGAGGAAATAAAGGGGGGGAAAATTGGGAAGGATGAAAACCTTCTTTTCCATAAAAGAGGAAACAAAGACAGCAGGTTACAATGGAAGTATGATACTACCTCTGCTCTTCATTCATTCCAGTGTCAGTTTGCGCTGGGATACTTGTACCAGTAGCAAACTCCATCTCATCAGCTTTACTAGGATCATCACCAGCATTCTCACTTCCAGAAGATGAGTAGCCCAACCCCAGACCCCTACCACTACTCTTTTGTTCATCATCACTGTCATCATCCTCTCGAGCCCATTTAGATGCTGGCAAAACAGGCTCATTTTTCTCTTTCTTCATGAAAGCTTTTAGATCAGGCTGTGGAATGGGAAGGGTTGGAGCCAAAGGAATAAAACCTTTGCCTTGTGCCTGCACCTCATCCTCCCCGTAACGGTTCCATCCAGATAGACCTGCTAGCTCTGGTTCCACATTCATTTCGCTCTGACTGTTGGAATATTTGCCAGAACTCGAATGGCTTTGTGCATATTTCAAGTCATCATCTAGCTCATAGCCTCTTTGTCTTTCTGCCTCTTCCAGACTTAGCAATCGTGAAACCATCATTTCTCTACCACCAACAAGAGACAGTCCGTTATGTCTGCATCGTCTCTCCAGCTCAGCAATGGGAAGACTCATTAGTTCTTTCGTAGCTGCTCCTTTGCCCATTGCCAATGCAGCATCTTGGTTCCCCTTACCCCCTTCACCTGTATCTTCAGAACTAGTCTTTTTTTCTATTTCCAGAGCATCACCACATATGGAATGAAAGGGGACAACACCAGAGCTCCCAGACCGAAGAAAAGTAGCTCGCAGACCATTCACATATGCATCCGAAAATAAAAACCAATCTGACCACACTTGCAACACTTTGAGTACACGTTCCTCCAGAATTTCAAACAAAAATTTACAATAGAATCAGGAATGCACAATAAATTAAGAAAGGTTGGGAGCCCCAAAAAACAAGAGATAGATATGTTCACCTTACCTTAAGGGCCTCAGCAGTAATCCTTCCTGTGACGCTACGATACAAATCATTAAAGCTCTCCATAATGTCAGGTAATGATGCTTCAAATTTGGTGCGGTATGCAGATGCATTCTTTACAGGAGCACTACTATTATGAAGAACATCAGAAACAAGCATAAGCCTCGCAACTTTAGTTGGAATAGGAGTTTCCTTAAGCGTCAAAGATTCTGTCAGAACTTCGACAATCTGCAATACAGAAGACACCAAGTAAGAAATTGAAAAACCACACATACTTCAAAAGTAAAAAATAAAATCCGTAAAAGTAATCCCAGATCCTGATCTTCCTCTTTTTTTCTTTTATTATTCTGTATTTTAATTAAAATTTTAAGCATCTCTACTGACAAAAGCTTATCATTAGCAAATAGATGAGAAAAACAAAGAATAGAAAACCAAAAAATATTAAATAACATGTGATAATTAACATATTTGAAACAAATCAATAGCAGGTGACTTGTAAACACCATTTAATATAGTTTGCAATTAGGGGATAAATTCCACTGTGCCATTCACACAGTGAACTACCATATGGGTAGTTAAATTGGGTGACACTAATATCAGGCATTACCTCTCCAGCTGCATCAGCATTATCCAGGGAAAACCCCATCGCTTCCTTTATCTGACTCCTCTCTAATGTAAGAGCACGGAGCATATCCTCAAACTCATCCCTCTGAGAATCAGTCAGTGTTCTTTCTGATTCCATGCGCTTTAGAAGTTAATGAAATTTTATGAGTTAAAAATCATGACACAGTGTGTATAAAATAAAATAATCCCGTTCATGAATTTAACACTTAGAGATACCCTGCTTCTTCCTGCAGCATATGTGGAGCCAGACTCCTTTTCATGATCTGGGCTTTTTGCTGTTGGCAGAGGTGGTGGCATCCATCTGGAAATGATAATAAAACAAAATTTCACATCATTATTGTAGTCTATTACACCACCTTATTCACAAAACAGCAAGAACATTTCAAAATGACTGCACCAATAGTTACTGAAATAGGAAAAAATGGATGCACATTACCTTCCACTACCAGTTATCATGATAAAAGGTTCTGTCCGCCATCTTTGAAGGGTATCACCCTGCATTCATTCCCCCAAAAAATCTAAACAACCCAACAATACTTTTTTTTTGGGGCAAATTAAGAGTAATAGATAGTAACTACATAGCATCCATGACAGATGAGGAAATCACTCTATAGGACTAAATAAAGATTATTATCATTAACAAAGATGCCTGAAATTTCTATAAAATCAAACAAGGCAGGTGGCACAGTTTGATTTGGGCACATAATAGGATATCCTTTTCTTTTATTTTTTGTTTTCTTTTTGTGATGGCTGGACTGAAGGATGATAGGAATTACCTGAGCAAAGGAATAGAGCCTCCAGACATAGTAAGTATGCTCCTTTGAACCAAGCTCAAACAAGAAGTTGAAGAGAGGATTCCCACGACCTCTCTCCATAATAGCTTGTTCGAAGGCGCATCCTCCATCCAGAACGTAGAGAGCCATTGTGTCAATCACATGGTGGAGATGATCGTCCTCGGGTGGAACAACCATTATATCAGGGACATTTGGGGTAAGAACCTAGTCAACCATATCATATCATTAACAAAATGTAGAAATTAAAAACAACAAAGCCAAATCCCTGGGTTAAAAAAGTATGATTCAGAGTGAAGATAAGATTCATATAAAATGCAGCAAAGACACAGGACTAAACTGGCAAAAGGTCTTTGAAAGAACCTCAAGTCCAGCGAAAGACAGGATATTCAGGAAGATTCAGATAGCATCACCATAAACAAAGTCACCCACCCAGAAGTTCAATTATCCCATTTGACAGTAACAATGAACAGCCTTTTCCTTGTTTCAGAAAGCCAGTTGAAACTGGCCTTGATTTCCTGTAATTGGCCTTTTGACATTGCAGAACCACCCGATGGTTTCAAAAATTGAAAGCACTGGCCATTTAAGCATGCTTTACTATTTTCGACAATAAATGACATTCAAATTTTGTTCAAAATGTTTTATTTTTTTCCCCAAATACCAATATAAAAGTGAGGATCTATCACACATGGAGGTGGATGCACAGTGATGGTCAATCCTATTCACATATCAGACATCCCTTTTAAACAAGCTGAAACTTAATCTAACAGTTTCAAACTCATAATTGACCATATCATTCATGTGCTTTACTTTGAAGAACAGTATATCCACATTAATTTCTCAGAAAAAAAAAAGACCATTAACTAATAATAAATATACGATTTACTTCCAAGAATCAGACAGCAGTGAAATTTATTCTATCTTTATCACGGCCATAAGTAAGATTTAGTCAAGTCCAGGGGTTTTGTGAAAGCTTGATGTGAAAAAGGCTTATGATTATGTCAATTTGGACTTTTTAATTTACATGTGACAACACTGTAGCTTTGTAGAAAAATCCTGAGTCTAGTCAGATGATGTTCTGTTCTGATGAATGACAATCCCAATGACTTTTCTAAAAGCAGTAGGGGATTAAGTCAGGGAGATCCACTTCCCCCCTTATTGCTTGTAATTATGGAAGCTTTAAGCAGGATGTTGATGAGAGTGGTGTTAGGGGGGTAGTTTTCTTCTCTATTAACAGTTCGCGGGTGACATAATTGTGATTTCCCCTCATTTTTGCCAAAAACACACTCATCTTTTATGAAGCTAACCCCACCCAATTGGCTAGCAGATGAGACACAACATTGGAATCCCTCCTAGTCCATTGAAAATTATAATAAAAACGATGCATTATTGATCCTTTACCAACTGCAAAGTATCTTCAAAGATTTGAGCAACTTCCCAACTCCTCCCAAGAGAAGTTCTGCTCAGGGAATCCCAACTACTGTGACATGGTAGTTATCACGTTGGAAGGGACATTTTGAACATTTTGATAAGAGAGGTAATGGGAGGATTTTAGGGAAGCAGTTTCTTTATGCATAATGTCTTTGGAGAGAGAAACTCTCATTGCTTTGACAAAAAAGAGCTAATTTTTTTTTTTTTTTTTAGAGAATTTCAACCTATGGCGTCCACTCCTGATGATAGCTCTTTATATCAAACTAAGACACTAATCAGTTTTTGGTGTAAGCAGGGATTGAACCCCAATCAAAGCTAAATTTGATTAAGCTGAATTTCTTATTTTTGAAGACCCTATATGATCAGACTTTGACCTCAATTTTTCTATGGTGGTCTTTCTTGAGCACTTGGACACCCTGAGCTCTCTTTAGTCATTTCTATATTTCTAATTTTTTTTAAAAATAGATAAGATTAATTTTATAAGAAAGACTACATGAGCAAAGGACATGAAGTAGCCTAAAGAACTACAATGAAAATATTTGTACAAAAAGGCAACGACCACACAATAGAATCACAAAAAGTAGTATTTTTGTTTCTTTGTTTGGCCACTTCTTTTGTATACTCCCAGCGTATTAGGGTCGCACCCCTTTTTGTGAATTTTAAATAAATTTTATCACTTATCACAAAAGATGAAAAGATAATAACTGCACAAAAAGAGCAAAAAACTGAAACAACAATAACCTATTGAACATAATCTCTTTCGAGTTATATCAAAAAGTCTTTTTAATCCCTTTTTTTATAGGTAAGAAAATTTATATTGAAAAAAGACTACTTCATGTATAAAAGACGAGAAGAAGCCTAAAGAATTACAACAAAAAGAATTATATATCTACACATAAATAGTAAGACTAATTCCCCCGGTGGCCCAAAACAATGAACAGATACTAAAGGAAAGAAGCTAGCTCAAGGAGAGCATGCCAGGCCCAAAACAATATTCTAGCAGGTAAAGATAATTTTATTGAACAAAAACAAAAGGGAGTAACTTATGTGCACAGATACATTAATTAAAAAATTTTACATTAGCAAGGAAACAATATAAACTGAAATAACCTACCAGTTCAGAATTCTGACTTGGAACAGAAGTGACGGGTGGGCCGGATGGACCAGACAAAATTACAGTGGCACCCTGTCATTCAAACAAGGAAAATATGGAGTAGTTGTCTAATTTAATATTTTACAAATAATTTACAAAATTAGAACCGTAAATCAAAGTATCAGTTTGTCTTCATTTGATGCTGAGCCTGAGAATAATGAATGAAGCAACGTTGATGGGTAAAAGTAGCCCAAAGCATCAATTGTTAGAAAATAAATAGATGCATGCATTTTTCTTTTTCTTTTTTTCTGATCACATGGAATCTCACCAAGGCAAGGCCTTTTGGACCCGTCCCTGAGGAGTAAATATTAGAAAAGAAATCAATACATGCATGCACTCAATCATTAAATCAAAATAAAATTTAACAGACCTCCTTACTCCTGATCGCCATATGCCCTGGTGGAGGAGCAGGTAATGCTTGCGATGGTAAAGCAACAGACTTGCCCCATCCAATCTTCAACTCATATTCATAAACAACTACTCCTGCAAACAAGAGATTTTCTTCAATCCTTAATATCATTCATTCCCTCATACTGTCATACATATTGATTTTTTTTTTTATAAGAAAAAAAAAATCCAATATATCCAATACCCATATATTGGGTATTTTTATATTTTAAATGAGGATATTATGTAACAGGGACCAGCAAAAAACAATCTTTCACCAATAATATAGATATCAATGATTAGAGAAGTTTGGGACATTTTGTCATTGCTGGATTTTAAAACTATTATCTCATTTTAAAATGCTACCTAAATGTTTATAGAATAAAAAAAATTTCCTGAATAAGTGTCATATAATTTATATATCAGAAAATGTCTCAATTTTGCACTCCAAAATTTTTGAGTTTCAGATGCCCCTTTACACGAGTAGAATGAAAAACCTAATTAAACAATGGTAACAACATATTACAGTATAATCTGGTGCCTTCGCTGGCACCCTGTCAATTATAATTCATTGGAAGGAACACCAGGGCTTGAGTTTCAAGATGATGCCAGGTAATCAAGCATACAATGGATCATGACTTGGATAACACTGTCAATCGTTATCTTGGTCCATCACAAACACACATACATAGATACTAATGTGCATGGCAAAAGAACATTTGGGGAAGAACATCCATATTACAAGGAATCACAATCATGCCACTTCATGATGCAGGTAACCATGATAACAAGGAAAGAAAGTTTCTGAACATATAAATAAAGGACAAAGTTTAGCTACAAAATTGGTTGTAGCTTAAGGCTACAAACTCACTCAATAAAAATAAATACTATAACATATTTTGAAAATCTAACCGTTGAATTGCATGTTCTTTACGCCCTTAATACACATGTTAAATTTTATGTCAATCGGATATCATTTACTATATGATCTATAAGCTTATATTTTGTGCATAATTTTAAATTACAAAAATTTGCAATTTAAAAAATTTATTGATGGCATAGCTATTGATCTTTAATTTTCTTGAAATTTTGCAAGCATGGAGGATATAAGAAGAAGATATAATCCAATGGTGGATTTGTCAAAATTCACATCCAATAAAAAAATATTAAATAAGTTTGTAGCCTAAGGCTACAACTAATTTTGTAGCTAAACTTTGTCCATAAATAAATACATAGGCAGACACATAGTGGGAGTAACTGCACTTTTAGCTTTGTGGGAAACTTCATGCTCAAGAGAGACAATAACATCCAGAAGATTTATATTTAAAATTTTCATTTTCAAAGAAATTGGGAGAAGTAATGGTGAAACACCCAAATGTAATTTTGTCATGAAACTTCTTATGTATAATGGAAGATATTATTTGCTACAAAGGTAAACCCACAATTTCTTACTTATAAATAATTTTATCAACATAGGAAGCAAATCAACTATGAAAATCAAGTAATATAATTTGAGAGCAATCATCCAAATTATAGGAAAGATGAACAGCTAGAAAGAACCAGACCTTGCATTTCATCCTTTGCAGCCTGTCCATCAGCTCTATTCATGAAAGCCACAAAGCCACAATTTCTTTGCCGCCTTCGCTCCTCTTCAGTCCTAGGCCACATTATCTTCACGCTAGCAATAGGCCCAAATCTTCCAAAAGTCCGTAGAAGGAAATTTTCGTCCACCTAGAATTATTAAGAAAATAAAAAGATGAACTTGATGTGTTATTATTTTCGAAGCAACAGATTATTAGAAAGTAAAGATAATAATCTTACCTGAGGTGAGAGATTTCCAACATAGAGATTAGTAGTTTGTGGATCGCCATCATCAAATGATCCAGGAAGCTTTCCACTTGGATCAAAGTCATCAGGCAGTTCATCAAAGCGACTAGATGGCTGAAAACAGTAACTTAATAAGCTTCATGTATGTTTAATCAAACTGAAGATGAAAAATTGATACAAAGAATTCAGTACGTGTAAGTACAGATTACGTGGTGCAAAGGAATTCAAAAGGATGATTTCTGTGCTTAGGGATGGCAACGGGGCAGGGTGGGGTCAGATCAGGGGTACCCCATACCGACCCCATTTCCTCTTCAGGAATCAGGGTGAGAAAAACCAGCACAGGGCAAGAGTGGCGCCAGTTGCCAGTATAATTCAACCCTTAATGATGTGGGTTCCATAATAATGAGGTAGAGATGAAACTAGACAGAGAAGGGACAGTCTAAGAGAGAGAGAAAGCAAGTGTTTGGGGGATGGTAATATAATAAGTACAAAAAATTAAATTATAACTATGATATGTATAAAAAAGATTAAATGATATATACATATATATGTATATATTTAAACATAAAAATACACATTTGAGTCGGGATGGGGGGCCAGACAGGGCAAGGCAAGCAAAACCCAGCCTTGCCTTGTCACCTATTCAAGGCAGGGAGAACCTGCACGAGATAGGGTGGGTCAAACGGAATGGGGAATTTTTTCCATCCTCTTGTGCTAAGATAGCAATACACAAATGATATTCAAGAGTGTGATGTGTGCATGTTTTTTTTTTTTTTTTTTTTTTTTTGTTGATAATTCAATAATTAGAAGAGGGGACTCGAATCCTAGACACCTGCATTAGAAACATCAAGAGCTGCCTGTTGAGCTACAAGGCTCTTGGCAGGGTGCATTAATTAACATATTTTCCAAACTCTACCCTGACATTCTGACAATTTAGCTCAACTACTATAGAAACACAATAAGAAAAAAAATACATATCTACAATTAAAACAGTGATGAAATTATACATAAATAGGCAGAAATCTTGCGATTCCCTTTTTCAAAAGACTGAAAGAAGCTAGCAGGGAAAAACACCTACAGCAGAATGTTCATTCTGGCGCCCATCACGCCAATGTTCACGGTCTTGATTTCGCCTCTCCCTCATCTCTTGCTCATGCTTCAGCTCCTCCATAAAATGATCTATGTTACGAGACTTCCCTTTTTCTTTTTCCTTTGGCTTCTCCTCCTCCTTCTACAAATTGAAATACAAAAGATTTAGACTTAAAGATTCCAGTGATGACTTATAAATGCTAAAAATAAAATATAAGAACTCCCATCATTAATTTACTAACTTTCTTTTCAGATTCTTTCCCCTTAGCTGCCATAGGAGGTGGTAAGAAAGATGGAACATACCTGCAATAAGACAAATCAAGAACAAAGTTTCACATTGCCAAAAGATTTTTTTGATAGGTACATTGCCAAAACATTTTTGCAGACAATAATTTAAAAAGATAAAAGAGAAGACATAAAACCCAAGAGAAATGTCAGATTGACCACTAAGCTATCGTTCAATCCTCAAAGACATGGAAAACTTCTAGCATTTCTACAAGGCAAACAACTAAACCACTGCTTTTTTTTTAATCATTGGTAAGGATTTAACCCAATTTGCCTCTGTCATGCCTAATGTCCTAAGCCTTTGACACAACCAGTCATAAGCCCAGAGAAGGAAATTTGCATTAGGCTGAATGCCAATATCTTAGACACAATTTTTTTTTTTTTTTTAATAATATCTTTAGACACAAATTATGAAAATGGATGCTTTAGAGAAATGAGTTAGGGTTTGTAGCCAACAGCAATCAGTTGATACAAGGACTCGGTTGGAATTTAGTCTCAGTTGAGTTAACTCAAATTTTTCACCCAAGACCTTTCCCAACCCTGCCCAACCACTTCAGGAACAGCATAAGCAGCAGGAGGGCCGTTGAATGCCATAAAAAAAAAAAAAAAAAAAACTCTATTCTAATAGATTTGGTGAAGAACCAAGTTGAGTAGTCAACTGACAGATCAGCTAGTGTGACACACACAAACCACATAGGAACATGATATGAGAACTTCACACACTAATCACAATCACCAAAAATAATATTCTTGAACCAAAGTCATATTTTTTCTAAGAAGAACCTCAAATTTATAGAACATACCACAAAATACAATCTCTAAACTCCCATCATGAACAGCATCCAAAAAACTGTGAAACAATCTCTAGATATACAGTTGCAGCATTTTATAATAAACATGTGTAACTTTTAGCAATATTACACCACCTAATAAATTTTTATTAGATATATATTTTGAAAATCTCACCATTAGATTACATGTTCTATATGTTCTAAACACATGCCAAATTTTGTGTCAAATCGGCTGCTATTTACCATTCAATTTGGAAACTCATCTTTTATGCATAATTTTAAAGTACAAAAACTTGTAATTTAAACATTCTATAGATCAAATGTATATATATATATATATATATATATTTGGATAGGTAATAAAAACTTTATTGATAAGAAAAGTACAATGAGTTTACGAAACTCACTGCAAAAAAGAGAATACAAACAGATCAAAGGGAAAGGCTAACAGAATTAATGAAATCAAGCAAAGAAGTACAATGCGTAAAACCCCAAATACGAGACCACTCAAACAAAGTCTTAGTTAGTAAAGACTTCAAAAGGTCCACAGTTCTTTCACTGTCCTTACACGTTTGGGCATTGCGTTCCTTCCAAGTTAACCACAAAAGACACGCCGGCACCATATTCCAAACATTGGAAGAATGAATGCCCAACCAATTCCACTATGTAGAAAGTAGAGAGACTACTGTCTTCGGCATCACCCACTGAACCCCAAACAAGTAGAAGACTTCACTCCACAAGGTATGGACAAACTTGACAAACTTGCAATGTAGTAATATATGATCCACGGTTTCCTCCTCACACCGATATAGGCAACACCAATTAACAAGAGGCAAGTTCTTCTTAACAAGGTTATATATTGTGAGAATCCCAACCCTAACAGCTGTCCATAAGAAAAGGAGACCCTTCTAGGGACCTTAACACTCCAAATGCATTGCCAAGGGAAAAAAACCGACGAAGCTTTCGATAATGATTTATAAAAAGAGCGCACATCAAAGACACCACTACGATTCAATTGCCAAACCATGGTATCATCACCCCACCAGGTATTTTGGATGAGATATGCGCAAAGAAAGCATAAAACCTTGCTGTCTCCCAATCCTAAACCTCATGGCGGAAGAGTAAGTTCCAGCATCTATCACCCCCATCAGGTGCAATGCCAACCATATCAAAAATCCTAGCTTCTTTATCTACAGCGCAAGCAAACAATTCGGGATATAATTTTTTCAAAGGAGTAGGACTACTCCAAGGATCATGCCAGAACCAAATATGAAAACCCTGTCCCACCATATACAACACATGACCAAAGAAACTCTCTGCCCCCTTCCTAATGTTCTTCCACATCCCACAACCATGTGTTCCTCTAACAACTCTAGTGCACCAGCCACCACTACCTTCCCCATATCTGGAGGCTATGACCTGATGCCATAAGTGTGTGGCCTCCTTCCCAAAGCGCCAAAGCCACTTCTCTAGTAAAGCTTGGTTAAACAACCCAATCCTCTAGATCCCCAAACCACCTGCCTCCACCGGCCACACAACCTTTTCCCAAGCAACAAGTGAATACTTAAATACACGAGTAGATCTCCCCCATAGGAAATTCCTCTGGATCCTCTCTAATCTGTCCGCCACATGTTGTGGAATAGTAAACAAAGATAAATGATAAGTGGGAAGGCTTGATAAAGTACTCTTCAATAAAGTAAGCATACCCCCTTTTGACCGATATAACCGATTCCAACCTGAGAGCTTTTTCTCCATCCTTTCTATAATAGGGTTCCAAATCGAAGAATCCTTATAATGAGCTCCCAAAGGCATACCCACGTAAGTCATGGGCAAACAGCCAACCTTACAACATAAAATGTGGGCCAAAGCATCCAAAAACCCAACCTCACCAACTGGCACAATCTCACTCTTACCAACATTTACTTTCAAGCTTGTGATAGCTTCAAAGAAGATCAAATATACTCTAATGTGTGCGCATGTGTGTAGTTATATGCTCAAAACAGCAATTTTTTGCGGCTCACATTGAAAATTCTCAACAACACTCCAGACCTTGAAAATATAAATCATCAGCCTGATCCACCACACTCCTTAGATTTATAATGAGAACATAATACATGACTTAGCTCCAGGACTCAGTATTGTCACTTCTTGTCAGAAGCCTATAAAGCTACAGATGGTGCCTAAATAAACTTGCATGAAATTCTCAAATCATAATAGCCTCTATAAACATCCTACTCCCATATTAGGAGAAAAGAACCTATGATAGCCTATGGAAACCTCCAATCTTAGGTAAAGCTCTGAGTCCATAAAGAAGATTCCTCAATTTACACTAGGAAGCCAAAGATCATAAGATTTATTTATAACAACTTATTTCAAGGGGAAAAATCATTTTTGGGATTAAGAAAGAGATCATGTGATGGCACACTGTTGTTTTACAATTGAAATTCTCAAACCATGATAGCCTCTATAAACATCCAACTCCTGTATTAGGAGAAAAGTATGAAAGCCTATGGAAACCTCCAACCTTAGGTAAAGCTCTGAGGCCATAAACAAGATTTCTCAATTTACACTAGGAGTCCAAAGATCATAAGTTTATTTTATAACAAATATTTCAAGGGGGGGAAATCATTTTTGAGATTAAGAAAGAACATGTGATAGCAAACTGTCGTTTTACAATTCAAAACCATATCTAAGTAAAATTTCTCTTCAACCCATTGCCATGGCTAATACAATTCATATCAATCTATGAAATATGCACAATTATATCAATGAATTAAAAAAATAAAATTTAACTGAGAACATTCGCAATTATATTAAACAGTTATGTAAAATAGAGAATTCAGAAGACTAGAAAAAGAAAAAAGAAAAAAGGAGAGATATTAACATAGAAATCACCCATTGAACACAAACACTTAAGAAAGATATAAAAGTAATCAATAAAATACAAAGAAATATATTTACAGTTAGTTTGATTATTCATAAACAACCTCTAGGAGGAGGAGGAAGCAGGTAAAATCCCATTTAGTTTTACAACCTTCATAGCAATATTGAAATGCCAAATGAAATGTAAAGGCAAAAATGTAATACTTCTAAAGAATTACAAGAACCAAAGTTGGAGTTGCTCTTCATATAGATCACAAGTAAAAATTCATAATAGGTGTACAGTGAATGGCAGAGCCAGATATTTTCATTTTGGAACTCTATGGTGAGACCTTGTAATCTTCTCACAAGATGGACTAGCTGGCACCGGTGTGATAATCCGGAATGAGCAAGGATTGGTTATGGCTGCTCTCTCACAACAAATTCCATCACCTGCTTCGGTGGAGATGGTGGAAGTGTTAGCGGCTTGTCAGGCTCTGGTGTTTGCGAAGGAACTTGGGTTTGACAGGATGGTTTTGGAGGGTGACTCTAAGACGGTTATTAAGGCTATTCTTGGTGACTATATGGACTGCTCTTATATGGGTCATGTACTGCAGGATATTAAGATGTTGTTTTCTAGTTTTTCTTTTATTTCAGTCAAGCATATTCATAGGGAAGGGAATTGTGTTGCCCACAAACTTGCTAGACGGGCTATCAGAAATCCTTTTCTTGTCTGGATGGAGTCTGTCCCTCCAGATATTCTTGATGTTTATCAACTTGATCTTTTAAGGATGCATTAATAAAATCATTACCCCGAGGGGGTTGTTTCTCAAAAAAAAAAAAAAGATGATATTATCATACTATTTTGCAATTATGTTAATTCATAATTACAAAAATCATTTTCTTCCAATGTTTAATTCTACATTTTATCAATGAAGAAAATTCGTATATCTATAATTTTTTATTGGTAAGTTGCACACACATCTAATCAGTTTTGAACCCAGGCCTCACCCTCCACCCATTGGAAGGCTGTTCATATTCTTCCATCATCTAATACCAATGTGCTAGTGCTGCCAGTGACTGACCTCAAAGTAGAATACAACATAGTTGATGCTTTGAAGTGAAAATTTTCCCCGCTCAATTAAAAACTAGGCATCCAGGGAAAAAAACACTTGTTGTATGTGAGTAATGAGGTTCAAAATTCAAAAAAAATTTGGACCCAAAAAAAATAATAATAATCAGAAATCCAAGAATCTCGCAATGAGGTAGATAATGGGTTTTATAATCCACAAGTCTAAGTTATATGCTGCCTAAATCAAATAATACATACATAAATACATGAACATGTGAAAGAATAAAAGTGAAGAAAAATGAGACCTAGAAATTCAGCTCATTTTCTCAAATATAGTTATTAGATTTTCCCTTTTTCTAAAAACAAAAACAAAAACAAGACAAAACAAAAAAAAAGGACATCTTAATAGACTCTACCAAAATACTCCCCCGTCTTCTTACTTATACAAGCCTAAGACAAAAGAAGGCTGACTGAATCATGGCCAAACAATTATCTTACTTATGATGCCTGATCAAAATAGCATTGCAACATGGTTAATCAAAAGTATTTCTTTACCTACTTCCCTTCTTTGGAACAGATACACCATCTTTGGACTTTTCACCTGCCATCCGCGAATGAATAAAAAGGCCCATACTTTTATTAATGTGTCCTCATAATAATAGAAAAACTATTCATGTATCCATAGTTTTAAACAAAACAAGAATAAACATACTGAAACGATCGTAGTAGTAATGAAAGAAAATGTAGACTTTTTTTTTCCAATGAAACTAACCTTCGGAATCAATCTTCACTTTATCATTGGGATTGATAGTTCCTCCTCGAACAAAAGACTTCGAACCAGGTGTTGTATCGCCTTGAAATGACTCCACAAACTCTTGGTACAAACGCGCAGTTTCATCCTCGGCTCTCTGCAGAAAAAAAAAAACAAAAACGAAAACAAAAACCCTATTACAATAAATCAATAAACAAACAAACCTCTCTTTTTTTTTCTTTTTCTTTTTTTATAATAAAAAATCCAACTTAACAGAGTTAATCAAAAGCCATACCTTTTTCTTTGCTTCTTCCTCCTCTCTATGCTTTTGGAAAGGCGTCTTTTTCCGCGTGATAGAGAAAGAACTCATCTTTACATCACCTTCTAAAAAACCAAACGCACCCAACAAAAAAAAAAATCACAAATCCATAAACTATAATGCCTCAAAATTCAAACTGAAAATCCCAATCAGATATTAGGGTTTAAAAATCCAATTTTCAACCAAAATCATCAAACAAGCATACAAGTTTCAAAATCAAAAAACCTAAATAACAAATTTATTCAAAACGGTGAGCTAGAAATCGATTAATAGAACTAGGGTTTGGACTCTGAAGCATCTGAAGGAAAATCCAAACCCAAAAAAAAAATAATAATAATTAATTAATTAGAGAAGAGAGTAGAAGAGTGTAGTGGTATGAATAATGATAAGGAACAGAGAGGAAGGTAACGAAAGAGCAAGAGAACGAACCGAGTTTGCGGCGAGTTGAGCGATTTGAATCAGTGTCCGTTTTTGCAGGGTTTGTGCTTGCTTGGGTGAGAAGGAGAGAGAGAGAGTGAGTTCAGACGAGTCGGGTCGGAATAAAAAGGAAAGAGGGTGGTAGTGAAATACGAGAGAGAGAGAGAGAGACACCAACCGAATTAAAATTAATTTCAGCGAGTTTCGTTTCCAAATCCTTCTTGGACTCCTTAATCCTTATGTTCTTTTCTTCTTCTTCTTTTTTTTTTTTTTTTTTTTTTTTTTGCATAAATATATTTTGCTCCCTGCATTTTGGGTCATTTTTTGATTTGATCTCTAAATTGATTTTGCTCCTAAATCAATCATTAAAATCAGAAAATCGTTTCTATTTTAGTCCCTACCATCAACCTACTAATAGAAAAATCCTACGTGGCTAACAGAGGGCACAAGTGGCATGTTAAATGCTAACGTGACTAATAATTTAATAATAAAAATATCACGTCAGCATCCATGTCAGCATTTAAATTAATAAAAAATGTCAGGTTAGAACAAATTAAAAATTAACATTAATCTAATTAAAAAACAATTAAAAACAAATATTTGAATTGTTAAAAATTATTAAATTATTATCAATTTCTAAATTAAAATTAAAAAAGTTAAATTATTAACTTTTTGATCTCCCTGCCGATTCACTTTCTCCCTTTCTTTAATCTTTCTCCCCCGGTCGATTCTCTTTCTTTTTTTTTTTTTTTGATAAACTCTCCCAGCTGATTGAATGCTTTGAAATGGGGTTTTGTGGATTAAGTTCTCAAGCTTGACCAAGGAGTTTTATGGATCAGTGGAGGCGAATGATCGGTTTGGGGTGGTGGGTCGGCTTGGATTTGTGGGTTGTGGATTTATGGGTGTGTTGTGCTGCATTGAAACCCAAGACCGGTGGTGGTAGTAGTTGCGAAGGATCGGTTTGGGGTGGTGGGTTGGTTTGGATTTGTGGGTTATGGATTTGTGGGTTGTGGATTTATGGGTGTGTTGTGCTACAGTGAAACCTAAGACCTGTGGTGGTGGTGGTTGCGAAGGATCGGTTTGGGGTGGTGGGTTATGGATTTGTGGGTATGTTGTGTTGTTGTGAAACCCCAAACAGGTGGTGGTAGTGGTTGCAAAGGATCTGTGTGTTATGTTGTAGTGATGGTCCCCATGGCGAAGCCTTAGGTGCAAAGCCCAAATCGGTCCTCACGGCGAAGCCCAGATTGTTTCTAGTGGTGAAACCTCAGGTAGTGGGTTTATAGGTGTTGTGAAGCCTAAGTTAGTCCCCACGGTGAAGCCACATCTCTACATTCTTTTGTTCTTGTTCTTGTGTTTGAATATTCTTTTTGTGGGTTATTGGATGAACATAGATCTACAAAAAATTGGCTATTGTTTGTGGGTTTCTATTCTTTTGTTCTTGTGTTTGAATATTCTGGGTTGTTGTTCTTATGTGTTCATGATCAAGATGAACACAGATCTTAATTGATTTTATTTTTAATTTTGTTTTTCCTCTTTTTTATTTGATTAAAATTGATAAATTATTATTTTTTAATTTTAATTTAGAAACTGATAATAATTTAATAACTTTTAACAATTCAGGAATTTGTTTTTAATTGTTTTTTTAATATTTTAATTAGATTAATGTTAATTTTTAATTTGTTCTGACCTCGCATTTTTTATTAATTTAAATGCTGACATGGATGCTGACATGGTATTTTTATTATTAAATTATTAGCCACGTTAGTATTTAACATGCCACTTGTGCCCTCTGTTAGCCATGTAAGATTTTTCTGTTAGTGGGTTGAAGGCAGGGACCAAAGTAGAAACGATTTTCTGATTTTAGGGACTGACTTAGGAGCAAAATCAGTTTAGAGATCAAATCGAGAAATGGCCCAAAATGTAGGGACCAAAAGTGTATTTACGCCTTTTTTTTTTGTGACAAAATTAATCCTTATGTTCTAAAGTAACGTGATTTTGTAATTCGATTTAAAAAAATAAATAAATAAATAATTACAACATACTGCAAATCTCAGAGCTTGAACTCTTTTCCACTAGACCCCTAAGCACTTTGTGCATGAGAAGGTGTCAATTTAGCTACAAGACCTTTGACTTGTAATTCGATTCTGGTTTACACCTCTTGGTCTGTTTATTAGAAAGGGCTAGGGTTTATTTTCTTAATTTTAATCATACTTAGAAAATATAATATTGGTTACCATGTCTATGTTGTAGCAAAAAAATAACTAGCGTAATTGTGGTTGTTTTAAAATCCCATATTAACTTTATATCCTCTTTTTTTTTTAAAAAAAAAAACTTTATGTATGTTTGAGATATTTTATCAATTTAGGGTATCATAATCTCCATTTGCTTAAATCTCCAACATTCTCATCAATGTCCACTTTGTAGGATAGTGTCTCCCAAGCTCACACGAGATTACCAAGCTACCTATTATATTAACTAAATAGCTACACTAATGGGACATTTGATACATTAAAAAGTGGTGATTATGTAAGGAGTAATAATTAATTAATTTTTTTATAAACAAATACACATACTAAAAAAGGAGAGGAGAAAATGAAGTTCTAACACAAAAGCATGTAATTTCACTAAAAAATTATAATAGCTTTTAAACTATGTTTAATTGGGATATTTTTTGGGATTAAAAAGGGAGAAGGAAAATAGGTGGGGCCCAACTATTTTTTCCTTGGGTCCACCGTATTTTTGCCCCCCAAATCAAGGTAGAAAATGGGGGAGAAGAGAGGGGGCTAGTGGAAATTGAACATCTACCCCCCAACTCTTCTCCCACATCTATGTAATGTTGAAAAAATTTTCTTTTCCTTTTTCCTTTTTAAGGTACCTGTTTGCCTTTATTTTTTATTTCTATACCCTTAATTCTGGTTTTTTTTTTTCCTAATAAAATCTTTAAAAAAAAAAAAAAATCTACTAGAAATATGAGAGTAAATTTATACAATCTGGATTTTCTTTCATCTCATATTTCTTTTCAATCAAACAAAAGAATTTTTCATCTTCACTTTTTCACCCCCACCTAACCAAACAATATGAGAGAAAATTGAAATGTCTTCTATCTCTCCACTTTTTCACCCCTTATGCATTTTTTATCTCTCCACTTTTCTACCCCTCAACCAAATGAAGCCTTAACTTTTAAGGGAGGGTAGAATAAGTTATGTTATATACAACATACTCTCTTAAATAATGTGGAATAATTACTTCTTTTTTTTAAAACAAACAAACACACATACAAAAGAAATATAACTAATATTATCAAGAGTTTAAGAAGTTAGACTAAGTGCCCGTTTGTTTCCACATTTTGAGCCCAAAAAGGGCTTTTTGAAAAAAGCCAGGCCTAAAATTGCGTTTGGTTAAGCCCAAAACGCAACTTTTTGATAAAAGTTGCGTTTTGGGCATAGACCAAAAATCGGACTAAACGCGGAAATTTTTATGGACCTCTGAGGGTCCATAAATGAAAACGTGCACTGCACGTTTTGATGGGTTACCGTTGCTATAATAGAATTACGGAAATACCCATTCAATTATTCAGTTCTCTCAACACCTGACCTCATGCCCCTCATCTCATCTCTGCTCTCCCTTTGTACGACACCTCCCATCTCTTCTCTCTGCTTTGCTCTGCCTTCTCCGTAAGTCTCTTTGCTCTGTCTTTTTTCTTCATCTTCTTCTTCTTTCTTTTTGTCTTTCTGCGTGTTTATGGTTGTTTGGCCGTGGGTTTGGGTATCGCTATTTCTGTAGTTTTGGATTGTGGTTTGTGTTATGGGTAATGATTTTTCTGTGTGTTCTTTGGGTTGATTTCTCATGGGTATGGGTTGTTTTGATTTGGACCGAACTTGGGTTGATTCTCATGGGTCTGGGTTGGTTTTGATTTCTTTATTCTTTGGTTGATTTCTCATGGATCTAGGTTTTGATTTCTCAGTTATTTGAGTCTGGGTTTTGAATTTCTCTGTTCTGTATGTAGGCCGTTGTCTGCAATAATATTACATGATCAGTCACGTTGCAAGTACTATGTTTATTTGTTAATGCCAAATACGATTTGAAGGTAGAGATTTGATCAACAAAACACCAAGCAACACTGATTTGCTACCAAAAACCACCAGGTACCAACACTGATTTGAATTTTTTTTTTTTTTTACCAAGTGTGGGAAATTTTTTTTTTTTAAGATCTTGCTATGAATGGGTATTGTTCCTTTACTTGTTTAGTTATTTGTTTTTGTTGATTGGAATTTACAGTGGTTTGAATCTTGCTATGAATGGTTTGTAGACTTGTAGCTCATAATTCTAATAGAAAAAAGAAAAAAGTTTGGGTTTGGGGTCTGAAAATCGGAGGAGAAAATTATCGTTGAAAGCTTCAGTTTTTCCATCATCATTGTGAAAATTATCTTAGCTATTATAGTATAATTTATGTATAAGCCTGTCTGTTTAGGAAACTAGATACTTTTGATGTAAAAAACTAAGGTTGTGATTGTTTAGTTTAGAGCTAGAATTGTGAACCTAGTTTGATATGCTACATCCTTGCACAGACTTAAGTGATTCACTCTTAAGAAATGTTTTGAAAGTTATGCTTGGATTTGTTTTATGTGTTATAGCAAAGCAGCACTGCTTTGAACTGTATGACATGGATGCATGCTTGGATGACTCTTAGGCTAATTGCTGTATTGCAAGGGTTGCTTTTGTTGCAGTTGAAGTTCCAGTGGTTTTTGTTATTAAGGTTTAGAATGCGCACCATAACCCTTTTTTACCGGGGGCAGTATCATGAATGAAGCTGCCTAAAATTATTTAATACTCAGTGGATATTTTTGGGTGTTATAAGTAAGGAATGGCAATCATGTAACTTTATTTTGTTACTAACATGCACCGTGACCCTTTTTTACCAGGGGCAGTATCATGAATACAACTGCCTATACTTATTTAATAATAGGTGGATCTATTTGGACAATGTTGGGTGTTATATGCAAGGAAAGGCAATCATGTAACTTTATTTTGTTACTAACATGAATAAATAGTGAAGCCAGCCATCTAGGATTGAGCTCTTTACAGTTTTTTCATATATTTTTTCTCCTTAGCTTGTCAACAATTTATGTTTGGAATTTGCATTTTGTATGAGCCCTGAAGTTTATAAGATCTATTAATTTATCTTTTCTAGTCTGTCATAACCTGAATTTCCATAGTTTTCTTATTTTTCAAGTTTTATGGCTCTCTAAGTGTGCTGCTATTTGTCATGGTGCTTGAGTACAAGAGTGCATCATGTATGTGGCTGCTTTTGCTAGTTTCGCAATTCTAGGTTCGCAATTCTAGCTCTAATAGATACTTTTGCTAAGAAAATGTGTCCTTGGCCCTGTTCTAGTGTTTCTCAGCAACCAAATAGTGGCTGTGATTGGTTAGGATTGTAGAGACAAAGTTTAATAATGATTAGTTTTTTTGTTTGCTTGATTTTGTTCAATATTGGAAAGAAAATGATTGTTAAGTCAGAGTTAATATTAGTTTTTGCACTACTAGTTAATCAAATTATAACATCAGTAGGGACTAGAGAGAAGGTGGAGGTTTCAAATATTAATAGTATTGCAGTGTTTTTGTACTGTATATAGGCAAGAGGATTGTTTAGTTGTTTTTGCCTGTGGATGACAATGTGTATTGAGAGATTTGGGGAAATTATTAAGTACTGTCTACTTATTTTTGTTTAGATTTTGTTATTATTTTCAGGAATGTTCAGTTATTTCTGAAAATCCTTTTTCTATTGTAACTACTCATTGGCTTGTTTTTATGGTTTTGCTAATATGCTTCAACCTCACTGGTTAACTTTATAGATGGGTAAAAACACAACTTCCAACCCCGAGGCAAAAAAGGCTAGAACATTATGGGATAATAATTCAAGCTGGACAACTACTTTTTGTAACCTCTGTGTGGAACAAATTCAACTCGGGAATAGAAATAGAGGTGCTTCCTTTAGTACCGAAGGTTGGACCAATCTAGTGACCAAATTTTGAAATGAGACCGGTCAAAATTATGATAGGGAGCAATTAAAAAGTAGGTGGGATGTATTAAAAGGTGATTGGAGAGTGTGGGAACAATAGAGGAATCTTGACACAGGTTTAGGTTGGGATGCAATGAAGGGAATGATTCGTGCTACTGATGATTGGTGGGACCGAAAGTTGAAGGTGAGTTGAGTAATTTTATTAATATGTAGTTAGTTGGAGATAGTTTTTTTTATATTATTGTTATATGAGTGAAATTACAATCACATTTTGTAGGAATTACCCAAAGCTAAAAAATTTCAAGAGAAAGGTCTACAGAATCTAGAACAACTTGATATAATGTTTAGGGATGTTGCAGCAACTGGAGTAGCTGCATGGACCCCTTCTTCAAATACACTCCCTCCAACAATGCCACAAGAGGGTGCTGGTGATTCAGATGGTAGTTCCGAATTTAAGGATGATCAATGTGACATGAGTTTAGACATTGATAGTTTGCAGCAAGGACACACTAGTCAATCACGTAGTTTAGGACAAAAGCGAACTAGTGAATCAATACCCTCACAGAAGAAAAAGAAGAAGATAGAAGGAGCTGCAATGTTGGACAATCGTATTAGTCAATTAATAACTGTATGTCAGAATAAGTTTGAAGGTACTTCTTGAGAGTTACCAAGTTCAATTGCTAATGTCATGTCGATTGTGAGAGCACTTCCTGGAGTGGATAGTAAGTTCGTGGTTCAAGCTTCCTTTATCTTACTAAAAAGGTCACGTAGGGAGATGTTCCTAACTTTCAAGGAGCCAGAGTCACAGCTGGAGTGGCTACAAGGAATGATTTGTTTGAATCAAAAGAAGTGACCAACCTTATGTGGTACTCTGTATTAGCTTAGGACTAATATTAACTCTATGTTGTATTAGCTTACGACTAATATTAGTTTTATGTTGTATTAGCTATGTTGTATTAACTTTAAACTAAGTTATGTAATATTTAATATTAACTTTGGACTAATATATGTGTAATGTAAACATATTTGAAGCAACTGTTATAGTGTTATGTACTTAATGTTCTGAATTGTGTTGGTATGCAACGTGTTTCTAGTCAACTGTTACACCTTTGTTACTTTGTTGATTATTATGTTGATTTATATTAAGTATTAGCAATGGTTGATTATTTGTTACTTTGTTGTGTAGCCTAAACCAATATGGATGATTATAATGGTACTCATGAGAGTGGCAATTTTATGGAACTATTAATGGATGAGGATTACAGAAATTATTGTGATTATCATGATGGTGGTGATTATAATAATGCTGACAATAATAATGATGGTGATAACAATGATGATGATGATGGTGAGAGTAGTGACAGCGATGATGACAGTGACAGTGATTCTGATGATGATGATAATAACGACAATTCTAATGAGGAGTTTTACTAGCTTGTGGCAGTTACCTGTGAAGCTGTTGTGACATATTTCAATAAGTAATTAATAAGATTCCTTGTTATGATTCTGAACAAATAGGGTGGGCTTGGGTGAGACGTTGTATGAAAAGTAATGAGAAATTGTGTTACAACATGTTTAAAATGAAAAAGGAGGTGTTTCTTAATTTGTGTCAAGTTTTACAACGTGACTTTGAACTTCAACATTCAAAGAATATAAGGTTAGAAGAGTCAGTGGCAATCTGTTTACTGATACTTGGTCATGGAACATGTAACCGAATGGTTTAAGAAATATTTCAGCATTTGGGTGAAACCATAAGTAGACATTTTGAGAAGATGATCACTCTGTTGGGTGCTCGCTTTGCAGCTGCATATGTAAAGCCTTCGGATCTAACTTTTAGTGAAGTTCCAACCAAAATACAAGACCATCCAATTTATTGGCCACATTTCAAAGTATGTGCACTATTGTATATTTGAATAAGTGTTATTGTCTATAAGATAATACAATGCATGTGGAACTGAAAGCTATTAATGTTTTTATTAGGATTGCATCGGTACGATTGATGGCACACATGTGACAGCGGTTGTACCTACTGAGAAGTCCATTCCATGCTTTGGAAGAAAGAGATATCCAACCCAAAATGTGATGGCTGCATGTGACTTTGATATGTTATTCACATTTGTTTTGCTTGGATGGGATGGTGTAGCACACGACACTCATATTTTTCTTGATACTATTCGTAAACAGAGTAACAACTTTCCGCACCCACCACCAGGTTTGTAATTGGTTAATCAATTGTTCATTATAATGACATATTGAATGAGTGTGTTAATACAATTGATTTTTTTTTTTCTAGGGAAATATTATGTAGTTGATTCTGGATACCCAATGATGAAAGGCTATTTGGCACCATACAAGGGGATATCATACCATCTTCAAGACTTTTGAACGAGAGGTGGAAGCCCTAGAACTAGACATGAAAATTTTAATCATGCTCACTCATCTCTTCGATGTACGATTGAGCGCACTTTTGGTGTGTGGAAAAATAAATGGAGAATTATTAGAAACATGCCATTTTTTCCATTCTATATCCAATTACTTATTGTATCTGCTACTATGACTCTTCATAATTTTGTTAGACTAAATGATAGGGATGATAGGGGCTTCATAAACAATAATCGAGATTCAATTTCTAGAAGAGAACATAATAGTGAAGCAGATAGCAGTTATCAGTAGAACTCAGGATCTTTAACAGACCCTGTGATGGTGGTTCTTCATGATTCCATTACTAATTCCATTTGGGGGGATAATAATTAGTAGTTGTCTTTTTTTTTTTTTTTTTTTTTTTAATAATATCATGTAGTACAATTTAAACTTGGGTTATTGGTATGTATTTTATCATCTTTTTTACATTTTGTGTTGTACAATTTAAACTTGGGTTATTGATATGTATTTTATATGTTTTTACATTTTTATGTAGTACAATTTAAACTTAGATTATTGGTGTATATTTTATCGTCTTTTTACATTTTTATTTTGTGCTTCATGATGATGGAAATTATTTAGATTTAATTAATATTAATAAGAAGTCATTAATAGTAATAACAAATAATTATGACACTAAAAAAGAAAAATTGCCCAAAAATTATTAAAATAATACCAATAATATATTATTATTATTATTTTTTAGTAAGTATATGAAATAGATGATTTAATAAGTATGAAATAAACTCACATCCAAAAAAAAAAAAAGTATGAAATAAATTCCCTTATATATACATTGTCATTTTTGGTAATTTATCCCTCAAACTACCATTTTTATAAGTGCTAGTCAAACACTCAGCTTTTTCATTATACACTTTTTAACAGTTTTTACCAAACACTCAGCTTTTTGAAACTCCACTTTTTCATTATGCACTTTTACAAAAAGTTGAACCAAACTCACCCTAAAATACTATATCTACAACAAAGCCTTTAATCCCAAAACTTTGGGAGTCATTATAGATCCTTAACAAACTAATCGTGGTTGACCACATATATTCTACTTTTTTTTTTTTTTTTTTGGTTGGGTAAAAATGGGAATTCATTAAAATTAAATAACAAATAGAGGTTCAGGACAACCGTATTAGAATACAATCCACAAAGATCAGCCTCATAAATCGTATTTGTGTCCACAGACGGAGTAACATATAAAATAAAATTCGAATCTTGATAAGATCCCATTTGTTAACTTCTCGAAAGCAGAGATTAAAACGAATTTAAGGATGCTTGGAAGCCAATTGCCTACAATCATCCGCATATATTATTCTTTACCATGATCTAATACATCCACACACACACACACACAAATCTTTATCACCTACTTAATTAACCTTGTTTTTCTTTTTTGCCAAAAACTTTGTAACTTAGTAACATTGCCTTATCTCCTCTATAAGAATAATTATGGATTAAATTTTTCTTCATCCATCGTGATAACTATCAAAATAATAAGAATTATTTTCTTACGACCACTAGTGTTATTTTAGGTCTCTCAATGGTTCTTTTATTCCCTTTACTTGAATCCAAACCTATCAACCATGAAATAGCATTCTAATTCACATGTTGGGTGATAATATTGGAATGGATGCCCAAATTTGCATTTCACAATTTCTCGCTCCTTTAGGGCCTGTTTGGACTTTTTTTTTTTGTCATCACTCATTACTCCTCACTCAATTTTCGTCACTCATCACTTAAAATATCTAACTCTCTACACCACACGCGTTTGGCAACTGATTTCAATACTCTTCACTCAAATATTTCCACCTTTTTGTGGGTCCGATGCCTGAGCTGAGTGTCAGACCACTCTGTTATTTCAACAGTGCCTCTCCCCTTCACCCCTTCAACAGAGTGCCTCTCCCACCATTCTCTTCCTCTCTTATTACCTCCAAAAAAATCAAAGTTCAAAAAAATAAAGCAGAGAGTAAAGCACAGAAAGCAAGCTTGGGCGTCTGTCACATGCAAGGCCGACGCGGCGGCGCTTTGCGTTACGTGTGAGTCCGATATCCACTCGGCCAACCCACTCGCCCACCGCCACGATCGCGTTCCAGTGGAGCCTTTCTTTGCTCCGTTGAGTCGATCATCAAATCGGGCGCTCTGTCGAGTCGGTCATTAAATCGGTTGGATGAAGCTGGGTTTATCGAGTGGGGTTTTGGAGAAGCAGCGGCGGCGAGGGAGAGGGTGGCCACCATAGAGGATGAGGTTTTGTGGCCGTGTGGATGAACATGTTTGTGGGTATGAAACCCATTTTCCCATTTTTGTGGCCGTGTAGATGAACATGTTTGTGGAATGATTGGTGGCAATGAAACCCATTTCTTTTTTATAAAGTATATTTGGTGTTTCTGTGAAGAAGAAAAGAAAGAAAAAGAATGAAGAAGAAGAAAAAAAATGGCCGTTGGAGTGAGTCTGTGAAGAAAAAAGAAAGAAAGAAGAAGAAAAAAGTGTGCCTGGAAATGACTTCACATTGATAGTGGGTCTTATGTATGAGGGTTTAATTACCAAAATGTCATTGGAAAGTGAGTTATGGAAACTGAAAACACTTAAAATGTGTTTTCAGTTTCCATAATTTATTACTAAAAAATCAGAGAATTGAGTGAAAGAAACAAAAACTAGAAACAGAGTTATTGAAATCCAAACAAGCTTTTGAGTCATGGATCCCACCATTTTTGAGTTATGAGTTATGGAAACAGAGTTATGAGTTATGAAAACTAGAAATCCAAACACCCCCTTAACCTCCTCAACATAGTGGACTCTTCTAACTCGATCCAAAAACAAAAACAACATCAAATCTCCCACGTCATCTCATCATCGCTCTTATAACCTCATGAGAGAGAGAGAGAGAGAGAGAGAGAGAGAGACAGAGAGAGAGTACATGTAAAAATATTTATTACTTATTGAATAAGGAATAATTATTATGTGAGTAAAGAGCATTGCTCATGGAAGACTGAATAATTATTTTCCTAATTCACTGTGATATTTAATCAATATGACAAATAGTTTTGGATAATATTTTATTTTTCTTTTCCTTTAATTTTTTGTTGGGTTGATACAGCAGGTTGGGTCACGGGTGTGTGGGGAATAATGGAAGTGAATTCATGTGAACAGTTGCTGAACAATTTAGGCAAGTAGATCCCAGAAACGGGAGAAATTCAACCGAAGTACCAGAACCCTAAATATCAAGGTTAAATTTCTAAGACCAGTGAGTACTTCAATTATAGAATAATATTACCAATTAGCAAATAATTGCTAATCATCTTAAACTTGGGCACAAAGCCACCTTTGTTCTCAAACATATGTGCACAAAGAGAGAGCAACTCCCAAACTCCATATCAGATGCAAAACCCACATACAACTCAAAAGCTACACATCATACTCATTCCCAGTATACAGGATCCAATTCTACATAGAATCTAGCAGTAACTAGAGACTTAAGCTGCCGCATCATAATACATTCAGTGTGCCAATTTCTTGAGATGATGAAATGTCCGCTGTTTAATCCACTCTCGGTCATATGGCAAATAACCCTGGATTGAGTGATCATAACTGTAAGCCAGAAAAAAAGGGCAAATATATCAGCAATCACACCAAGGCATTGTAAGATAAATATTCACTTCCCTTTAGCATAAAAAAGTATATTCATAATCACCACAATAAATTGGACCATTCACAATTTAAAACAACATTCTCAATTATATTGTTAATAAATCCTCTAATGGATGATTGACTGGCTAGTTCCTCTGGACACTAAAAATTTTCTCCTTTCAGTTTTTGGGATCATGGATATAAATCTCTTAAATTGATTAGTTACCTAGTTTCAAGTGTTTTAAGTGCCTCATTTAAGAGAGAGAGAGAGAGAGAGAGAGAGAGAGAGAGAGACATACACCAAGGCGCTCATGTCTGCAAGGCCATCAATAAAATTGTAGAGATCTGCAATGTCATATGTGATGTTACGGATCGCTGGATTTAATTCCTTTAGCTTCCTTTCATATAGTCCACATATACCTGTATACACAATAATATAACCTCTAATAAATGCAAGAACATTGAAGGAACAACTGGATAAAAGTTTTGGAGAAATTTAGACTGGATTTGAGTTTCTAAAGCATTGTATCCACCAACAAAACCAGCGGTCATAAAAACCATGAACATGCAGAGAGAATAGAGAAGGGGGGGGGGGGGATGTTGGAGTGGAGGCTGCATTTCTTTTGTTGGACAAGGCAACTTTTCCTTCTTGTCACATTTAAGGCCAGTTTGGTTATGCTGCAGCTTTAAACAAGATGCCATCTGTAGGGCTGCCAAAATTTTTACCCCTTGGGTCCTTAGACAGAGAGAGATTTTAAAGTAACCCAACAATATCTAAACTGATTCCAGCAAATTTTCAATAAAGTAAAATATCTTTTCCCAGCCATGGGACTCTACATCTAGGCCTTATTAAATCTTATACTCAGATGAGGAAGAGTGCCTCTGAAAAACAAATCGATCACTCCTATACAATAATAGTAAGCTTTATTAGACTGACATAAAACCACAAATTCAATTGCTTTGTTGAACAAAAACATGGCATAAACCAAATATATGGAGGTAAATATTATGAAGAATGGAGTATTTAATTGGCTCAGCCATAGAAAAATGGTACAAAGGGGAAAAAGGGTCTGGACACTAAAGAAAGAAATAAGAAATATAAAGGAATTTTTTTTGGGGGGAGGGGGGGAAGCAAAATAAAACAAGAGGATCATCCGTCAAGGTAAATAAAACCACCACCTTAATTGCTTAAACTTTGCCAGAAATATCAAACTTTTGCTGTTGTAACATAGAGCAAAAGATGTGGATAATAATGAAGATGGTGTAGCTCGTTACGTACCGTCCATAGCTTGACTAATTGATTCATAATCCATAAATGTTCTAGTAGCTCTGTTCTGGGAAGTTTGCATCAAAATAATAGTGTGTTTATTAGCCTACATATACAGACAGAAGACAATTAGTCATCACCAAAGCCAGTAACAAGCATGTATCAATCACAGAAGTAAAGATGAACTATTTCAAACAAAACTTATAAGCTCAAGAGAAGATCATTCACAGATTTTAAGGGAGAAACTGATAGAAATAGCTACATTAGTACATACTTACACACACAAAACTAATAATCCTTCAGTCCCATTTTGTTTGTACAATTTAGAAAACAGACCTTTTTAGGGGAACGTCATTTAGTATTTTATCTGTCAAAGTTAAACACACATGAACACAAACACAATTGTTCTTATAACTTTCAAGAATTTAAGCCTAAATAAAATAAAGAGAAGAGGTATATTGAGTAAATTATAGATTATTGATTTTTTTATTGTAATTTGGAGCTAGCAAAAGCCCATTGACACAAACAGACAAAAATATATAAAAATATCTACACAAGATGAGAATTTTAACGCGTTTTGGCCAACTCAAAGCTTACAATGTCAACCAATATCCACAATCACAGATAGGATTACAAATACACTCAAAACCTCTAACAAACACAAACTAACCCAAAACAAACTCTCAATACCATATAACAAACAAAAACTCATGATCCCAAAGCCCCAATTCACCAATGGCGATCTCTCACTCAAACAATAACACCCTTTGCTACACTATCTATATAAAACTTCAATAGTTTTCCCATGGTGGACAAATAATACCAAGTTCCCTGCAACTCTAAGAAAACCAAACGAAGTCAAAATAGAAAATTGAGGGAATTTTTAACACTTTTAAAACAAGACAAGCATTTTGGGAGAGTAAAAAATGGAATAATGAACAAAAAAAAAAAAATAAGGGAGAAAGGGATAAGGTCATGAGGAAGTGTTGATACTGGATCCAAAGCATAATATGCAAATAAGGGGGGAAAAGGAATTATATTTGCCAAAAGGAGGAAGGTTGACATTCATGAAGAGTACGCTCTCAAGTCTACCAACATACTATTTTTAATTATTTAAAATTCAATAGTTCAAGGCAAATAGGTTGGAGACGTTGTAGAGGAATTTTTAATAGAGTCATGATTGTCTTTACTTTTCTTAGCTTGATGTTGAATGCTGTTTTTTTGAACTCTTGGTTTGTATTTTAATTTTTAACAACATTTTATTGGAGTCATTGCACTTCTTCGCCATCTATTATTGCCATTAAATTAATTTCAGATATGTTTCAAAGACTTTATTGCTGTTAATTAATTTTAAAACCACTATTATTAATAATAAATAACTTGCAACTAACATATTTCTACATTAGATCATTAAATAGTAACAAACTAACCTAAGATAACATTAGACAAGTATACATTCCAACAACCATCATTCAAAAGAAGAAGAAGAAAAAAAAAATCAAAACCAGATGTGTGACGCGAGAAAGACCCAGAGAGTGCGAACAAGTGAGAGAGACTTACCATAGCGGTGCTTCAATAGTTGATGGTGGGATGGTTGTGATGCGACTTGCCAGTCGCTGATTTACAGTTGTAAGTGGCCTTGAGTTAAGCCGTGAGAGAAAGAGAGAGAGTGTGAGAGAGATAGAGTGAACTAGGTTTGTTTGAAGCAGTCCTGACTAATGAAAGAGATCGATGGTAGTGTGCTTGCCAGCCAATCATTTTTTTTTTTTAGCTCTACCGTGTCGCGACTGTTTTTTATAGATGGAATCTGACACTCAAGCAGGAGTTTTAACATGGTACCCATATTCGACACAGGGACTTCACCAAAAATGGCATGCCACATGCAATTTGAGGTAGGGTTTGGCAATTGAGTGAGGTTTTAGCAGGATAGGTGGTGTGGGGACCAACCTTTGAAGGAATTGTCCCCGGAATTGTTCTCTTTTGAAGTTGACAAAGATGATTCAATCAACTTGTTCCTGGAGTGTCAAAATCAAAGAAACATGAGCTATTGGAATCTCATGTTTTATACACATTTTAGTGATTGGGAATTAGAGTCAGTCGATTCTATCCTTGAACTACTATACGCCAATACACCAAGAAGAGATGGCTTTGATAGAATGAGGTGGCAATTGAATACATTGATCCTCCACCAATCCATGACCATAAGCATTAAGCATATCCATCATCCTCCAATTCAAACACAATTTACCAAATTTACCCAATCAACTCATCAATAGCACTGACCACACCTAAACACACACCATCACACCAAACGAATATTCACAAAAACTTCATTGCAACACCCTAAATCACCAAACTCAACCTAGCATGGACACCACCAAGATCCATCAAGCACAACAAATGAGAACCACATTTTCCATTCCATGCCAACGGCCACACTCACAGCACCTTCAACCCATCGTTGTCATTCCATCTATGATTCTCAAAATCTATAGTTCTAGTCAACTCCTTAATCAATTTCATGTATCTGGATCTTCTATAGCTCCAATGACGCTGCAGACATGGGTCAACTTAAATGAAAAATAGAGGGAAAATACGAGTGAAACTAAAGAGGGAAAAAGAAAAAGGAGAGGAAATGGGACAGGGAGGGATTCTTTCTTGCTAAAGTGGGTGTCCACAGCTCTTTCAGCACCTAATTATTTCCCTGGGTGTGTGTAATCCCCCCGCCCCACACACTTGATTATCAAGGTTAATTTTGGAACTTTGCTAGAGTTTTAGAGGCAAAAATATTCATTTTATAGTGGATAAAGAAAGTCTGGGCACAACAGTGATCCTAGTAATTAGCCAAGGGCAAAATAAGAACGCTTTTATTTTACTAAGGGTAGGTTAATCCATCGAAGATTCCAACGGTTGTTAACCGTATTAAAGTCAAAGCTGATTTTTGGGGTTGTCTGTTATTTTAGCTGAAATTTGTGGGGATTGATGTTTTGTAAAATATCAAGAGAGGTTTGGTATAATTTTCCCAATCTTTACCATGAAGGTAACAAATTCCCCTTTTAGTAGACTCCTATAGAGCTATTGAATTGCAACTTTGAACCACAATGAGGGTTAAGAAGTCTAGTTATTAACAAGAAAAAGAAAACCTCGACTTTGACATATTGTTGTAAGATTGAAGAATCCTAGAGCTTGATGCATAATAGAAAGGGTTATAAATTATAATAAGTATAGAAAAGCTCTGAAAAGAAAACTAATTCTGGTTAAGTTAAAATTGGACCAAATAAAGAGGGATAATTCTGCATCCTTGTCCTCACATATCATTTCCCTTACCCTCATATGGACAATATGCATAGATCATCACTCCCCACTTGAAGTATGGACAATATGCAGACATAACCCAATAAATACCAGCATTATTAATATGCATGAAAACCAGACCACAAAAAAGTAATTGGTGATTATACATTATAAATATAAGCTATTCAATGAACCTTATGGACAACTTTCAAAGTAACCATATCCTCATCCACTTCAATGGACAAGCATGAATTTTTTTGAAAAGTGTAAAATTCTAAATAAACCAGATCACTAAACTGGTAAGTAGGAATAGATCAATGACTTTCTATCCATGAAAACCAATTTAGAATCCCATACCAGAGATCATTCTAGGCCCCAAATCAAGAATAAGTTTTAACATCCAAAGAAAAAAAGAAGAAGAGAAAGATTCAGAATTAAGATCATCGAACATCACGTGTTAGAACTTAGAAATTGACAAATCCAATTACAGCTTGAGCTAAAATCAGCTTATGCATTATCAAATAACTGAAAAGTACTTCCAAAAAAGTGTATACAAATAAATAAATAAACAACAGTAAACATTTGATGCTTTAACTGTTCTTATTATTTCTGAACAGTGTTCTAACAAAAGGAATACAAATATTTGTAAACTTACTGAAATAAAACTGATAAAAACGAAAAATCATTAATTTTTTTTTAAAATCAAATTAATTGATACACCAAAAGGAAAAGGTTATATCTATAATCAGAATACGATAAAAGTAACCAAAAAAAAAAAAAAAAAAAGCAAAATCCAAAATCACGTAACACGTGAAACAGGAATTAAAACCCTAGCTCTCCGCTTGGTTCCCTAGAAAACAGGAGTAAAGAGTGGGAGGTGGGGGCGAGAAAATTAACCTAATGTTGTATGCTACTTTCATTCCCAAACAATTTGAAAACACAGAACAATACTACGCATAATCGAATCCTTCAAAATCCCTATGTTTTCCTACATTTTCTCAGCAACCAAGCAAAGCCTTCACACTCTGTATAAATACCAGAACCTTAAATTTTAACCCCAAAATTAAAAAAAAATAAATAAATGAAAAAGAGAAAAGGAAAAGAAATATTATTACCATGTGTGTGTATGGAATGGAACTGAGCTATGATACTGGGAGAAGAAGCTATTGCAGCGACGCGAGAAAAGAATATTATAGTAATAAAAAGGTACAATTACTTAGCACAGAAGAACCAAAAGGCAACGGAGAAAGAGATGGAGGGGGACGACTTCATGTTGACTCCCATATTGGGCCACTACCATATGGGTCAATATCAAACACACACTATAGCCCAACATAATAAGTAATGGGCTGGAGGAGTGAAAAATAAAAAGAAGAAAGAATAGTTAAATATTTCTAAAATTACTTTTTTTTTTTTTTTTTTTCCTACGGCTATAACGTAACAGAGTGTGAGTGGTTAACCATTATTTATATATAAACTCATTATTTTCTCTTCATCAATCATACTTTGCCATATCATAATTGTGACAAAAAGTTATGAAAAATTTTGTGGATTAGACTTTGCCATATCACAATTGTGCATAAAAAAAAAAACCAAAAGGCAAAGAAGAAAGAGATGGAGGGGGACGACTTCATGTTGACTCCCATATTGGGCCACTACCATGGGTCCATTTCAAACACACTCTATAGCCCAACATAATAAGTAATGGATTGGAGGAGAGAAAAATAGGGTAAATTGCAAAGTACACTCCTAATGTTTGGGGTTACTTGGATTTTACACACTGAAGTTTAAAAAATTAGATTTTACACTTTGAAGTTTACTTCCGTTAGCAAAATTAGCCTCTCCGTTAGTGTCTTGCTGACATGTTTGTTAAGTGCCACATAAACTGATGAAGTGTACTAGTTGATTCAATTAAAAAATGACATATGGATATAATAAATCCACATCAGATAAATAACTTAAAATTTTTAAATAAATAAAATAAAAACTTTTTAAAAATAATTAAATAATTTTTTTTTAAAATAGAATAATTAATTTCCTTAACAACTATCGTGCTGGGTTTCTCATGGGAATTATTCACTTTCTTTTAATGTCTTCTTCCCTTCCATGAAACTTAAGCCTTTGTTGGTAGCTAGAGAAAATATTAGAAAATGTTCATTCAGATTTTATGAACATCAAGTACTTCTCACATAGCAACAATCAAACCAACAAAATATCAATAAACCACAAACTAATGTGTCATCAAAGACAGAGGGAGAGAGTGAAAAGGAGATTAAGCCAACAGTGGAGCAAATCGAGTGTTGGTGGCCAAGCTTCATGCAACCAAACCTCAGCCGCCGCCAACGACCACTACGAGCCACAGAAGGATGGCTCTCTCTCTCTCTCTCTCTCTCTCTCTCTCTATTCTTGTAGGTTTCTCTCTCCTAAGCCCGATTCTCTCTTAAGCTCAGCCATGCCAGAACCTCACGAGTACGGCCACCATACACGGCAGCACAAGTCAACGGGGTCTCCACCATTGATGGTCGTCGATCTCTCTCTCTTTTTGTTTTATCCTTTGGTTGATTTGGTGATTAGGTTATGAAAGCTTGAGAATTTCATTTGGGTTTGGGAAATGAGGGCTTGTAGATCCGTGGGTTTTGATATGTGCCCTGTTGAAATTGTTAGTGTGTTTTAGAATGGGTTTTTAAATTGAGTTGTAATTCTTTTAGTGTTTGTTTGGATAGAAAATCTTGATTTCTTGAGAAAATTTTGAATGCCAAAAATATTGTATTTTAAGTATTTTGGTTGATGGTTTTGCTCATTAATTATTGTGTTGGGTTTCTTGGGAAAATTTTCTGTTTGGTTACCCAAAAAATGCTGGGATTTTTTTTTCCTGTTTGTTTATGGCTGGATTCATTTGGATTTTTGCATCGCGTTGTCATTTTTCAGTGTTTCTTTGGAAAGAGATTCTTGATTTTCTTGGGGAAATTTTGAATAACCTAAAAATCAGAAATGCTATAAAAAAATATAGATTTATTTTAATTTTAGTTAAAGACATTAAATAGTTAATAACACATGTCACTATTTAATTGGTCAAACTAGCAAATGCCACAATATGATGTGGCACTTAATGGACACATCAGCAAACCACTAACGGAGGGTCTAATTTTGCTAACGAAAGTAAATTTCAGGGTGTAAAATCTAGCTTTTCAAATTTCAGGGTGTAAAATCTAAGTAACCCCAAACATTAGGGGTGTATTTTGCAAGTTACCCTGAAAAATAAAAAGAAGAAAGAATAGTTATAGTTCTAAAATTAAATTACAAATTATTCCATTTTTTTTTACTATGACTATAATGTGACAAAATGTGAGTGGTTAACCATCATTTATATATAGACTCACTATTTTCTCTTCACCAATCACACTTTGTCATATCACAATTGTGACAAAAAGTTATGAAAAATTTTGTGGATTAGAATTTTTCAAAAAGATTTAACAACCTTTTACATATTTGTTGAATTGGCAAACATTCACTAGTTTTTATCTTAGTTCACCATTTCTATAATTTTTTTTTAATTTAAAAATAACAATATGTCACATCAACAAGTGTCAATTTTATTTGTTTTTTTTTTTTTTTTAAATTTTTGTGTGTGGTGTTTTTAGACTTTCTTGAGTTGGAGACCCAAAAAATTTTACAACTTTTTAAAATATGTATGTACAGTAGTTATATACACATCTCACGATAACAAATTATGAAAAATTATATATTCCTAGCATTGCTTTTTTCATCATGACATAAATATTCCATTTTTCTTTGGCTTAGGACAATTGGGGGTAGGGGCAGATCTAGGATTTCAAGTTACAAGACCCAAGTGTTAGAAAAAAAAATCTAAGTACGTATCTATATGGTGCTAATAAAATATCAACTAAGATAAATACACAAAATTATTGTTTCTTAACATATTAAGATGTAATCATCTACCAGTAAAGACAAATAATACAAAATAATATTGTTTCTTAAGAGCATCAGCTATTGCCAAAAAAATTTAATTTCACAAACCAAAACTTATTTTTGCTACTTTAATATAGCATTTAAAATGTCTCATACAATAGTGTTTTTGGTATTTAATGTTTTAAATACTAAATATATTCATTTAGAACATCTGATGCTAGTACCACCGCACACCCTTGGTGCGATGGTCACTCTACAGGTATAAGTGCTTGTGGGGTGTGGGGGGTAAGGGCCAGGGTTCAAATCTTCAGGAGGGAGTTTCACACACATATACACTTAGATTAGGCTAGAGTAGAATTCTATCTTGTATTCAAAAAAAAAAAAAAAAAAAAAAAAGAACATTTGATGCTAGTACCCTAATATTGGGCTAACTAGTTTTTTTTATTATTTATTTTTATTTTAAGTTTTTTTTTGGTTAAGTTTTTGAGTTTGATAGTTGCTAGTTGGGCTAGGCCAATTAAAAGGGAGGAAGTCTAAGTTTTTAGAAAAAGGAAGTGCAGTTCTAAAAAAATATCAATAATTTTTTTTTTCTTTGGGCCGAGGGGGGGGGGGGGGGAATTTTAAAACTATATTTAAACATTTTTTTTTTATGGGAAGAATAGATAATGTTAGATTGTTTAGAACATGTGTATGTTAGTTTTTTATTATTATTATTACTAGTATGTACCTCCATGCAAACGCATGGATGCATTTAAAATTAAACAAAATTTTTATTATAAAAATATAAATAATTAGTCAAATTATTATTATTATTATTTTTAAACATGTAACACATGCATTTATGCATACATGTAGATACATTTAAAATTAAATAAAATTTTTATCATAAAATATAGATAATTAGTCAATTTTTTTTAAAAGTAAATATAATTAGTCACATATTAAAATTCTTACCTAAATTTAGTATTACTTATGATCATTTTTTTCTAATTTTTAATAAGATAGAACATGTGGTGATTTTTATTTTATTTATTTTTTGAGAAACATGTAGTGATTTTTATTGAGTATATGTAATTGTTTTTTTTTTTAATTTTATAGTTTATTAATATTAGATTCTTAGTATTTTGCACTCATTAACTCACTTGACACAAAGATTAAAAAACTTAAGTAGACACATAGCACATGCTTAAGTGGATAATTATGGTGTAGTCCCTAAATAAATTTAGACATGTGCAAAATTGGATTATAATTTCAAATTTTAATTCAACTTTCTCTGAGTTTTACCTATTATATATATATATATATAGATGACTTATAAATTTGAATTTTTTTTAGTTATATGATTATGTTTTTTATGGTTTATTATATTGGACTTCTCGTTTTCTACACTAAATTAACTAATTTGGCACAAAAATTTTAAAATTTAGATTAGATGAGGTTTGTGGCGCAAAATTAGACATTAATTGAATTTCAATTTGAAATTTAATTGGATTTTCTCTCTGCTTTACCTATATATATATATATATATATAAATAGATTATATTTTTTTAAGAAACAAACACAAACATAAGGGAGAGGGGAAAATGTTCTAATATAAAGGCACACTACAAATTTCACTCAAAAGTCATAATAACTTTTAAGGGAGGGTGGAACAAACTACACTATACACAACACATTCTTTTAAGTGATGCGAGACAATTACTTTTTTTTATTTTTTTATTTTAAGAAACAAGCACACACAAACGAGAGGGAATGGTGCGTGTGGGTTAATGTTGGGTCACATAGTGAATTTTATGTTAGGCCATATCTCATTTAATTAATGACAGTCCATAAGCGACTAGACATGGGATCTTGTTTAGGTTTCTAATTAGTAGGGGTGTTCAGTGAACACCAACCCATCAAAACCAACTCGACCCAACCCAACCCACCGGGTTGAATCACGAATTTATTTTTTATTTATTTATAGTGGGTCGGGTTGGGTTTGGGTCATAAGATTTACAAATCGGCCTAACCTGACCCAACACACCTATACTAAATATATTTTTTAATTTTAAAAAATATGTTATATGATTTTGTTATTTATATTTTTGCCCCTCTTCCTAAATAAAAGTAATTTGGATGTTGTTGCTAAGTTAAGTTGTATTTATTATATTCTATTATTTGATTTTTATTCTTTCAAAATATGATATGGAGTTGTACAAAAATTTAAGAAAGAATACAAAATTGCATTGAATTTGTAATTGTTGAATATTTGTTTATCAAATTTTATGAATATGAGCAAGAATCTCTTCCCACTAATAACGAACACCAAATTTTATGAATCTATTATTGGAGCAATAGGTGAAGATAATGATCAAAATTCAAATGAGCCTTATCAAGATAACAAGCTACACCACGATGAGAGATAATAGGGATAGAAATTTAATTCAATTCAAATACTTGTACTCTATCTGATCTACTTAAATCATGTATATCTAGTGTACTATATATATTAACAATAGCAAAAGAGGAAAATTCATTCGCCCAAAATTTGTGCAAACTATTACTTTGCTCTTTTATGGTATTAGAGCATTAAAGACCTACAATATGGCCGAATCAGCATCATCCACCGCAACCACTACTTTACCAACTACATCAAATACAAACCCATCCACCTCAATCACTACTTCACCAAATACATCAAACACAAACTCATCCTCCTTACCTTCATTCATCAATCCTCACTAGCCTTTGAGTACGCGTGCTCAGAGGTTCTTCTATTTTTTTGGATAAAATTTAATAATTTGCATAAATTATAATTTAGAATTACTATATTTTCCAGTCACAAAAATACTTAGGGGTGTAATGAGTATTATGCTTTTGTGGGTGAAATAATTTTTTCATCACATCCCTAGGTATTTTTGTGATTGGAAAATATAGTAATTCTAAATTATAATTGATACAAATTATTAAATTTTATAAAAAAAAAATAGAAGAGTCATGCGCGTGCTCAGATGCTAGTTTTCTTAATTAACTTGAATCAACGCACTTTTTTGGTGCATTACTAAAATTAATTTGCACCTTTAAGTCTTTAACCCATGCAATCTTGATACAATTCATTATCAATATTTACTTTGCATAGTTGTGCCGGACAAATAAAATTTCATTGATAAAATTTGGTATTCAATACAATTTCATTTGCAAAATACTATCACATCTCTTGACTTAGCTATTGAAATAATCTCCTCTTATACATAACTGATGCAGCATAGGCGTGTAGAAGCAGAATCTATAACACACAATTACTACAACTCTTCCACGAAACCTAAGTTCTACAAGAACACTAGGCTAGTAGGCAAAATAGAGAAAACCTCTCTAGCAAACTTTTATTAAAAAACACACATAACATAAATAGCCTCTCTATAAAGAGTATTTATAGGAATAGAATTTCTCCTACTCCTTTTAGGAAAAAAAATAATAAACCTACTTCTACTTGAGAAAGGAAAAACAATTTAACTAGGAAAAGAAAAACAATTAAAATCCCAATTCAACTAGGAAAAGGATTTTAATTCAAAGTACTAGAGTAAATAAATCCTAATTCAAATAGGAAAAGGAAAACAATAAAAACTCTTTGTTCTTCATAATGTGATTTGCATCAATAACACTTGCAATATTACTTTAAAAATTCACTTGGATGCAAATTCACTTAGATGCAAATGTGTTTTGGATGCAAATTCACTTGGAATATTACTTTAATGACTTAGCTATTAAAGATTATGATTCCACGTCTTTTATTGAGCCTTACAATGGTTTTACTACAACATTTACAATTAATCTGTTATGTTTAGAGCCTTTTTTTTTTGGTAAGATTATATGTAATGGATAAATGAGAAATGAGGAAAATTATCTTATGAGAAATTCACATGAAATCTCTCTCCTACAATATGTGTAGGTTTCCTATCTTGTCCTTACATAACTCCCACAAACCCACCTAAAATGTTTTGCCTTTTGATATGTTTGTAGTCATTTTGTTTGGAATTTTTTAAAAAAAAAAAAAAAAGCTTCATAAAATTTATTTGTTATGAAAATTTTGACTTGCCTTATATTTTTCTTTTTCACGATCTCCCAACTAAAATGTTTGGATAATTAAATTTAATGGTTACTAAAATATAATCAGAATTATCTATATCACTCCTAGCTAACTTGCACTATCAAATGACCAAAAATAAAAAATATAAAAGAGAATAATATAAAAAATATAAAAAATCAAAATAAAAAATTCAATGCAACATGAAAAATAAAAAGAATTCTAAAATTCAAGAAAGAAAATAATCAAACAAAGTGGTATATACCATTTAGTTAGTAAATGAAATAATTTCAAAAATTTGTTTGTGCCCTCTACTAAGTTCACAATCAAAAGGTAATTTCTCAATACCAATAAATGGTGAAAAAAAGCAAATTACTTACAATACATAATATTTACTTGAAAAAAAAAATACATCTCTCTTAGATCCAAAGCCAGGGTAGAGTTCTATAAAAAAAAAAAACAAAAAAAAAAAAAAGCCAGGGCAGACAATTGTTCTCCCATCCTGTTAATATCCTTATGTTCTTTGCACATGTACATAACATTTGTAAGAAAATGGTAAGACCAATGGGCTCGCCGAACAACGAAGTTCATGAATTGCCTCTGGGATCCTAAACCCATGGCAATTTAAGCTCAAACTATACTTGTTATACTTCTCGAGCAGTGACTAATTACTCTATACTGTGTCAACTCTCAAAATTCTTTGCTTAAGCCTGATCCATATAATGATATTGATGATAGATTCTCTAATTGAGTTGGGGCACCGTAGGCATTGCATTTGTTGTTCCCACAATGTAAACTTAATCTAGTGCTAGTTGTTGTAATAGAAGTTGTGCAATTTGAATACTTACAAAGAGACTAAAAGGAGAAAATGAAAAAGCAAAATATTAATTCATAATTGTTAAATGAAATAGGCATTGTGTATATGAAATATTTAAGTAAATAATGGGACGCCACAAAGGATGCCGTTACTACTAGGCTATCACTTGAAGTCTTGAACCCCAAAAATTGTTCTAAGGAGCTAGATATAAGGATAATTGGAATAATAATAAGTGCCCCCAAAAAAAAAAAAATCAAGTTACTCAAGTATCTATACATAAAAACATTAATAGCATAATGATGTTCTCTAGTAAACTATATTTTGTCTTGTTCTCTTTTTGGTCTTTTCCTAAAGATGATTAGCTGAGTAAGATAGAAGCTTACCAAGAATGCTCAGATCAATAAGAAATTTGATAGTAGAGATGTTGATTTGAGAATAAAATATAAGATGTCTAAAATGAATTTTACCAAACACATGGGATGCAACAATATGCTAAACTGAAGATTTTATGACTTTTCCTATACTTTACAAATATTTATAATCCACCATTTTGTTTATATATAAAAGAAACATGGAAGATTTTCATTATCAATTTGTTTCATATCAACATCAAGAAATTCCACAACAATGATGGGCTAAATAAAACAGTGCTAATTTCCATCCGCATCCCATAAGGCCATAATATGTTTTACACAAGATATTATAAAGGTATATGATTGTAATCTATAATTCTTAGTCTTTCCATTTATGGCATTTTGGTCATATTTGGCTAAGTGTATAACAGCTTGATTTAAGGGCCCCATGGGTGGATATCTTAGCTGCATATTCCCAAATTCATCACCCTTGTTTAGCCCTAATGATCCAAGGCGTGTTAACTACAATAACAATAACAATAATAATAATAATTAGTCGCTAACTAATGCGATGTACGAGATAGTTAAATAAAAATTAAAAGTATTTATTTTGCTTAAAGGTCTATGACTTGACTTAAAAAAATGTATAACTTGAAAATGAATGAAAATAAGTAATTTTTTGTTCAATATAATGGTTTAGAAAAATTCTTTTTCTTTCATATCATTGGTTCCACATAACACATCCCGACATGGGCTATACTATGGTGATAACTTCACACAATACTCAACTACAATCAAATCTACTATCTACTAGCCACTATCAATCTAATCTATGTTAGTTTGATAGTAGATCTACAAATTGCATTCTCATATCCTCTATCATTTAGAAGGTAACTGAAGTAATGATTGTATGCAATGTATAAATTTTATTCTTTTATAATATAAAATAATTAAAATAAAATCTAATGTTTTGGAAATCTTTTGACATAGAATTTTTAATTTCTTAAAACTTATTTAATAGAGTTTCTATTTTACCTAAAAGTGAACTAACACAATTAATGAGAATTTAACCATTTTTTGCAAAGAGAAGATAACCAAAGACACAATTTTTATTCTATAGTATATGATGTTACAGTTAGATCCGAACCATGTCTAATACGTTAGTCCATTATGATAGTTCCAAATAATATCCTAATACCTATCTATTTGAGTTTTCTTTTTAATGATGGCATAAAGGATAGAGTTTAATAGAAGTTATTTAAGATCAAACATATCCAATAATTTTATTAAAAAAAAACGTAATTTCAAAAGTCTTTTAATTTTAAATTTTTTTAATCATAAAATAAACTGTATCTGAACTCTAATGTGGCGTTTGGTACGAGGGAATCCACATTACTCTTGGCATCCAAATTCCTAAAAATGTGATTCCTTACAATTTGAATGCCTAGAAATGTAGCTATTCCTATGTTTGGTTTCATTGGGAATCTTTTAAGATTCCTAGGAATGTGAGATGATAATATTTGGTTTATTCCCAGAATCTTAAATGAATATTTATTTTTCCCATTTTATCCTTAATTTGAATGTGAACTACCAAGTCCTTTAAAAAAAAAAACTTTCTCTAAATAAATAATGAAAAACAAAATATAAACTGTTAGTAATTTGTTGAGCAACATACACACTATAGCAAAAGTGAATACCTAGCATTAATGGAGGGTCCCATTCAATTTTTTTTTTCCACACGTGAAACCTAAATAGAATTTTGTTAAAGAATATATCAACAGAGTTTGATAGGCCACAAACTGAATGACCCCTTGTGATAGAAATTAATTAATTAATTAGCCAAGTTATTAATTAATTAATTTATCATGCAAACGCATGGTAGCATAAACAAATCACCAATAAACTAATAATGCAGCGGAAAATAAATAACACGGTGATTTGTTTACGAATGGGGAAAACCTAACAGCAAAAACCCCATCGGGTGATTTTCAGGTCACCACTCCCGAAACTCCACTATTATCACAACAAGCGGTTACAAGTAAAAGAATCCAAGTACCTTACCAACCTACAGTTGAACCCTTACCCCAATACCCAATTGGACTTGTTCTGTAGTGACAGTTCCCCTTTCAGATGCATGACTCCCAGTACGTGACTAACCAATTGCGCGGATCCCAGTACTCGACTTCAATCACCAACTAAGAAGGTTGTTAGTTACAAAGTTCTTTAGTTCATCCACGCGATGAAGATCAAGAAGATACTTGGTCACAAAACCCTATGGTGCACATATATAACAACTTCTTCAAGAGAAAGAGATGAACTAGGGCAAGAACTTCATCTCCGATCACAATTTGCTTGAGCAGAGTTTACTCAAAGCTTGTGCAACTTGTGAACACTTTGACGGCCCTTAAACTGATCATTTTATATGTCTAGGGTTGGGAGAAAAGAAAACCCAAAGACACATTCACGGATCCCAAGAAAATCAGATTGGAATTCTGACAATCTTAAATCTCGACAGATAGCAGGTGTCAAGCAGCTGTCGAGCACACCGAATGAAGAACAGCTTCCTTAAGCTCGATAGATGCAGCTGTCGAGCCAGCTGTTGAGCTCTAATGATTTTGCACTCTGAACTTGTTTTCTTGAACAGACTTGAAGGCTTCAATATTTGATCTTGAAATAAGGTTTCTTGAAGTAGTTAAAGACATCCTAAATCTACCCAAATACAAGTAAAGTGCGTTTTGTCAAAGGATAAGCCAATTACATAAAATCATGACACATGTTCTAATCATGACATATGTTCTTAACATGTGAAACACATATGTCCTAACAATCTCCCCTTTTGACAATCCGTGACAAAACCACAACAAACAAATGAACATATGAGAGAAGTCATAAATCACTCAACTTATATTCACTTGTTGAATACAAAAAAATCTATCCTAACACAAACTCTTGAAAAATTTTGCAAGAAGAGAATTTATGGCAAGTAGACTTTGACAACCTGTATTTCTGAAACACTTCAAACAAAACTCATCAATGTATCTTTGTGTGAAACAGAAATAATAGATTACATACAAGTATAAGAAACATGTGTATAAAGGGAGAAAAGAAACAACACATGAAGGGGTAGGTGAAAGAAAAACATACATCAATATAAAGAAAGAGATAAGTACAGTGTATGTCTATAAATGGTCACAAGACCTCATGTACAGGAGTAATGTATCTAAAAAGAAAGAAAAGAAAAGATACATACTATCCTCACTACATCCCTCAAAAAGTATTAACACTCCCCCTAACAAAATAGTCCTATACTAACTCTCCCCCTAAGATGGACTACTCTCATACCAAAATTACTCCCCCTTTTTGTCACAAGTGACAAAGGGTAAGAGTGTCAAGTAGACATCTCATCGGCAGAGCTAGCATCTCCATCAGCATCATCCGAAGCATCATCGTCATCATCATCATCATTATCCTCATCCTCAGAAGCAGAAGCCATGGGAGAAGGTGGTGAAGGAGTAGCCTCAGGAGCAAAACCACCCATGGATGCCTGTCGTCAAGCAATACGACCGACACGAACATTCACCTGATACAACTCCGTAGAGAGTGTATCGAGGCGAGCATCCATGCACTGCAGCTGTGCCATGATATCTCCTAAAGATACATCGCCCGAAGAAGAAGGAGGAGCCGATGTGGATGGAGCGGAACGGGAGGAAGGAGCTGCTGAATCCAACTGTCGCGACTGAAGCTGGGCCTTGCTATGTTTAACGGTAGCGTAATCTATGGTACACATGACGGTAAAATGGTCGGAAGAGGGAAAATGAACGGAAAAATGGCGTAAGATCCTCGTGATAGCAGAAGGAAAGATGAGCTTATCACGGGATGCCGAATCTAGATGAACATCTATAATAAACAAAATGAAATGAGAAGGGAAGTCTATGGTAAGATGCTCAAGAAGAGACAACAAAAATCGAGCACGAGGCTCTGTGATGGAGTTATAGTGAGAGAGGGGATGCAAAACAAAAGTCATCACCATATTCATGAATCTAGGATCTTTAGCAAAAGGTCGACATGGTGTAAATAGACACTCACCCCAAGAAGAAGGGTGCTTATAGAAAGCAGACATAAGCTCAGCCCTGGACATAGTCCTCAGACGCTCACAACTAGGATAGTCAAGAAACTCTATCCTAGGGACTCGAAGCACATCCGCAACCAACTGCGGTGTGATAGGAATGCACGTACCTCGAACGCGAGTGAAGAAAAGAGGTATTGACCGATCAATCCCGTGCATGTTGGAGTAAAACTCTTGGATAAGCACGAGAGGACAGGTGACCGGGACATCACACAATGACTCCCATCCCCTACTGTGAATGACAGAGGGAAGGTCGGTGTCTGCAAAATCCATTAAGATGACTTGGCATTCCGAATGAATGCGTCGTCTAGAAAAGTTCTCCGAAAATGCCTTAAAGGCATCATCATCATGGAACTAGATATGAAATAGAGTAGGATCAGACGACGAAGAAGCACCAGAATGAAGAGGGTTACGGGTTGGAGTGGATTTACGCTTAGGTGCCATAGACACGACTAACGTAAACTAACAGAGAGGGAGGGAAAGAATGACAATCAGAAAAGTCCCAAACAGTTTCAAATATATCAAATATATTGAAAAGAAGTACGTATGCATGAGAAATGCATGAATATGGGACATGCAAAAGAAATTGCATCATGGGCTCAGCCCAATCCAAATCTATCAGCACACAAACATATAGCACACATCTAAATACATGGCAATACCATTATAATGCTAATGTGATGCAATGTATGAGGTTTTAAACACATTTAAGTGAAAACCCAACCCAAAATTTCAATGAAAGCTCATCAATTTTGAAAAACCCCAAATCCTAGGTTTCAAAACATGAAATGCATGAATGAGAAAGGATTAGAAGCTTAACAAGTGAAGAAAAACTTGAAAAACCTTGTAAAATCCTTGAGAACCAAGATTGGAGTGTTTTTGGGAGAGAAACAGAGAAGTATCGAGAGAGAGATCGATGGAAATGAGAACCGGATCGCGCAGAGGCCTTATATAGGAAAGCCAGTAAATCTTGACAGATGCAGGTATCGAGCGATCTGTCGAGGAGGTGTCGAGGAAATGCTCGTCGATAGCTGAGGTGTCGAGGAGGTATCGAGGATCAACTCATCAGATTTAAGAACAGAAGCTCGATCGATCCACCAGGTATCGAGAAGCTATCGAGCATACAGACCCATTCTTAATCGATCCACCAGGTATCGAGGTGCAGGGGAGATTGCGATAAGAAAAAGCTTTAGGAAGCTCGACAGATAGCTAGCTATCGAGGAGGTATCGAGGAGGTGTCGAGCCAGCTTTTAAAAAATAGTTTTTCGAGATGTGAAAAATACAGACATGAATGCAATCCAACATGCAACTCAACTAACGATCCAATCAACATATTAAGCTCTCAAAAACATCTCTCAAATGAAAATTTAAGCACATGGATCTCCAAAAACACACACACACACACACACACACACACACTAAACAAGTCTAACCAATTTTATATTTCAAAAACAAGTCTAGACAGTTTAGTGAGCATACATTAATACATGTAAAATTTCGTGATGGCCAAATCACATTGTACCTGCACATGTATCAAGAATAGCAAAGAATATTGCGTGTTGTGTGTGAAAAAATATCGCAAGATTGCATAAGTGTATGCATGTTATAACGATTTGAGAAATGAGAAAATCACTTTAACTCACACACAATCATAACTACTTGATGGGGACTATCACTTTTGAGATACATCTTATAACTCCCACATCTCCTAGAATACACGCTTGCAATCATATCTAAAGCATTTTGATCTTTTTGCTTTTGATTTTTCTTTGCATATTTTTCTTTTAAACATATCATGCATGGGCTTATTAGGGAGAGAAAAGAAATACCCAATGATATTTGACATTCAAATTTTGCTATGCCTAAGCACACAAATGTCATTGACACTGCACTTTTGCTATGCCGAAGCATACATGTGTCATATTATGATTGGCTAGCAACAGTGGTAAGATGGTTATTTATACCTTTCTCTCAGGATTTTTTAGTCATTCCCGTCAAAAAAAGTGATTTGCGTGTTAAGTTTAAGAGACAACTTAATCGTATTCATCACAAATACGTGCCACAAAACTCACTTGCTTAGTTGTGCATAGAGATGCTCATCTAAGCTACAAATGATACAAAGTTTAGAAGACTTTGTTTCAATGGCCATCCAAGGTACACAAGTACCAAAGTACACAAAACACACACTGTTTTTGTATTTTTCTAATTTTTCAATTTTTTTTTTATTTTTATAAAGAAAAACAAAACAAAGCAAAAACTGAAAAAAAAAAAAAAACACATGTTAAACAAACAAAGCATAAAAACTAGACTGACTCAAAACATGAAAGCAAAACACATAAGTAATGCACACACAAAAACAAGAAGAGAGAGAGAGAAAAGTGATAGAATCACTTAGAGCCCTTTTCCTTCTATACCTTGGAAGAACCT